>NC_090341.1:54818159-55173076 GCF_035084215.1 Heptranchias perlo | reverse complement strand
AAAGGATGTGGGGTTCAGGGTCCAACAGGATGCCATGGTTGTGAATGGTTTGGTTCAGCCTGACACATTGGCAGGGGAGGGGGATGGAACCAAAGGTTTTCCTGATGTTGAGTTGAGGAAGTTATGATTCATTCAAGACTCAATGTCAGACAAATAGTTTGACAGCAAGGAGGCAGTTGAGGGGCCGAGACGGATTGAAGAGAGGTACAAAGGATATAATGTCATTAGTGTACATGTGAAAGCAAACCAGTGCCTGTGAGGGGATAATAGGTTTTGGGTGACTCCGGAGGTGACAGTGCTGGAAAGGTTGAACTCCTCGTTTAGTGAGGGGGATCATAAATGGTGCATTGTGTCAGTTTGTGGTACAAGGATTGTAAAGCATGAACCAAAAACACAAATACATTACGAAATTGCTCTCTCCTGCCACTTTCCTGTCAAAGGCAAAGAGTCAGAGTATGTCATAGCGATCCAGCTAGTGGCCCAACAAGCTGTTAAATTGTGCTGGGCCAGAGATGGGGCACTTGCACCAATACTGGAGAAAGAGGGAGCTGTTCCATTGCGACAGGCTTCACGTAAACTAGGCAGGGACCAGCATCCTGGCGAATCGAATAATTAGGGCTGTAGATAAGGCTTTAAACTAAAAAGCGAGTTGGGGGGGGTGGTGGGGGGCGGGCGGTCAGGTGAGTTGAAATTTAGAAATCTAATGAGAAAAGTCAAGGCAACAGGGAAGTGTGGTGATTTGGGTAAAGACAAGCGGAGTGTGGCAGGAAGGGACAGAGAGTTTACCAATAATAGTGGAACAACAAGTAAGGCCAAAGCTGGAAAAAATGGTAAAAAGTCAAAATTAAAGTCTCTTTATCTGAATGCATGGAGCATTCGTAACAAGAAAGATGAATTAGTTGCACCAATAGAGATAACTGGGTTTGATCTAATAGCCATTACAGAGGCATGGTTGCAAAGTGACCAAGATTGGGAACAAAATATTCCAGGGTACATGACGTTTAGAAAAGACAGGCAGGATGGAAAAGGAGGAGGTGTAGCCCTAATAATAAAGGATGACATAAGGACGGTGGTGAGAAAGGATCTTGGCTCAGAAGATCAGGAAGTAGAATCAATATGGGTGGAAATAAGAAATAACAAGGGGCAGAAAACACTGGTGGGAGTAGTTTATAGGCCCCCCCTAATAGTAGCTATACCATTGGACAGAGTATTAATCATGAAATAATTGGAGCTTGTAACAAAGGTAATGCAGTATTCATGGAGGACTTTAATCCTCATATACACTGGGCAAATCAAATTGGCAAAGGCAGTTTGGAGGACGAGTTCATGGAATGCATTCGTGACTGTTTCCTAGAGCAATAAGGCATGGAACCAACCAGGGAACAGGCTATTTTAGATCTTGCATTGTGTAATGAGACAGGGTTAATTTGTAATCTCACAGTAAAGGATCCTCTGGGGAAGAGTGATCATAATATGATAGAATTTCACATTGAATTTGAGAGTGACGTCCTTAAGTCTGAAACTAGAGTCTTAAACTGAATTAAAGCCAATTACTTAGGTATGAGGAGTGAGTTGGCTAAACTAGATTGGGAAATTAAATTAAAGGTTGCGATGGTTGAAAAGCAATGGCAAACATTCAAAGAAATATTTCAATATTCTCAACAAATACACATCCCATTGAAAAATAAAAACTCCACGGGAAAAGTGATCCACCCGTGGCTAACTATAAGGAAGTTAAGGATGGTATTAGATTAAAAGAAGAGGCCTATAATGTGGCTAAGAAGAGTAGTAAGTCTGAGGATTGGGAGAGTTTTAGAAATCAGCAAAGGACGACCCAAAAATTGATTAAAAAGGGAGAAAATAGAATATGAAAGTAAACTAGCAAGAAATATAAAAACAGATTATAAGAGCTTCTACAAGTATGTAAAAAGGAAGAGAGTAGCAAAAGTAAACATTGGTCCCCTAGAGACTGAGAAAGGAGAAAGTGGCTCCAATTGACTCGCAATTGCGTAGGAAGCAAGCATTTTTTATTGGGTGGGTTATCCACGTGCCCAATCACCCCGCCTCCCCGCTAATATCTGGGCCTTTGTATCTGCCTTCACAGTAGAAGACACAAAAAGCATACCAGAAATAGTGCGGTACCAAGGGCTGAATGAAAGTGAGGAATGTAAAGTAATTATTATCAGTAGAGAAAAAGTACTTGAGAAACTAATGGGACTAAAAGCCGATAAATCCCCAGGACCTGATGGTCTACATCCGAGGGTTCTAAAAGAGGTGGCTGCAGAGATAGTGGATGCATTGGTTGTGATCTTCCAAATTTCCCTAGATTCCAGAACAGTCCCAGTGGATTGGAAGGTAGCAAATGTAACCCCAGTTTCAAGAAAGGAGGGAGAGAGAAAACAGGGAACTACAGGCCAGTTAGCCTGACATCAGTCATCAGGAAAATGCTGAAATCCATTATTAAGGAGGTGGTAACAGGGCACTTAGAACATCATAATATGATTAGACAGAGTCAACATTGTTTTATGAAAGGGAAATTGTGTTTGACAAATTTATAAGAGATTTTTTGAGGATGTAACTAGCAGGGTAGATAAAGGGGAACCACTGGATGTTGTATATTTGGATTTTCAAAAGGCACAATATAAGGTGCCACATAAAAGATGAGGGCTCATGAGGTTGAGGGTAACATATTAGAATGGATAGAGGATTGGTTAACGGACAGAAAGCAGAGAGTAGGGATGAAGAGGTCATTTTCAGGTTGGCAGGTTGTAACTAGCGGGGTGCCGCAAGGATCAGTGCTTGGGCCTCAGCTATTTACAATCTATATTAATGACTTGTATGAAGGGACCGAGTGTAATGTATCCAAGTTTGTTGAGGTTACAAAGCTAGGTGGGAAAGTAAGCTGTGAGGAGGACCCAGAGACTGCAAAGGGATATAGACAGGTTAAGTGAGTGGGCAAGAATGCCGGACTGGGAGCTACTGTAGGTCAGCGAGCACAAGGGTGATGGGTGAGCTGGACTTGATGCAAGTTAGGATACAGGCAGCAGAGTTTTGGATGAGCTCAAATTTACAGAGTGTGCAAAGTAGGAGGCTGGCCAGGAGAGGTTTGGAATAGTCGAATCCAGAGGTAACAAAGGCATGGATGAGGGTTTCAGCAGCAGATTAGCTGAGGCAGGGACTGAGACTGGAGATATAACGGAGGTGGAAGTAGACGGTCTTGGTGATGGAGTGGATATGTGGTCGGAAGCTCTTCTCAGGGTCACGTAGGACGCCAAGGTTGTGAAAGGTCTGGTTCAGCCTCGGACAATGACCAGGGAGAGGGATTGGAGTCTGTGGCTAGGGAATGGAGTTTGTGGTGGGGACTGAAGACCATGACGTCGGTCTTCCCAGTACTTAATTAGAGGAAATTTCTGCTCATCCAATACTGGATGTCGGACAAACAGCGTGACAAATCAGAAGCAGTGGAGGGGTCGAAAGAGGTGGTGAGGTAGCGCTGGGTGCCATCAATGTACATGTGAAACCTGATGTTGTGTTTTCGGATGATGTCGTCGAGGGTCAGCACGTTGATGAGAAATAGGTGGATCGATCCTTGAGGAACTCCAGAGGCAATAATGCAGGAGCAGAAGAGTGCCAGGTTGAAGTAATAAGGAACGGGGAAGAAAAGAACCCGGTTAAAGTGATGAGGAAGGGGAAGAAGAGTGATGAGGAAGCGGGAGAAGACTGCGAGTATGAACTGGGAGGGTTAGAAAGAGAGTGTCCCTGTGAAAGGGAGTAGGATGGGGTGCAGTGTCTCTGTGAACTGGATATGGAGGGGAAGGAATACCTTTGTTAACTGCAGTGATGGTAGAGGGTTCCATGTGAGACAATGGCTGTTGAGGTAAAGTTTGGGTAGGTGATGGTCAATTGGCCTGTTGAAAATTGTAGTGTTCTTTTTAAGATTAAAAATCTATTAATTGATTATAAGTGTACTTAAAATGGATCAGAAAGCATAATTTTTCATGTATAATTGTAAATATTCCCGGGTAGCACACCCCCAGACTGATTTTGGAAATGCGCCTCTCATTTTGTGCCTTCTGCATCTGATTGCCCCTTCAGCCTTATGTTTTTTGCCTCCAGTACATGAAGGGACTGCTTAAGGTACACAGCCTGAGTAACTGCTTGTTTTCACATGTCTATTCTTGAGTTGTTAGGTTTTATGAAGCTGTTAGTCAGTCTATGCTGGTTTTCTAGGTTGGTGTGTATGATGATTGAGCTACAGGTCACTGAACCAAATGCTTGCCAGGTACATGAAAGGAAAAGGTCAAAATGGCAACTTCATTTAAACATGCTTTCCCTTCTGGACTGTACTTTTTTGTAGAAGCGAGGTGGGATGTGGCAGGACAGGGAATGACAATTTACTGAAGCTTCTATTTTAGTCACATCGCACCAGTTGTCTATCAAAGCTGGGGATAATTGGCTTCTTAAGCTAGCCAGTGGACAGAGCACGAAGTGCACGGCAGGACTACAACTGCAGCTGTGGTAATTAGATCTCTTGGGACTCAGCACATGAGTCTGTACTGCAGGGTCTAACAGTTGCCCAGTCTATATATTCCTGTCCTTCCTGACTGCTGCAGTGTGGCTGATCACCTCCTGAGGATCTGTCAGCACTGCTTTTCTGCTTCTTTAATGGATTTCATGTGTGCATTGTTCCGAGTGCCACATGCCAGCCACTATTCTTTTACCCTTTCATACATTCATTGCAATGCTTGCTTGCCAATTAATGACTGTTGCTTGTGTAGTTGTCATAAAATAGCTCCTTCTGAGATGCACAACAATGAGATTTTCTCCGTTCCATTCCTTATTATGGATCGCAGACTTCCAAGATCACAGCTTCATAGAAATGGCTTAAGTCAGTTTGAAATAAAATGCCTCTCAATTGACTGTGCAAAATGTGAACTGTGGGAGTTGTTGGCTTGCAGTGATTATTTTGGAGCTCAACTGATTGCATTCATTTTAAAGTCTTTGATGGGAATATGTGTAACCTTATACCTTAAAAGAGCATTTAGCTTGGTATTAGCTTCTTTAATTATGTCACAGTACATAAGAGATTAAAAACCAGCTTAATTTACAGAAATTGTATCCCAACTTAAATTGATAAACAATTGTTTGTCTGAAACTGGATGTCCAAGGGAGGAGCCAAGCTATTCAAATCAAATGCAGACACCTTGTGGCAGCTTTATTCAAATCAGTGTTTGGTTAGCAGCTTATATAAAAAAAATGTAATAGTTATTTAAATCTGGTTAAGCCTGGTAATTTTTTTAAGGCATTTTATCAACCTGTCCGGTTTAAATGAGAGAACCTGTCTGAAACTTTCAAAGAGATATAGTCCGTCAGATAGCTTTTGTAGATGGTGACAAAAGGAAAAGAAAAACTATGTAAGAAAATTATTTATATTATAGACCAGCACAGTGGTTGCAAACTATTTATTATTTTCTACTACATGAGGAGCTAGCCAAACTTAACTACTGTGAAAATACATATTATTGCCATTATTAGTTTGCTCTTTTATTACTTAATAAGTTTGATTGGTCATTACATCTAAGTTACATTCTAGTGCAGTGTTATTTTGTCATCTTCCAAAGATGTAGAGGATCACATGATGAGAATGTGACTAGGGAAAATAAACTGGAAAAATTTACTGAAAAAAAAATAGAACAGCAGTGGGAAACATTTAAATCGGTGCTCTATAGAGTCCAGGAGAAATATATCTCACTAAAAAGCAAGAACAAACTAGCCAATACACCATGGATAAAGAAAGAAGGGCAAAATTGAAACTAAAGAAAAAGGCAAACACTAAGTGCATAGACTACAAGGGAGAGGATGATAAAAGGGAATACGAAAAGGTTAGGAAAGAAGTAAAAAAAACAATTAGGAAGGCAAAGAGAAACTACGAAATTAAATAATCAAGGAATATCAAAAAAAATAGAAAAGTGTTCTACAGACACATAAATAACAAAAGAAAAATCAGGATAAGGATAGGGACACATGATAAACGCACAGGCAATAATAGCGAAATGGCAGAAATATTAAATAATTACTTTGCCTCAGTATTTACCAGGGAGACTAACATGGTGGGCAGGACATTAGAAGAAGAGATCAAAAAAGATATAAAGACATTTAAGAAAGAAAGGGGGGAGATAATAAACTAATCAAACTTAGAGAGGATAAAACTCCTGGTCCGGATGGAATGCATCCGCGCATATTAAAAGAAGTTAGGGAAAAATTAATAAAAATTAATTAGAAAAGGGAATAGTGTCAGAGGACTGGTGGACAGCTAATGTTATTCCTATATTTAGAAAAGGATATGGAGCAAGTCCAAGGAACTATAGACCAATTAGCTTAACGTTGGTAGTAGGCAAGGTAATGGAATCTTTACTCAAAGATTTAATAGAAAAACATCTAGAAACTGAAAATATAATGAAGAATAGTCAGTGTGGATTTCAACAGGGAAGGTCATGCTTGACGAACCTTATTTAATTTTTTGAAGAAGTAACAGAAAGAGTAGATAAAAGTAATGCAGTAGATGTAATATATTTGGATTTTCAAAAGGCCTTCGATAAGGTACCACATTGTAGACTCATGACTAAGGTCAGAGCATGTGGAGTCATGGGACAAGTAGCAGAATGGATAGCAAGCTGGCTAGAAAACAGAGTAGGGGTTAAAGGTAGATACTCAGACTGACAAAAGGTGGGAAGTGGTGTTCCATGAGGATCAGTGCTGGGACCACTGTTCACAATTTACATAACCGATTTGGACTCGAGAATCAGAAGTACAATTTCAAAATTTGCAGATGATACCAAATTTGGGGGTGTAGTTAATACTGAGGAGGAGTGTGACAAAATACAGGAAGACATTAATAAACGTGCAGAATGGGCATGTAACTGGCAAATTAATTTCAATATAGATAAGTATGAAATATTACATTTTGGTAGGAAGAATAAGAGGGCCACATACTGCTTGGATAATAAGAATCTAAATGGGGTAAAGGAGCAGAGGGATGTGGGGAATACAGATACACAAATCATTAAAAGTAGCGAAGCAGGTCAATAAGGCCATTAAAAAAGCAAACCAAGCACTGGGGTTCATTTCCAGAGAGTTAGAATTGAAAACAGGAGAAGTTATGTTAAACTTGTATAGCCCACACTTGACCAGAACTGCGCACAGTACTCCTTCATATTATAAAAAGGATATAGAGACACGGGGGAAGGTGCAAAAAAGATTTACTAAGGTTATACCTCAGTTCTGTTATCATCTATCTGGAAAGATTGAGCAGGCTGCGGCTCTTTTCTATAGAAAAGAGAAGACTGAGGGGTGACCTGATAGAGGTCTTTAAGATTATGAAAGGGTTTGATAGGGTAGATATAGAGAACATAAGGGATAGGAGCAGGAGTAGGCCATTTGGCCCTTCGAGCCTGCTCCTCCATTCAGTGAGATTATGCCTGATCTGATTCTGGCCTCAACTCCACTTTCCTGCCTGTTCCCCACATCCTTTGATTCCCTTGCTGATCAAAAATTTGTCGAACTCCGCCTTGAATAAATTCAATGACTCAGCCTCCACCAGGGCAAAGAATTCCAAAGGTTCACAACCCTGGTTCTAGATTCCCCTATGAGGGGAAACATCATCTCAGCATTTACCCTGTCAAGCCCTCTCAGAATCTTATATGTTTCAATAAGATCTCCTCTCATTTTTCTAAACTCCAGTGAGTATAGGCCCAACCTGCTCAATCTTTCCTCATAAGTAAACCCTTCCATACCCGGAATCAACCTAGTGAACCTTCTCTGAACCGCCTCCAATGCAAGTATATCCTTCCTTAAATAAGGGGACCAAAACTGTACATAGTACTCTAGGTGTGGTCTCACCAGCACCCTGTACAGTTGTAGCAAGACTTCACTGCTTTCATACTCCATCCCCCTTGAAATAAAGGCCAATATTCCATTTGCTTTCCCAATTACCTGCTGCACCTGTATGTAACTTTTTGTGTTTCATGTACAAGGACATCCAAATCCCCCTGTACTGCAGCATTCTGTAGTCTTTCTCCATTTTATATAATATTTTGCTTTTTTATTCTTCGTTCCAAAGTGGATGATTTCATATTTTCCCACATTATATTCCATCTGCCAAATTTTTGCCCACTCGCTTAACGTATCTATAGTCCTTTGCCGACACTTTGGGCTCGATTTTCGAGCCCCTGAGCGGGTGCGTTCGTAGCGGGGTGCTGGGAAAATCGGGGATTCCTGGGGTGGGTCCAGAGCCCGGCTCCAACCCGCCCACTTCCGGGTTCCCCAGTGACGCGCTGACATGCGCGTGCAGCCCCCGCATGTGGGACTCCCGCCGGCAATTAAAGCCAGTGCGGTGCCACTTGAAGTAATTAACCAGGTACTTCAGGTCGTTTACAGACCTGATTGACCTGATATTTTAGGAAGGGTGGGATTTTCAGATCAAATGGGACTGTTTCCCATACTGGGGGAAACACTCCCAGTTGAAATGGACATGATGCAGCCATCAGCCTGTGGCAGCTGCAAAGGTCCATTTGACAGGTGGCGGGGGGAGACCCTCACTCATTGCAGGAGGCCACTCTGTCACTTGGGACAAAGTTTGGCCTCCAACACCCTCCTCCTAACAATAAAATTCACCAACTTGCACACTTACCCCGGGGTCCAGACACGTTTACCTACCTTACGGACCCCCTCAAATGTACATCTTCCAGATGGGGGCCGCCGTAGCTGCAGTCATGACCTCCTCAGAGGACGAACAGCATCACCAGCCTCGCCATCCACGCCGTCCACCTCTGACACATGGAACCCCACAACACAGTGCTGTGACACATCCACCTGCATAGCAGGAGGGACGGCAACGGCAGAGAGAGATGCGTCGCAGAAGGCACTAGCCATATCACAGGGTCCACGGACCGAGGCTCAGCTTCCTGGACCTCTCTGAGCAGCAATGCAAACGGAGGCTCAGAGTCACTCGACATGTAGTCGTGGACATCTGCAGCCTCCTTCATGCTGAGCTGCTCCCGGCTGGCCTGAGCACCATCTTCTTACCTGTCGCTGTCAAAGTCACCACTGCCCTCAACAACTTCTCCTGCGCATCCTTCCAGGGTGCCACCGGGGACATCGCCGATGTCTCTCAGTCATCTGCACAAAAGAGCCCTGCAAATACACCTACACCCACTCTGCAGTGACACAATGGGTGGCATCTGTTGTGGGTCTTCATTGTGATCCTCAGGAAAGGGCATTATTGCACAAAGCAGACAAGATTCACAAAGACGTGGCAGTAGTGGCGACAATATAATATGTTGAGTTGATCAGAAATTAAATTTAAGTAAAAACCATGACAAACCCTCAAACACCCTTGACACGTTTGCCTTAAGCTTCCTACTACACATATGTGATACATGCCCTGTGGCTGCAGCACAGGTAGTGACAGGTTGGGTGAGGCTGACCGTGAAAGAGATGCATGAGAGGGTGAGTATGAGAGAGAGCCATGAGATTGTATGAGGATTGGGTTGAGTGGTAGTGGCGGGATGAGTACTGGCGAGGTGAGTAAGTGCAGGTAAAATGAGGATGAGCTTTGAGTGGGTATGAGGGGTGATATGACAAAGTGGTGTTGGCAGTGCAGAAGGAGATGTGGGGTGGGGGCAGTGATGTGGCAGACGGAGTGTAGGGGAATGAGTAAGTGTACTCACTTCGGCTGACCTACTTAGGTCATTGAAGTGCCTCCTGCACTGTATGCAGGTGCGCGATATGTTGGTGGTGCAGGTGACCTCCTCTGCCATCTCGAGCCAGGCCTTCTTGGTGACAGGGGCAGGCCGCTTCCTCCCGCCCGGCGGGGGGAAGATCTCTGTCCCCCCTCCTCACCCCATCCAATAAGAGCTGGAGTGAGGCATCATTAAACTTGGGAGCAGCCTTCCCCCTGGGCTGCTCCATGCTGTAATTTTGCCTATTTTCTGCAGCATCAGTCAGTGGAGGACTGCCCCTTTAAATAGGGCTGACAGCCTATGCTGTGCACGCGCAGTCCACCCGCTGCGCAGCTTTCCAGCGCGAAACCCGGAAGCAAAGGTAAGTGGCTTCAACTAGCCTGCGATTGCGTGCGGAGCACCCCGATTTCACTGGGCACATTACCCACGCGCCCAGTCGACCCCCCGCTGCGAACCCGCCGCCCTCCTAATATCGGGCCCTTTGTGCCCTCCTCACAACTTACTTTTCCACCTATCTTTGTATCATCAGTAAATTTGGCCACAGTATACTTGCTTCCTTCATCCAAGTTATTGATATAGATTGTAAATAGTTGAGGCCCCAGCACTGATCCCTGCAGCACCCCACTAGTTATAGATTGCCATCCTGAAAATGACCCCTTTATCCCAACAATCTGTTTTCTGTTAGTTAGAGAAGCTGTTTCCATTTGAGGGGGAGACCAGAACTCAGAGCCATCAATATAAGATAGTTACTAATAAATCCAGTAGGGAATTCAGGATAAACCTTTTTACCCAAGGAGTGGTTAGAATGTGGAACTCGCTAACACAAGGAGTAGTTAAGGCGACTGGTGTAGATGCATTTAAGGAGAAGCTCGATAAACTAATGAGGGAGAAAGGAATAGGAGGATATACTGATAGGTTAGATGAAGGAGGAAGGAGGCTCGTGTGGAACATAAACACCGATATCGATCTGTTGGGCTGAATGGCCTGTTTCTATGCTGTACATTCTATGTAATAACACCAGTAACTGAAATAAATTGAAAAAGGTTTTCTCTTTGTTTCATGGGCACATTAAGAATTTATCTATCTAATTCGAGATAAATGTAAGGAATCTTACAACACCAGGTTATAGTCCAACAGTTTTATTTGAAAATCACAAGCTTTCGGAGGCTTTCTCCTTCGTCAGGTGAAGTGTGGGATTCCTTGAATGTTACCGCATTTATAGTCAGAGAACAATACCTGGTGATTACAGATAATCTTTCCAACTCCCCGTTGTCAAGGCAATCAAGTGTAACATCTCTCTGTCTGAACACTTTGATTGCCTTGACAACGGGCAGTTGGAAAGCTTATCTGTAATCACCAGGTATTGTTCTCTGACTATAAATGCGGTAACATTCAAGGAATCCCACACTTCACCTGACGAAGGAGAAAGCCTCCGAAAGCTTGTGATTTTCAAATAAAACTGTTGGACTATAACCTGGTGTTGTAAGATTCCTTACATTTGTCAACCCCAGTCCATCACCGGCATCTCCACATCATAATTCGAGATTGGCCAGTTATCATAATCTTAAAGTTAGAGCCTTTAACTTTAAGCCAGGTCATTCAGGATTGAAATCAGGAAGTACTTTTTCACACAGAGGGTAATAGAAATCTGGAATTCTCTCCCCTAAAAGGCCGTGGATGCTAGGGGACAATTAGAGCTTTCAAGACTGAAATTGATAGATTTTTGTTAGCACCATATCCCTTGATACCCTTATCTAAGGCGGGTATATAGAGTAGGATGTACAGATCAGCCATGATCTAATTGAATGGCGGAACAGGCTCAAGGGGTTGAATGGCCTACTCCTGTTCCTATGTTCCAAAACTTTGTTTTGCCAAGAAGGTGCCAAGATCGCTTTGTGCCCTGCTGGAGGATGACCTGAGCCCTAATCCTTGTCAAAAACGGCTCTCCTTGTAGCAGTGAAAGTTTTCACTGCATTGAACTTTTCTTTAACCTTGGAGTCACTCCAGAGTGGCAAGAGAGACATATCGAACATCTGTCACTCAGTGCATAGATGCATCCAGTAAGTGACAGAGGCCTAGTTCACGAGAGTAAACAACAATATCAAGTTTCCAATAGAGGCTGGGAATGTAAGGGCTCAAGATCTCGGTTTCTACTGTGTAGTAGGATCTCTCAAAATGGAAGGGGTAATAGATGGGAGCCATGTAGCCCTCTAGGCATTTCCAGGAAGAAATGTGAACAGGAATTCCACCAATGCCCAGCTGGTGCACAAGAAACTGGAGTCAGAGAAATGGAGAGTTCGGTGCAGGAGTGAGGGAGGTTTGTAGGGCTGGAGGAGATTGGAGATGGGGAGGGGTGAGGCAATGGAAGGATTTAAACACAAAATTATTTTAAATTTAAGGTACTGGGGGCCCGAAAGGGTAATGTAGTCAGAGAGGATGGAGGTTGATGGGTGAGCGGAATTCGGCGCAGGACAGTATACTGGCAACAGAATTATGGATGAGGTGAAATTTACGGAGAATGGAGGATAGGAGGTTGGTTGGAAGAGTTTTGGATTAATCTAGTCTGGAGGTGAAAAAGGCATCCATGAGGGTTTCAGCAGCAGATTGGCTGAGGTAGAGGTGGGCCATGGTATGGAGGTGGAAGTAAGTGATCTCTGTGATGGAGAGGATATGGGGTCAGAAGCTCACTGCGGAGTTGAACAAGATGCAAACAGTCTGGTTCAACCTGAGACAGTTGCTGGAAAACAGGATGGAGTACATAGTGAGGATATAAAGTTTGTTGTGGAGATTGAAGATGACATTTTTGGTCTTTGGTTTTTAGCCAGAGGAAATTGTGCCACCAAGACTCAATGTCAGACCAGCAGTCTGACTGTACAGAGGCTGTAGTGAGGTTGGGAAAGGTAGAGGTAGAGCTGGGCGTTATCAGTGTACACATGGACGCTGGCCCCATATCTGTGGGTGATGCTGCCAAGGGGCAGCATGTAGATGAAGAAGAGGAGAGGGACAAGAATGGATCCTTGGGGAACTCAAGACTCAGATCAAGCAAAAAAGTACTTAATTGGCTGTGAAGGGCTTAGGCACGTCCTAATGTTGTGAAAGGCGTTATATAAATGCAAATTCTTTCTTTCAGTGCACCACGTGTGCACGGTGCATGCCCAGTGCGTGCAAATCATGGGCGCCAAAAAGTTGGTGCACCATTGGAGTCCTTCTAGATAAGTGCACTTCTGGTGCATAGCGCTGCTCTCCACACTTAGTGCCGTTCGCCCGCTCCCAGTAAAGTTGTCCCTTATATTAAAAGTGGACTTCCAGGGTATTGCTCACTGAGAGCTGCCGGATACCCCGTTTGATAACAATAAGGGTGTTAAGCCATGTAAAGTGTAATTATGGTGACTGAGTAAGCCAAATTCTGTTTTTATTACATGAGATGCTGGGATTTGTACCTGGGATTTGAGGATCGACTTACACAACTGGCCATTATTGTGTTTCTTCACCTATATATTTTTAATAAGGATATATATTTTTATGCTCATCAAGGTGAGGGATGTTAGTGTTCGGGAATGGACCTCTTCCCATTTCATGCACCAAGAGTCAGCATCCAGCACCCCTACTGTGCTAGTATGGCATTTTTTTGCCATTTCCCACATTAGCCCAAACTTTTTTCTTGTAGAATCCTTGCAGTCAGCAGTTGGAGGAGAATTTCATCACATCACTATGGACTGGATTTGAGCGCAGGTCCCAGAGGTGAAATGCCAGTGGCTAACCCACTTTGTCGATCAGTTCCCCATGTGTTTAATTTTTATCTCTTAACTTTTTGAAACCCCAGAAGATCAGAAGATAATTATGGATGAGGAAGGCCTTTCGGACCATCTTAGTTCTCTTTTGATGCGATTACCCCTCCTGGTTTGACCACTTTGCATTGGGTTTCTAAATTTAAGATGCAAATTAGAAACAATGATGGTCCCAATATCAATCCCTGGGGCAGTCCACTCAGTACTCTCTCCCACCACCCTGACAAAACTCCTCTAACAAGTATCTGTTGTTTCCTAACCTTCAGACAATTTCTTATCCATTCCCAAGATTTATTCTGAATCCCCACAGCTTTGAGCATAACTAATAGCCTTTCATATGGAACTTTCTCAAATGCCTTTTGGAAGTCCAAGTATACCATAAGGCACATGTCATCGTTCACTTGAGTTGCCACTTTCTCAACAGAGTGAAAGGAGTCCAGGCTTTTGAGAGAGGCTGAGGCCTTCAAGTAGAAACATTAATAAAGGCACTCAAAGACACAAAACACAAGTTTAAACTTGAGTTTAATCATGTTATTGTGAAGTTATATATTGTGAAATGTATAATTCTCTATTTTGTAAGCTTATTGAAGGGGAAAAATGGTAAATGGCAAACTTTTCCAAAAACCATTGAGTAATTTGATTGGCTTTTTTTATTTTATTGGTAGGTTGTTTTCATTGTTCGGAATTGGTTGTTTTCATAAATCTTTGGTAGTTTCTCACTAGTAGTTTTAAAGCCTCTTTGCTTTCTTTCGATTTGTACGTTTCCTCCCTCTTCAGCTATGATTTGTTTCTAATTTACTTTGGGCCAATTAACATAAAGTGTGATGTGGAAAGTGCTACAGGAAATATGCACTATATGCAGGACTTTTAATATGGATAGATATATTGATAAATCTATCCCAACTGGGACAGTATTGTGCATCTAATCTGCTACTTGCCCTACGTGCTAAAAATGACACTTCCACTTTGAAGAAAACAGAAAACAACAGTCGAAGTAAATCAGCATTTAGTGTCTGTAGACTGTAGTACACAAATATGCAACAGGCGGCCTTTCTAAAGACTGGGAAGTAGACGTGCAAGTTAATAAATCTCCTGGTATTTGTGCAAGCAGAGATTGCAAAATGATATGCCAATGGTTGCTAACTGGTTGCTAGGGTCTTTCCAGGCACTCCAGTTGCTACCCTGGTGACATCATGCTGTAGGCTGGTAGTGTTAAGTCTGAAAATATGTGATGTCTGGCACAGACTCTGTCTCCTTTCAGATTTCTGCAGCCTGGGAGGGAGGTAAGGGGCCAAATCCACGCACACTCTGACACTGAACTGTTGTGTTTTTTTTAAACTAAGCACATTAGCGTTTATATTTGACATTTAGCTGTGGTTGTACAACAAGTAATGACTGGAGCCTTGCATAGTAATTTACAGCAATGCGTAAGGGCTGGAGACATGTTCTATATGTATGAAGAAAGGGGACTTTCACTTAGTGTTTTGTACAGTGACATCATATAGTATTTTTATAGGTTCTGCAGCTTGGAATTGATTAAGTGTGCAGCTCTACTGATTGCATTCTGTGGAGCAGACTAGCTCTCTGCACCGGATTCTGTGTGTAGCTCCCTAAGCACAGGCCTCTGCTGTCTGCAGTCAGAATGATGATAATCATGCACGGTTAATATCACTGTGCTATTAGCTTTTGCCTTACATTTCATGAGAAATTATTTGCTGCTAAATAATAAGCGTAGAGATAAGTGAAGGAAAGTACTGTGCATTCCTGTTTGCAGTCTGAGGCCTACACAGAAAGGCTTCTCCTAGACAAGTGATAATGCAGGATTTTTAGTTTTCAGTGCATCTGAGAGGTGATCTTATAGAATTATATAATATTATTAAAGATATAGAAAAAGTTAGTCTGGAATATTATTTCAAATTAAACTGTGGTGGTAGAAGTCCGGGACACAGGTTTAAACTAGTAAAATGTAATTTTAGGATTGATACCAGGAAATTCTTCTTCAGACAAGGAGTGATCAATATGTAGAACAACTTTCAGGCAAAGTAGTGCAGGCAAAAACCCTGAAATTGTTAAACAAACAATTGGATGCTACAGTGGGAGAGCTCTGAATGGCTGAATGGCCTTCCTCCTCTAAGTACCTTGTGATCTTGTATTTATGTGTCTGCCTTTCACTCTGTCTGAACCTATCTTATACCCTTAGACTAAAATGCTGAATGTGATCTGCTGTAGAATAGATGTAACAGAAATGGCATTGGGTGTGCATTGATGTCTCCAACTTTTAGGACACACTTATCACTAAGGCTACAGAAATGACATCAGTTTACCATTATAGCCTTCAATTACAATCCACATCTGTGTAACGTGAAGTCCCTGACTACTGTCTCTTGCTTCCCCTACTTTCAGCTGGGAGCACACGGTAGTTTGGCCTAAGAAACTTCTCCATAGATGGCATCAGTACTACTCTGCGACTCAGGAGGTACAGGTCCACATGCATAGTGGATTTGGTTCTCCTGGTTTTTCTTCTTCCCTTAGATGGCGCGCCCATTACTGAGTATTGACTCGGCCACAGGGTTGCCAACCCTCCAGGATTGCCCTGGAGTCTCCAGGAATTAAAGATTAATCTCCTGGACCCTACTGCAAGCAACCCGGGAGAAAAATCATTGGGGCATTGTTTTTTGATTGATTTCACTATTATTTATAAAAATATTGGAGATGGAGGAAAAAAAGCTGTTTGGCTGACAGTCAATAATCATCCAATGGGGTACTGAAGAGTCTGTTCGCTTTTCAATGTGCGTAGGAAGGGGGTATGCTGTGAGGATGGACGTGTCAGGTGACCAGTGGCTGGAGTGTGAGGTAGTTAGAGACTGAAGTCATGTGATGAAATCTCCAGGACTACATCCAATCAACCAGTGTTCACAACTCTACTCGCCCAGTGAGGGATAGCATTAGGATACAGATATATTTGAGTTCCTGCGTGAATCCGATCGTGTTAATGATGATGGATATAAAAATAGTGTGACTTGTTCCACGGGTGGTATGTATGGATTCATTTTATACCATGACAGTTTTTTTTCTTTTTTTTTGGGTTGACAGGCTGACTTCCAGTATACTAGAGCTTCACACATCATATCCATGTGTTAAGCTCCTATACAGGACGTGGGTAAAGGGAGATCTCATTAACACTCTTGTATTCACACTCTCTTTCAATGTCTAACTATAATGTCAATGTCAATGTCAACTTTCAATGTCTAACTGAGTTTTCCCTTCACTTATAAAAGTAATTTCTCTCCCCATCCTCCAATTTTTACATTTCTTAACTCGCCTGGCAAGGGCTGAGCGGTGGACTCTCCCAACTCGTGGTCAGTACTGCTCTGCAAGTGCTTTCTAAAGCTGCTTTCACGTTGTTATTGTGCCACCCTCCTGCTGCTGGCTCCTGGCGCGTTGGTCTAGCATAGACAGCGGCACCTCAACTTTAACTTGGCAGATTCACTAGGGCTGGTCACCAGCAAGACCTCAATTTGAAGAAAAAGACAAGTGCTCGGAGGGCATATATCCAATTAAATGGTGTGTAACAGTGGTCTGGGGTAACTCAACACTCGCAGAGTTTTTCTTGTTGTGTTGTCTAGATCTACAGCCCCGAAGTTGCCTTAAAGTGTTTGGGAACATAGCATATGAGGAAACCCGGACCTGCACTAGGGCTGATTGGAGTAGGACAAGGATTCCACCAGGGCACTGGGTCACCCAGAGTATGTGTCTGAATGAATGGAAGTGTCTGTCAACAAAATGGAGATGTACACATTTATATATATTTTGTTTGGTATTATAAAAGACAGTCAAAGTCTGATGGGAGCCCATCAGTCTGCCTGCTGGGATTGTGGGTGGGACAAGGGGAGGTGCCACCACAGACCATGTCCACAGACACTCCCCAAGAATTTGGCTCAGACCAATGTCTTAATCTACAGAATGAGACATTGATGTATGCATGGAATTTTCAGAATCCACCTTATATTTGACCATTGGGATTTTAAAATCTAAATTTGGCTTTTTGGTCAAACATATGTCAGGTTGATAATACAAGTGAGAACCAGGCCAATATAGAAAATACAGAGAAGTGAAAAAGGAAATAAGAGGGGCAAAGAGAGAGTATGAGAATAGACTGGTGGCAAACATAAAAGGGAATCCAAAAGTCTTCTATAGGCATATAAATAGTAAATGGGCAGTAAGAGGAGGGCTGGAGCCGATTAGGGACCAAAAAGGGGATCTGCGCATGGCTGAGGTACTAAATGAGTACTTTGCAACTGTCTTTACCAAGGAAGAAGATGCTGCCAAAGTCACAGTAAAAGAGGAGGTAGTTGAGATACAGGATGGGCTAAAACTTGATAAAGAGGAGGTACTAGAAAGGCTGACTGTACTTAAAGTAGATAAGTCACCTGGTCCAGATGGGATGCATCCTAGGTTGCTGAGGGAAGTAAGGGTGGAAATTGCAGAGGTGCTGGCCATAATCTTCCAATCCTCCTTAGATATGGGGGTGATGCCAGAGGACTGGAGAATTGCAAATGTTACACCCTTGTTCAAAAAAGGATGTAGGGATAAACCCAGCAACTACAGGCCAGTCAGTTTAACCTCGGTGGTGGGGAAGCTTTTAGAAACGATAATCTGGGACAAAATGAATAGTCACTTGGACAAGTGTGATTAATAAAGGAAAACCAGCATGGATTTGTTAAAGTCAAATCGTGTTTAACCAACTTGATTGAGTTTTTTGATGAGGTAACAGAGAGGGTTGATGAGGGCAATGCGATTGATGTGGTGTATATGGACTTTTAAAAGGTGTTTGATAAAGTGCTACATAATAGGCTTGTCAGCAAAATTGAAGCCCATGGAATAAAGGGGGCAGTCGCAGCATGGATACAAAATTGGCTAAGTGACAGGAAACAGAGTAGTGGTGAACGGTTGTTTTTCGGACTGGAGGGAGGTGTACGGTGGTGTTCCCCAGGGGTCGGTACTAGGACCACTGCTTTTTCTGATATATATTAATGACTTGGACTTGGGTGTACAGAGCACAATTTCAAAATTTGCTGATGACACAAAACTTAGAAGTGTAGTAAACAGTGAGGAGGATAGTGATAGATTTCAAGAGGATATAGACAGGCTGGTGGAATGGGCGGACACGTGGCAGATGAAATTTAATGCAGAGAAGTACGAAGTGATACATTTTGGCAGGAAGAACAAGGAGAGGCAATATAAACTAAAGGATACAATTCTAAAGGTGGACAGGAACAGAGAGAGACCTGGGGGTATATGTGCACAAATCTTTGACGATGGCAGGACAGGTTGAAAAAGTGGTTAAAAAAGCACATGGGATCCTGGGCTTTATAAATAGAGGCATAGAGTACAAAAGCAAGGAGGTTATGTTGAACCTTTATAAAACACTGGTTCGGCCACAACTGGAGTACTGTGTCCAATTCTGGGCACCACACTTGAGGAAGGATGTGAAGGCCTGAGAGAGGGTGCAGAAAATATTTACTAGAATGGTTCCAGGGATGAGGGGATTCAGTTACGTGGATAGACTGGAGAAGCTGGGGTTGTTCTCCTTCGAGCAGAGAAGGTTGAGAGGAGATTTTGATAGAATTGTTCAAAATCATGAAGGGTTTAGATAAAGTAAATAAAGAGGAACAGTTCCCATTGGTGGAAGAGTCAAGAACCAGAGGACACAGATTGAAGGTGATTGGCAAAAGAACCAAAGGCGACATGAGGATAAACTTTTTTATGCAGCGAGTAGTTATGATCTTGAATGCGCTGCTTGAAAGGTGGTGGAACCAGATTCAGTCGTGGCTTTCAAAAAGGAATTGGATAAATATTTGAAGAGAAAAAATTTGCAGGGCTACAGGGAAAGAGCAGGGGAATGGAACTAACTAGGTTGCTTGTACAAAGAGCCGGCTCGATGGGCCGAATGGCCTCCTTCTGTGCTGTAACCATTCTATGATTCTATGGTATTCCGTTGTTTGATTGACCATCCAAGTGGTTGGCTTTAAAAGGTATCAAAGTGATTACCCAATTTAAGTGATTCCAGAACTGTTGAAGTATTGTAAATTGGCTGTATTCCTATTTCCATGCCCATTTGTTTGTAAGCTTTCAATCATTGCTTTGGGTTACCAATAGGCAATTTTGTAATGAGCAAACTCATCAAGTTGCAGATGAATAAAGGTTGTGCAGGCTAAACATTTGTCTTGCACAGAACAGGTCTGGCTTTCAGTAACTTTATTGTTGCCCACCTACCCAAATCTGTTGCATAGAGCAGAATGCCTGCATAAAGTTGAAATCTCATTTTAACAAATATGGTATAACTGAGTAAAGAGGGTTTTTTAGTAGGAGCATTGTTTAACAGTGTGTGGTTAGTCAGAGGATCACCCTAATTTGCAACTTGATTTTTAACTTTATAAATCTTCCATTAGAACAAACTTTAACCCTGGCTCCAACAAAATATGATGCTATAGTGAAGAAGCTCTCAATGCTTTAATGGTAAACCCTGGTAAAGAGTTGGCTTTGTTGGCCTATCCTGTGCTTTGGTCCTGTGTACATATGTGTGGTATCTGACGAGGGTGGAATTCTTTACCAATGGCCTTTCCCCACTGAAGTTGCTTTCATTGTTCCCCCCCTTCCCCCAGCTGCTGTCATGGCTCCATCATCCACCTTCCCGCATTGCTTGAGCATGCTTCTTTGCCTCCATTTTTCCCTTGGACTATGTGTTGGTCCCTGCTGCTTTTTCTCCTGTTTACTGTGTCTCCTTTGGGACATTTCCCCCTCCTACTTGTCCCCCACCTTCTCTACCAGTTAATGGGTACAAATAGAAATGACGTTTGTGTGCAGGAATGGAAAGGCATTCTTTAAATTTTGCATTTATAGGAGATTGTGCAAACATTTACCCTTTAATGCATACTGTAACCATAAAATAGCAAAATCTGGGGTAAGAAGGATTTTACATGGGACCATTGTATGATAATGCATTGTTGTTCAGAGAATCGCCCTAACTTGATTTTTTTTTTAATTGATAATTTATCAACTTGAATTTCCTTTCTAGGTAGTGGGGCTGTGGCTAAACCTGGCCCAGTCATAACTGTAACAGGAATCCCTACCTGAGTGATGGTGTCCTTTTGAACCCTCTTCTTCCCACGTGAAGCAGCCCAGAAAGAAGCTGCTTTAGTTGTCCTGTTTTGCAGCACATTAAAAGTAATGGAAGGTGACGGTGACATTGTACATTGTGGATCTGCATTTGTGAAAATTGAAAGGCCTCAACTTGTGGAAAAGAGCAATACTACATCAGAAGTGTGGAGATACTTTGGCTTCCAACCTGGTAGTGATGGTAGACCAGAAAACATTGAAACGCCGGTCTGTAAAATCTGCTTCCGTGTCATTCCAGCAAAGGCCTCAAACACGAGTAACCTTTATGCACATCTGAAATCCCAGCACCCTCATATTTACATAGAGGTCAAAGGCAAACCCAACCAAGCACCAACCACCACAGCTTCATCTGGGGAGCCAAGCAGGGAGCAGACGACCACTATGCGAGAGATCTTTCAGCGAAAAGATAAATTTGATCCAAAATCAAGGGAGCACAGGGAGCTGACTAAGGCAGTGACATACTATGTGACCAAGGATAGGATGCCTCTAAATACCATTTCCAAGCCTGGCTTTCAGCACCTCCTGAGCAAATTCAACCCAAGGTATGAGCTGCCAAGCAAGAACTACTTTTCCAGAGTAGCTATTCCATCACTTTATGCAGATGTTCGCAAAGTTGTTGAGAAAGAATTAAAGAGTGGGGATTGTTTTGCTGCAACTGTTGAAACATGGACATCCAGGAGCAATGAAATGTTCATAACATGTGGAGTTCAGTATGTGGACAATGATTGGATTCTCAAAAACCACTGCCTGCAGACCCAGTACCTACCAGATGAACACACCGGCCAGAGTCTAAAGTGTGCCCTTGAAGATGTGTTGGAGGAGTGGGGGTTAGAACCTAGCAACCTTGTAGCCATCACCACTGACAATGGACCTGCCATTGAACTGGCCTGTGAGTTGTTGGGCTGGAAAAGAATTAGCTGCTTCAGCCAGAATCTGCAATGTTCTCTCCAAAAGGGTCTTGAGGACTCTCGCATTGAACGAATTATTCAGCTGTCCCGTCAAATATTCTCCCAATTTTCACGCAGTTGGAGAAGGAAGCGGGACTTTTCTATAGCTCAGGGTCAGAAAGGCCTTCCAAGGAATTCACTGAAAGCAGATGTCAACAACCACTGGGGGACCACTTTGGATATGCTTGAAAGGTTTCTTGAGCAGCAGGATGCTGTCAGAGCTGTATTAGCTCATG
This sequence comes from Heptranchias perlo, assembly GCF_035084215.1. NCBI lineage: Eukaryota > Metazoa > Chordata > Chondrichthyes > Hexanchiformes > Hexanchidae > Heptranchias > Heptranchias perlo. The sequence continues at coordinate 55,151,186 of NC_090341.1, read as the reverse complement.
ACCGCAAGATATGTCGTCTTGTTCCAACGTGGCAGGACGTTGATGTTCTCGAGTCCATTATAAGTGTTTTACGTCCATTCCGTGAAATGACAGAAGCCCTGTCTTCTGAGAAATTCATTTCCATTTCAGCAATAAATCCTCTTATAAAACATATATGCAATGATCTTGTGAGAGAGGAACAAGATGAGATAACTCTTGGTTTTCTAATGAGAATGAGAATCAAACGAGACCTTGAAATGCGATATGGAGACCCAGAATTGGTTCAATTTTTGGAAAAAGTTACGTTCATTGACCCTCGGTTTGGTCCCACTTGCGTAGACAATCTAGAAAATGTCCTGCAGCAAATTAAAGGGGAGGTACTGGCTGGAAAAGTAGCTGAAGAGCCCTCATTGTTTCAAATTGGCTTTGATGGTTCAACTGTTTCTCCATCGAGCTCTTGCAGCTGGTATGATCGAGATAGCCCAGGACCAAGTCAGCCAAAGAAGGCCAAATATGGAGGAGGACTTGCAAAGGTCTTTGGGAAGCAGAGTGGAGATGGAGGTGCAGACAAAATGGTGACTACTTCAGTTTCACTACAAGAGCAGCTTGACCGAGAGCTGGATTTTTATTTCAAGGAGCCTAAACTCTCTCTAGAGAGCTGCCCGCTGCAGTGGTGGAAAGCCACCCAGAATTGCCTGCCTTTGTTGGCAAAGCTAGCCAAAAAATATCTCTGCATTTCTGCAACGAATGTAGCATCAGAACGAGCATTCAACAATAGTAGTTACGCACTTACTGAGTATCGAAGCAGCGTGAAGCCGAAACATATGGACCAACTGGTGTTCTTAGCTGAAAATCTTCCATGAGGTTAAAGCTCTTGAGAAGATCTGATTTAAAAATACAAAGCGGGATTTTGCCAACTGATTTTGGTAATCAAGTGTTCTAAGGATTATCAAAAAATGAAACATTTGTACCTGAGCTAAGTTCAGGGTAGATTTGAAGATGGTTTCAAGATGCTACTGTGTAGGATGGTGAACATGGTGAGCCAGTAATTGTTAGGAGTGAGCCTAATTTTTCCCATCGACTGGTACAGTGGGTCGTTTGCCATTGCATACGTTCTCCTTGAACCAAGTAACTGGAATGTTCTCACTGCTTAGCTAGCAAAGGTTGTTTGCCCCTCTTGTCTTTCTGCCCCTCCCTCTACCCAGGTTCGATGTCTCGTGCTTCTGCATTATGCTTCATCCAAAATGCTGGCTAAGAACTGACAAAACTCACCGAACTGAGGCAATCAAGTGTGAGCGGCAAGCACCGCTGAGATGTAGACTCACAACCTTCTGGTTTGGACTTGCATACTGACCAGCTTGAGCCATTAGGTTGGCTTCAAGCCATAGCATCTACATTTTCATTCAGTTGGTCAATTAATACACCATTCGTACAGTCCTGATAAAAGGTGTTTTTTTTAAATCTGCTGTGTATATCTTTCTGCCAGTGACTTGCGTGCTTGCATATCTGATGCATGCTAAAGTGGAAGTTCCATCTGTATTTGCAATAATGAACCTATGAAGCACTTACAAAATAATCAAAAAGGCTAATGGAATGTTAGCCTTTAAATCTAGAGGGCTAGAATATAAAGGGGAGGAAGTTTTGCTACAGCTATACAAAGCCCTGGTTAGGTCACATCTGGAGTACTGTACACAGTTCTGGGAACCGCACCTTAGAAAGGATATACTGGCCTTAGAAGGAGTGCAATGCAGATTCATCAGAATGTTACCAGGGCTCCAAGGGTTAGATTATGAGGAGAGATAATATAAACTCGGCTTGTATTCCCTGGACTGTAGAAGTTTAAGGGGTAATTTGGATGAGATTTTTAGGATTTTGAAAGGAATTTGATAGGATAGAGAGAAACTTTCTCCAGAGCCAGGCCAATCAGGAATGAAGTTAGGGAATACTTCTTCGTGCAAAGGGTGGTAGAAGTGTGGAATGCTCTCCCACAAAAAGCAGAAGATGCTAGCTCAATTAATAATTTTAAATCTGAGATTAATAGATTTTTGCTAGCCAAAGGTATTAAGAGATTTGGAGTTAGGATACAGATCTGCCATGATATCACTGAGGGGCTGAATGGACTACTCTTATTCCTAGGTTCCAGTTAATTGATTCACCATATGGGGCAGTGTACACTGATGTCCACCAGTGTTAATATCATATCAGGAGTGGAGAATGTTTTGTATAGTAGAGTGGGTACTGATTCAGTAGCCTTACTATCAAAGTAGTCAAATCCTTTGAACATTTTAAAAGCATCTGTTTGATAATTTAATGCAGTACTGTGTTCCTGCCATTACAGTCTCTTTTTATGAGCTATATGAACAGAGTTCCTATTGTAGGTGGAAGATGGGTACTGGAGCATTTAAATTTATTCAGCTGACCCACAGTATTGTTTTTATGCAGGTCATTTATATATTATTAAAAATCTTGTGCATAACACACACTTCTTGTCTACAAATGTTACTTCCTGTAAAACCTTTTATGTCATCATTTATAATGTCAATATAATTTAAACATTTATAACGGGATTCTTTATGTAAACATTTATGTAAACACTTTATAATGGGAAAACCGTATGTAAACATTTCTACATCATGGTTTGTTGATGAATCACTCAAATAAAAAAAATCATCAGCAATTTTTATCAGTAACTGAAATTTAAAGTAAAATTATTAATTTTAAAAATTACTTTTTTCATAACACTATTTAATCCATTGAATTGTTTCTTGTGTCTATTAATATTTTAACATTTTTACTTGAAGGCCTCAGCCTCTCCTAAAAGCCTAGGCTTGTACTTGATAGTTTTGCCCAGAGGAGTGACTGTTAGCTGAAGACAGAGCCTGCAAATAGAGCAAATGTCCCAGGATGCATGAGTAACAGTTAAACTAGCCAAATGAAAGAAGGCTTCATTCTGTGTTCAACCAAATCTATTTGGTTTTTTTTCAAAATTTTTGAAGAAAAGCTGGAGGACGTATTTCAGAAGTTTTGTTCAGGTAAAATTTTGATTGAATTTTTTTTTATAACAGAGGGTGTGTGTGAGAGGGTGAGAAACAAAGCATGACTGGCTGTACTAATGACACACTTGTAGCTTTAATTGGTGTTTGAATTATAAATACTGTATAAACTTCAGAAAGCATATTAAGCAGAGAGAGATACAGACAGATGGTATTTTTTCCTCATCCTAATTTAAATTCTTAACAAAAAAGTTACATTTTGAAAGCTTCTAATTATCATGTGTTTTTATTGATAAATGGGTTTACATTTTCTAGCTACTAACACCTGTGAGACACAGAAAAAGAGAGAGAGAGAGAAACACAGACTTCCAGGAACCAATCACAAAACATCAAATTTAATGTTTGCCAAGATCTCTTGGAAAATTACAAAATCAGTGTTGCTAGAACTGGGACATCCTCAACACCACTGCTGTCAAACCTGAGCACTGTGCCGTTGCTGTAGGACAATGCCCTCTTACTATGGACTGACACATCAAGAATCCATCAATTAGCTAAACTGTCCATTCTGCCCCCTAGTTCTACCAGACCTCATGTTTCCTCCTCTCTCCCTTCCCCCCCCCCCCCAACCCCCGCAATGTTTTTGCCAAACCCTGGACATCACCCCACAGTGATGCCAGACCAATTTGTCCATCTCATGCTGCTAAATCCAAGCAGCCCCACTGTAGTTTACCAAATTCTAGGACCTTCACCTGAATTCTTCCAAAGCCCTAGAACATTTGCCAGAGCTGCCAAAGCCTAGGACTTCCCGGTACTACCAAAGGACCGTCACCAGCATAGTTAAACCCCACCCCTAACCCAATACTGCTAAATATCAGATACCCAACTCCAATTCGTATGTCTTGCAAAGCATCTTGCTATGTATTCTTAACTTTAAAAGATAAATGCACAAATTAAGATGTGTGTGTATATCAGCAACTGCTTTGTTTACGACTTCAGTGCCCTCGCTCCCACCATATCTCAGATGATCTCCTAACTCTGCCTTTACTACCAAGGCCTTGAACCTGTTGGGTTCAGGAGATTGATTATATTTGACATTTGACCAACCTGACAAACCACCGCCAGACTACTTCAAGCAGTACTACCTCCTCCTCTGCAGCAAAGCCTTCCTATTATTCCTGACCCATCACTCAGGAAAAGGACAACCCCAGGCTTCTCTTTACCACTAATAATCACCTACTTCAACCTCCCTTTCCCACACCCACTTCTGCTTCAAGATGTGATAAATTCATGGATTTGTAGGTTACCTTTGGCTATCAGCTCCTCCCACTGTTTCTAACTCTCCAACCTAGCTACTGTATCCGTACACTCTGAAGTTTTTCCCCTATTTATCCCAGCTCTTTTCAGTCTCATTTCCTCCATGAGCCCACAAGGTGTCAGCTGTGGCTCAGTGGTAACGCTGTTGCCTCTCAGTCAGAAGGTTGTAGGTTCAAGTCCCAGTCCAGAGACTTGAGCACAAAATCTAGGCTGACACTTCATTGCAGTACTGAAGAATGCTGCACTGTTGGAGGTCCTTCTTTCGGATGTTAAACTGAGGCCCTGTCTGCCCTCTCAGCAGGCTGTGAAGATCCCATGGCACTCATTTGAAGAACAGCAGGGGAGTTCTCTCCAGTGTCCTAGCCATTCTTTATCCCTCAAACATCACAATGATCAGATAATCTAGTATCTGTTTGAGGGACCTTGCTGTGCACAAATTGGTTGCTGCATTTCCTACATTACAACAATGACACATTTCAAAAGTACTTCATTGGCTGTAAAGTGCTTTGGGATGTCCTGAGGTCGTGAAAGGTGCTATATAAATGCAGGTCATTTTTTAAACCACTTTTCCTGAGCCCTATGATCATTAAGATTGTCAACTTCTCCATTTCCTCAGGAAAGAAAGAACTTGTATTTATATAATATCTTATGATGTCCTCAGCATGTCCCAAAGTGCCTCACAACTAATTATAGACTCATGGAAAGGTTGCAGCACGGAAGGAGGCCATTTGGCCCATCGAGTCCATGCCGGCTCTATGCAAGAACAATCCAGCTAGTCCCACTCCCCCTCCTCTTCCCCGTACCCTGCAAATTTTTTCCTTTCAAGCACTTATCCAGTTCCCTTTTGAAAGCCATGATTGAATCTGCCTCCACCGCCCTTTCAGGCAGTGCATTCCAGATCATAACCACTCACTGTTTAAAAAAGTTTTTCCTTATGTCACCTTTGGTTCTTTTGCCAATCACCTTAAATCTATGTCCTCTGCTCCTTGACTCTTCCGCCAATGGGAACAGTTTCTCTCTATCCACTCTGTCTAGAACCTTCATGATTTTGAATACCTCTATCAAATCTCCTCGCAACCGTCTCTGTTCTGAACAACCCCAGCTTCTCCAGACTATCCACGTAACTTAAGAGTCCCTCATCCCTGAAATCATTCTAGTAAATCTCTTCTGCACTCTCTCTAAGGCCTTCACATCTTTCTTAAAGTGCGGTGCCCAGAACTGGACACAATACTCCAGTTGTGGCCGAACCAGTGTTTTATTTAGATTCATCAAGACTTCCATACTTTTATACTCTGTGCCTCTATTTATAAAGCCCAGGATCCCGTATGCTTTTTTAACCACTTTCTCAATCTGCCCTGCCACTTTCAACGATTTGTGCACCTATACCCCCAGATCTCTCTGTTCCTGTACCCCTTTTAAAACTGTGCCCTCTAGTTTATATTGCCTCTCCTCGTTCTTCCCACCGAAATGTATCACTTCACATTTTTCTGTGTTAAATTTCATCTGCCATGAGTCTGCCCATGTCACCAGCCTGTCTATATCCTCTTGAAGTCTATCACTAACCTCCTCACTGTTTACTACCCTTCCAAGTTTTGTGTCATCTGCATATTTTGAAATTGTGCCCTGTACACCCAAGTCCAAGTCATTAATATATATCAAGAAAAGCAGTGGTCCCAGCACTGACCCCTGGGGAACACCACTGTATACCTCCCTCCAGTCCGAAAAACAACCATTCACCACTGGTTGTCCCTTCCTGCCCCTTAGCCAATTCTATATCCATGTTGCTGCTTTTGATGTGCAGTAGGCAAATAAGTTCTCACAAACAGAAAATGAGACAAATAATCAGTTAATCTGTTTTTGGTGGGATGAATGTTGGCCAGGACACTGGGAGAACTACCTGCATTTGTTTGAATAGTGCCATGGGATCTTTTACATCCACCAGAAATGGCAGGCTGTTGCCTAACGTCTCATCTAAAACATAGCACTCCCTCACTACTGCATTAAAGTGTCAGCTTAGATTATGTGCTGAAGTCCTGGAGTGGGGCTTGAGCCCATGACTTTCTGACTCCGAGGTGAGAGTGCTACCAACTGAGTCAAGTTGTCTGTAGTATTCTTGAGTTTTTAACGCTGGATATTTTCTTGGATTCGGTCCCTACCTTAAGCAACCATCTCTTACAATGTGGAGTATACCTTTTCCTGCCCAGCATCTAGATAAACAACAGTGAGACCCGGGGATCACAACAGAGACTCTTCCTGTAAACACCAGCAAATGGAATGTTTCAAGCGCTGTATATGATTCCTCTCTCTTCAAAAAGTGGATTGAACATACTCTCTATCAGACCGAAACTCAATCTCTAAACAGACATACAGTTTATTTAAATAAAACGGATCAATGAACAGCATACAGTATAAAACATTAGCCCTAATTTTAACCTAACCCACCCGCGGTGAATGGAGCGGGTCATTTTACACCCCAACTGATTTTACTCTCCAGCTTCTACAGGAATATTCTCTGCACACAATGATTTCATAAAGGATTATCATTTTATTGATTTACACAGCTGCCTACACTAATTATTACATATTACATTGAAATTACAGCACAGAAACAGACCATTTGGCCCAACTTGTCTATGCCGGTGTTAATGCTCCACACAAGCCTCCTTATCACCCTGGTATGAGCGCCTTAGTGCCTATCTTAAGTGCTTTCTTTCCTACTCTAGTGCTTCTACAAGATGCTCCTCTAGTAGCTGCTGTATGGGAGGTAGAAGGCTGCTGTGGCTCAGTAAAGGGCTTATAAAATGTTCGTGGTGGATGAGCTCTGGCCTGCCGGTGCAGGTTGGCCCAGCTGGCTTTTTGGCAGGGCGGGCATTGACTCAGTGGGTCATGAGGGTCCAGACGTGCTGTCATCCTGAGAGGTGGCCTTGTAGGCCAGAATCAACTAGGGCAATCTGCTCCCATACACCACAGTAATTTTCTCCAGACAGCATCTCTAGATCAGAATTGCAATGTCTGTAATTTGGGTGTAATGATTTGATTTTCTCGTGATTCCTCCTAATAACTTGGAAACTTCTCATTAAATTTCTGTATCTATCTTTAAGTGGTCAAGATCTCACTTATGTCAGAAATGATTGAGGAAAATTGAAGGCATTCTCTAGTGTGACCCCTTTCCTTGGTACCATAATAGTCTGTAATCTGTTGCGTTGTTTTCCCAGTTGCCAATGCTACAATTTGAGTACTGCTTACAAAAGCTAGAATGGCCGACAACTATTTACTTTGTGAAGAATGTTGACACTGATAGAGGTCCAAGTGAGTCTGGTTTTCCCCTTTGCCCTGTAACTTAATGGAAAATGCTCTGTGGTGGTCACACATGTATCTTAATATGTGCTTGTACAGAGCACATTAGATATCCCCAAAGGAAGAAGAGTACCCAGAAATGGGGTTTCCAGAGCTAGGATGTCTGTGACATGGGCATAATGTATACTATAAAATGAATTATTGTTGCATTATTCACCCAGTATAATTGTGATTGTAACCAAACTGCCTGAATTTCTGGAGAACGAAACTGTTTGTTCAGCTAATGCAGGAGTTATCAGAATAGTTTCGATGGATTTTTGAAAAGTGGATTAAAAATGTACGATGTACTGTAGTGTATACAATCGCACAAGAAACCAGATTGTAATTCACTGCTACCATAATGGAAGTAGGAATTTTCAACTTTATTTTACATGAATTTGCGACAACTGGCCATGTCCTTGGGAGGTCCACGTGAAATTTCCTTTGTTCTGTGGCAAAGCTAGTCTGTAGATGGCCAGCATATGTGGCTGGGCGCATGCAATCAGACACTGTCAATTTATTCAATGAGCATGTTTGGCTTAAATCTGAAACTTTGGCATTCTTTATAATCCAGTTTCAAACCCCATTTTCTATTCTTCATCAAAATTGCTTGCTTCCACCTCTGCAATATTGCCAAGACCACCTCTACTTTGCCTCCGCTGCCTCCAAAATCCATATACATACTTTTGTCACCTCTAGACTTCATTTCTCCAATGTCCTTCTTGCCTGCCTCCCTTCCTTTTCCCTCCATACTCCAACTAATTCAAAACTCAGCTGCTCATATCTTGTCTGCACTTGTCTCATTTGCCCATCAGCCTCATCCTTGCTCATCTGTGTTGGCTTCCTGTCTCCAACACATTGAATTTATACTGCTTTTCCTCCATCTTCAAATTCCTTCATGGTCTTGCCCCACCCTACTGTTGCAACCTCCTGCAGCCCTATGTCCCTCCTGAACCTTTGGTCCTCCAATTCTGGCCTTCCGTGAATTCTCCTTGTATTCCCTTACTCTGGTCTTCTTTGCATCCTGCCTCTCTGCGGTCCGCCATTGGTTGTGGATCTTTCAACTTTCTTGGACTTATACTCTCAAATTCCCTCCCTAAACTCCTCTGCTCCCCTCTTAGCCACAGCCTTATCAAAGCTTTCTCAAAATTATCTGTTTGACCAAGCTTTCAGTCAGTTTTTCTAACTTTAAAAAAGAAGTGAGCAATGTTGGCAAGGCTGCATTTATTGCCCACCTCTAGTTGCCCTGAAAAGGTGGTGATGGGCCTACTCCTTGAACCTCTGCAGTCCTCTGCTGATGGTGATTCCACAATGGTGTTAGGTGGGGAATTCCAAGATATTGATCTAAAAATGATGAAGGAACAGTGGGGGTGTCTATCCCAGTCAGGTTGGTGCATGAGTTGGAGATGATGGTGTTCCCACGGTATTCTCCATGGTAGAGGTGACAGGGAAGGGAGATGCTGTTGAAGTAAGCTTGGTGAGTTGTTGCAGTGCATACTGTAGATCCTATATACTACAGCCACAGTGCACTGGTGACTATGGGGAGGGGGTGCATATTGAGCCCAGAGGTGGGGGTGCCGATCAAGTGGATGATGATGTCGGGCTTCTCAAGTTGGTAGCAGCTGCACCCCTGACTTGAGGCTTGTAGATGGTGGAGAAGCTGCTATTTAAAAGTAAGTTATTAAGGAAAAGCCTGAAGAAAACAGTGACTGAGTTAAACTTGATGGGGTTCTTCTGTCTTCTTCACCCTGCTCACCAACAACCAAGTTGGGACTGTTTGGCTGGTAGATGTGATGAGGACCCTTTTGTAAATAAGTATCCCCGATTTTAATCGCTCCTGTGAAGCGCTATATAAATGCAACTTGTTGTTGAGTGATTTATTGTTTATTCCGCTCCCTGCCCTTTTCCTGCCCCTAAATGTCACCTGGATTGAGGTGTGGATTACTGCCCATTTTCCTTGTTATTTGAAAGGCACAATTGTGGCACCTCTAATGTGGATCCCATTCGAGATTAGTTACAGCGTCTGGTTGGGTAATTATTCAGCAGCTTCTGTTCTTTGAGCCTCATTTCTCCTGAAAGATTTTGATTAATGCTCAGTAAGAGGGAAGTGCTTGATGTTGTTGCCTGGTTTTCAGACCGGCTTGCTTGCGTCCTGTAAATTGGCTCTGTGCTTAAGTATGTGATTACCTCATTAAAGGTACCAGGCACTTTGATTACTTCTACGGGTGATAATCAAGAGTCCTGAGGTTAAAAATATGAGACGTTTGCTCAGAGCCACCAAAGACAAGCAGTTACTCTTTGCTGGGAGCAGTTCTTGCCTTGTACTTTCTATTCTGGGTTTACTGCCACAGGCTTATTTTCTCACTGTTGTCATTTTGCAAATGAAGTTGCCCTTGAAATTGGAAGGAACTTTTGAAATCTCTGCATTGTGTAATTTGTTTTTAATTCATTCTCATGACGTGGGTGATAGTGGCAAGGCTGTGTTTATTGCCCATCCTGATTTATTGTCCAACTGAGCGGCTTGCAAGACCATTTCATAGACCATTAAGAGTCAATTACGTAGTGTGGGACTGGAGTCACGTGTAGGCCAAGGGATGGCAGGCTCCCTTCCCTGAAGGACATTAGTGAACCAGTTGGGTTTTTAATGACATTCTAGCAGCTTTCATAATCATTTTCTGGTGCCAGCCCACAAATTACCAGATTTATTCATTAACTTTCACAATTTGCCATGGTGGGATTTGAATTCACGACTGTGGGCTGCTAACCCAATGCCATAATAAAACAGTCTGTGATTTATTAAAGCAGGGTTAAAAATATCTACCAATTCACATATAAAATAACAAAACTCCAGTTTTTGATCATCCCGATGAGACTTGATAAACAGGGAGCCAGCTGTTGATCACAAGTGAGTAATGAGGTGAGGTCCCCATACAACACACTTGTGAAGCAGCTAACCGGCTTCACCCTATCAGCGTGACTACCAGGCAGCAGAGTGTATGGCAAGTTGGTAATAATAGTCCATAAACCAAGGGGGGTCTTGATGGTGTGGTAGTGCTTCTAGATCTTTCTCTTCTCTCTCCTCCCACCACCCCACCCCCCCCCTCCCGCAAAAAAAAATTAGGTATGCAGGCAGGCAATCTGCTTTCTTGGTTGTCACAGCCACTCTTGTGATATGTGTGAGAGCAACCAGGGGTATAATTCTCAGACCAATTCTGGCCTCTTGCACATCCCCGATTTTCATCGCTCCACATTGGCAGGTGTGCCATCAGCTGTCTAGGTCCTAAGCTGTGGAATTCCCTCCCTAAACCTCACTGCCTCTCTACCTCGCTCTCCTTTTAAGATGTTCCTTAAAACCAAGCTTATGGTCACCTGTCCTAATACCTCTGTATGTGGCTTGGTCCACAAATTACCAGATTTATTCATTAACTTTCACAATTTGCCATGGTGGGATTTGAATTCATGACTGTGGGCTGCTAATCCAATGCCATAATAAAACAGTCTGTGATTTATTAAAGCAGGGTTAAAATTATCCACCAATTCACATATAAAATAACAAAACTCCAGTTTTTGATCATCCCGATAAGACTTGATAAACAGGGAGCCAGCTGTTGATCACAAGTGAGTAATGAGGTGAGGTCCCCACACAACACACTTGTGAAACAGCTAACCGGCTTCACCCTATATTAACATACACCCCACCAATCCATGGTACTGTATGCATACCGGAGCTCCCACAATCCACATTGTCCTGTCAGCTGCTTTGAACAGAGTATATTTGTATGTTATGAGTATGCTTTTACATCGCTCCACTGTATTTGGGGCATTGCAAATTCAAATTTGTAATAGCTGGTGCTGATTGGTCCTTCCATTAACTCGTATTTGGCATAGTATTGGATAGCTCTTAGCATTTACAGTAATGGATTCCCATGCAGGGCCGTTCTCCTGATTGGAAATCCAGCATTTGATCAGGGGGGCTGGTAATGCCAGCAGTCATTTTCAGGCTGATTTTTTTTCTTTGTTTTTAAGCAGCAACCAACAAGAGAATTAAAACTCATTTTTTTTTAATAGTTATGGGTGGTAGATAAATTTTGCTCTTTGAATGTCTGATGGTTGTGCATTCCGTCAAGAGGTGGCCGGCTTTGCCTGCCCTCCGGGAGTAGAGAGGACACATGGTGGTGATGCTGCCAGAGGGAAGGTGTGGAAAAAGCAAAGCGAGGTGTAAATTGTAGAACTAGCTGTGTTATTGGGGAGGTGTAAATGAAGCAGCTCCAACTGCGGCGGCAGCTTAGGATGGGACCATCTGCACTACTGTGCAGGCTCCAGGCAGGCCTCTATATCTCTCACTGTGTGTGCGTGTGTGTGTGTGCGTGTGTATCTATATACACACACGCACACTTCTATAACGTTGACGACTGGAGATTGTCGTTGTCCGGGGCTTATCCGTAAAAGGGTGTTGTCGCTACCACCTCCTTCCAACTATTACAGTCAAGGACTTTCACTTGTATTTCATCGGCAGTAAAGCCCATGCTGTTAAGGAGAACTTTTCTGTTGTCATCCCATCTTATTCTGGGAAACGAGTGTCTACAAACTGTAGTACTGAAGGGGCAGTTGCAGCAATTTTTCACAAACTTTTCAATTTCTTCCCCTGATTTTCTTTCCTCTTGCAACTGTGCAAAGTCAGGCTGTGGATGGACTGTGACAGTTCTTTGGTACCTGTCCTAAGCAGCCATTCTTCATTCGTGTGCCTGGTCAATAAACACTAAAGGACATTCAACCATAGGGTGCATCACAACTCAGCCAGGTCCAGTCCTTACCTGATGTCCACACTTTCCAGCTGGAGTCACTGGACAATGATCAGGAGTAGGAATCTTGGCTGATTGATTTTTCTTTTCCTCCCTATCCTGGGGAACTGAGGTCAGTTAGGTGCCTGACCATCATCCAGGCTGAGATCTACCAAGCCCAGACTACAGATCAAACCTGGCTGGGAACTTTCTGGTCTGAATTTTCAGTGCCGCACCTTGCAATATTTTACCCAATGAACCATCTTGTTTGTAATAAAGAAAACCAAGTAGAAGAGAAAATTACTCATTCTAGTACCTGGAGTTGATCTGTTTCATTTGCTCCGTGCCAAAATATCTTTTAGGGGGGCAAAATTGGTCGTTGGGGGTAGCGCAAAACTAGCACGAGCGAATCGGCAACCTGCTTTACACCGCGCCCGATTTTTTTTTTCTATTAAAATTAATTAATGGAAAAGAAAATCGTGTGTGATGTAAAACAGCTGTCAATTCGCACTACTGCCAAAGACCAATTTCACCCCCTAGTTTCTCTCATATATTGCAGTAGGACACCTGATAAAGTGATTCCCAGGGGGAGGAATGTGTAGTTCGTTATCTGTGTGTACATATGGATGTGTACATTCTTTTTTTGGGGGGGGGATATATACAAATCAAGTCCACACTAGTTACGTATATTCTACCAGTAGTGTATCTGCTCGAGAGTATTTGAGTGTGCCCATGTACATCCTGGTGTTGAGAAGCTGTCTATTTGTGTAACGAGTTGATCCTGATTTTAAAACGACCTTGCAGAGCGTGGCGGACAGAGGCCGGCCTGGTGATGTGCATTGCAGTAGGTTTGACTGTCGCCGAGCACTTCGCACTGTTTGCACTAGTGTTTTAGTTTATTCAGTGGTTTTTACACCAGGAATGGGCCAGTCCTGCCAGGTTTTCTTTCTGACGGCCTAACAGAGATCAGAACCTGCTGTGTGAGGATTGGAGCAGGGGGCTTCATCTCACCTCTGAGTATAGCTTGTTTTGAGCACAAATTCTCTGCAACAGCAAAATGTATTCTAAAATACTGGCCTCTGCAGCACTGAATTAATTGCAGGGAGACTTAAGTTTAAATCCACGTCTCAGTGTGAGATTTATATGAACTCTGACCTCAGCCCTACTGGAAATGGTTTTCAGTTTGTCTGATATTCAGTGGTTTGAAGCTTAAGGAGATGTAGTGATTGGAAAATTTTAGATTTCACTTACATGAATGTACAGAATGAAAAAGCTTTTGAGAAGAAAATTAACTAGTACAACATTTATTTGGAGAATGAAGATCTCGTCTAGATTTATCTTGTCAGAAATGCATACAGTGCTAAATTATGTTTAACATATATCAAAAATATGCATTTATTAATACTTCAAAGATCAGATGTGCAGTAAATATTACAGATTGCTCATTGCTTATTCCACTGAATTGAGCCAGACCCTACTGATCCGGTGTTAACCGTACGCACTCCTGTTAGCAATTTATTTTCTTTTGTAGCTTTTTTGTGAATTTATTTTCAGTCCCGTTCCACATGTATCCTTCTCTGATCACACACTCTGCCAATCCCACTGGGGAAGTGTCTGGTGATGGATGGTGTCCTCCCTGTACCTCCCTCCCTCTTGGCTGGGTTGAGATTGTGAATTTGCCATGTGGGGAACCATTGGTGCACATTCCACTGTGTGGCACAGGGCATTTTTTAATTTGTTGTGCCATTGTCTACCCCTCCTCACTTGTGATAACACTTAGTGAAAATCTGCCAAGTGACTTATATTGGCCAGTGATCCTTCCCTTGTAAATGTGACAGTTTTGTAAAGTTGAGCATCAGATTTAATATGTGACCTTTACCATCAAGGTTTCTAATTTGTTTCCAAAATGTGATCCGGAATGACTGGCAGCTGCTGTTTCTTCTGAATTGTCACTAACTTTTATGACTTTTATTCAACACCTTGCATCCTTTGCAAAGTAAGTGTCATAACGTGAAACCCACGATGGGCATAAATTGGAATTTTTTTTCATCAACATGGATGTAAGATTATATATTCATCACTGTGACGCTGCTGAAACAAGCCTGGTCACACTGATGAAACAAACTTTGAAGACATTGATTTTTAACCCTGAATACCCCAATTTTACAACAGCATTTTAAATTCTTTTATCATGTTTGATAATTTTACCCTTTTTTTTAGACAAAGCTTCAATTAGGAGTTAAGGCATCCCCTGGTTCGCTATGTCAAGTCTGTTGCATAGGTGAGAGAGGACCTACTCCCTGACCCCTGCCAGTGTTGCTCGTGAGCCCGTTTCTAAGAGCTGCATCAGATTAGCCAAGGATGATTTGTTTCCCCTTCCTTTGAAAAGTACACCACTGGTGCAATTTCATAAGTTTCAAATTCCCAAATTAAACCCTTAATGTATGCAGATTGAGAACTATAATTAAAATGTCATTAAGACATGGTTTCCTTAAATTGCATTTTTTATATCATTTACGTGTTAATAAAATGGTCAAAAAAATGACTGTAATTTAGCAGCAAATAGAGTGCAAGGAAAGTTTCTCCTATGACTGGAACGCTCAAGGATTGAACAGCATGGAATGTCTTGGTAATACTTTTCCATGCTTGATGGCCTCTATGAGTGGCATCACTAAATCTTATGTTTTTTTTTATTCGTTCATGGGGTGTGGGCGTCGCTGGCAAGGCCAGCATTTATTACCCATCCCTAATTTCCCTTGAAAGGTGATGGTGAGCCGCCTTCTTGAACCGCTGCAGTCCGTATGGTGAAGGTTCTCCCACATTGCTGTTGGGAAGGGAGTTCCAGAATTTTGACCCAGCAACGATGAAGGAACAGCAATATATTTCCAAGTCGGGATGGTGTGTGACTTGGAGGGGAATGTGCAGGTGGTGGTGTTCCCATGTGCCTGCTGCCCTTGTCCTTCTAAGTGGTAGAGGTCATGGGTTTGGGAGGTGCTGTCGAAGAAGCCGTGGCGAGTTGCTGCAGTGCATCCTGTGGATGGTACACACTGCAACCACAGTGCGCCGGTGGTGAAGGGAGTGAATGTTTAGGGTGGTGGATGGGGTGCCAATCAAGCGGGCTGCTTTGTCCTGGATGGTGTTGAGCTTCTTAAGTGTTGTTGGAGCTGCACTCATCCAGGCAAGTGGAGAGTATTCCATCACACTCCTGACTTGTGTCTTGTAGATGGTGGAAAGGCTTTGGGGAGTCAGGAGGTGAGTCACTCACCACAGAATACCCAGCCTCTGACCTGCTCTTGTAGCCACAGTATTTATGTGGCTGGTCCAGTTAAGTTTCTGGTCAATGGTGACCCCCAGGATGTTGATGGTGGGGGATTCGGCGATGGTAATGCCGTTGAATGTCAAGGGGAGGTGGTTAGACTTTCTCTTGTTGGAGATGGTCATTGCCTGGCACTTGCCACTTATCAGCCCAAGCCTGGATGTTGTCCAGGTCTTGCTGCATGCGGACACAGACTGCTTCATTATCTGAGGGGTTGCGAATGGAACTGAACACTGTGCAATCATCAGCGAACATCCCCATTTCTGACCTTATGATGGAGGGAAGGTCATTGATGAAGCAGCAGAAGATGGTTGGGCCTAGGACACTGCCCTGAGGAACTCCTGCAGCAATGTCCTGGGGCTGAGATGATTGGCCTCCAACAACCACTACCATCTTCCTTTGTGCTAGGTATGACTCCGGCCACTGAAGAGTTTTCCCCGATTCCCATTGACTTCAATTTTACTAGGGCTCCTTGGTGCCACACTCTGTCAAATGCTGCCTTGATGTCAAGGGCAGTCACTCTCACCTCACCTCTGGAATTCAGCTGTTTTGTCCCTGTTTGGACCAAGGCTGTAATGAGGTCTGGAGCCGAGTGGTCCTGGCGGAACCCAAACTGAGCATCGGTGAGCAGGTTATTGGTGAGTAAGTGCCGCTTGATAGCACTGTCGACGACACCTTCCATCACTTTGCTGATGATTGAGAGTAGGCTGATGGGGCGGTAATTGGCCGGATTGGATTTCTCCTGCTTTCTGTGGACAGGACATACCTGGGCAATTTTCCACGTTGTCGGGTAGATGCTCACACTTAGTGTATTCAGTGTAATCCGTAATCATTTCATAAAGTTTTCAGCATCAGATTTAATTTGTGACTTTTACCATAAAGGTCTCTAATTTATTTCCAGTATGACATCTGCTACTTTGGGATCGGTTACGCAGATATCAGTCTGTACTTTGGGATCGGTTACGCAGATATCAGTCTGTACTTTGGGATCGGTTACGCAGATATCAGTCTGTACTTTGGGATCGGTTACGCAGATATCAGTCTGTACTTTGGGATCGGTTACGCAGATATCAGTCTGTACTTTGGGATCGGTTACGCAGATATCAGTCTGTACTTTGGGATCGGTTACGCATATATCAGTCTGTACTTTGGGATCGGTTACACAGATATCAGTCTGTACTTTGGGATCGGTTACGCAGATATCAGTCTGTACTTTGGGATCGGTTACGCAGATATCAGTCTGTACTTTGGGATCGGTTACGCAGATATCAGTCTGTGCAATTGCTGGGAAAGAGTGATGATTGCTTAAGATTTTGCTGCATGTATGAATTCCAAAATGAATCTTCAATACAGGCCTATGACTGTAATTATTTATGTAATGCCAAGATGATGTGCAACAGGTGCCAATAATGTTTTACCCACCCCTAGTTTGTCACTTTTCTTCCTCTTTCCCCTTCCATCCATATAGCTAAATGAGGCAGCAGGCAAGCAATCTCCTTTCAAGTGTCTTCAACGCTGCCCAGCAACCAGTCTTCGGAAGCTGTGTGAAAGGTGGTTGCTTGCACATCTGGGACCTGGGTTTTAAACAACCTCCTTATGATGGGATAAAAATCTCTGATCCTGGGTGTATCATGGACTGTGATGAGATCTTAGTATACGTTTGCTTATTTTTGAGAGACAGCCAGAGTTTGTATTTGGCCACTTTACAAGATTCAAGGCAGATTTGACGCTTGTTCCTGTGTGAAACAACACACAAATCGCTGATCTTTTGTTCTGTTTTGTGTATTTCTCTGTACATTTTTTTAGAATGCTGTTTATCCGCTTGCATTGAGCTGACTGCAGACCATTGAGTGATGGTGTGATAACCCATTTCCTTTGTGGAGTGTGTGTAGGGATGAATGATGGACATTGGCTTCCTGTTGACTGGTAGCTCGAGAAGCACAGTTCTCCTTTAATAGTGTGAATACAGAGCAAAGACTGGACAAAAATCATCAGTTTATTTAAAAATACCTATTAATTGAGGCATTTTAATTTACACCATTGTAAAGTGTTAATTACATGAAATGTCACAATGGCTGCCATTGCGGGAGCAATGTAGATTGGGAATGTGGATCTCAGCAAGTTTGAACTTGTGCTGAGTCAGACAATCGGGAGTGTAATTAGCAAGAGAGCTAGTGATTGCTGAAAATATCTTTGTAATGGGCAGCATGGTCAGACAGTGAGCTGATACGTGTTGTGCAGTGCAGCAGGGATCTGGGTTTGCACACTCATTCTTATTCACTGCTAAGTTTCTGATCTTGGCTACTTCAATCTCGGGAAGTGCAAAGTGCATCCCCACAGGGGTATGGGGAAGTTGTGGCTAGGACACTCTAGTCTAGTCAGCAGTTGGTTCAGTGCAGCATTGGTAGACATGATGTGGAGATGCCGGTGATGGACTGGGGTTGACAATTGTAAACAATTTTACAACACCAAGTTATAGTCCAGCAATTTTATTTTAAATTCACAAGCTTTCGGAGATTTTCTCCTTCCTCAGGCAAATGTTTCAAGATCTCCTTGAAGCCTACGCATTTATACATATTGAACAATAATACATGGTGTTTACAGACTGCCCCTGCAACTGCCCGTTGCCAAGGCAATCACCGTGTTCAGACAGAGAGGTGTTACCTGCAGAACCTCCGAATACACATTCAACAAAAAAACAAACAGGGAAAAAAAACAGAGAAAAAAAAACACAGAGAGAGGCAGAAACATCCGGAAGGCAGAGAGAGCCAGCAAATGACCCATTATATTAAAAACAGATAACATTTGTTCGCTGGTGGGGTAACGTGTAGCGTGACATGAACCCAAGATCCCGGTTGAGGCCGTCCTCATGGGTGCGGAACTTGGCTATCAATTTCTGCTCGACGATTTTGCGTTGTCGTGTGTCTCGAAGGCCGCCTTGGAGTACGCTTACCCGAAGGTCGGTGGATGAATGTCCATGACTGCTGAAGTGTTCCCCGACTGGGAGGGAACCCTCCTGTTTGGCGATTGTTGCGCGGTATCCGTTCATCCGTTGTCGCAGCGTCTGCATGGTCTCGCCAATGTACCATGCTCTGGGGCATCCTTTCCTGCAACGTATGAGGTAGACAACGTTGGCTGAGTCACAGGAGTATGAACCATGCACCTGGTGGGTGGTGTCATCTCGTGTGATGGTGGTATCTGTGTCGATGATCTGGCATGTCTTGCAGAGGTTACCGTGGCAGGGTTGTGTGGCGTCGTGGACGCTGTTCTCTTGAAAGCTAGGTAGTTTGCTGCGAACGATGGTCTGTTTGAGGTTGGGTGGCTGTTTAAAGGCGAGTAGTGGAGGTGTGGGGATGGCCATAGCGAGGTGTTTGTCCTCATTGATGACATGTTGAAGGCTGCGGAGAACATGGCGTAGTTTCTCCGCTCCGGGGAAGTACTGGACGACAAAGGGTACTCTGTTGGTTGCGTCCCGTGTTAGTCTCCTGAGGAGGTCTATGCGATTTTTTGCTGTGGCCCGTCGGAACTGTCGATCGATGAGTCGAGCGTCATATCCCGTTCTTACTAGGGCGTCTTTCAGCGTCTGTAGGTGTCCATCGCGTTCCTCCTCGTCTGAGCAGACCCTGTGTATTCGCAGGGCCTGTCCATAGGGGATGGCCTCTTTGACGTGGTTAGGGTGGAAGCTGGAAAAGTGGAGCATCGTGAGGTTGTCCGTGGGCTTGCGGTAGAGTGAGGTGCTGAGGTGCCCGTCTTTGATGGAGATTCGTGTGTCCAAGAAAGAAACTGATTCTGAGGAGTAGTCCATGGTGAGCTTGATGGTGGGATGGAACTTGTTGATGTTATCGTGTAGTCTCTTTAGTGATTCCTTGCCGTGGGTCCATAGAAAGAAAATGTCGTCGATGTATCTGGTGTATAGTGTTGGTTGGAGGTCTTGTGCAGTGAAGAAGTCCTGCTCGAACTTGTGCATGAAAATGTTGGCGTATTGGGGTGCGAATTTGGTCCCCATGGCTGTTCCGTGTGTTTGGGTAAAGAACTGGTTATCGAAGGTGAAGACATTGTGATCCAGGATGAAGCGGATGAGTTGTAGGATGGCTTCCGGAGATTGGCTGTTGTTGGTGTTGAGTATTGATGCTGTCGCAGCGATGCCGTCATCGTGGGGGATACTGGTGTATAGTGCCGAGACGTCCATCGTGGTGAGAAGTGTTCCTGGTTCAACTGGTCCGTGGGTACTGAGTTTTTGTAGGAAGTCTGTAGTGTCACGACAGAAGCTGGGGGTTCCCTGTACGATGGGTTTCAGGATGCCCTCGATGTATCCAGAGAGGTTCTCACACAGGGTTCCGTTGCCTGATACGATGGGACGTCCGGGTGTGTTGGCTTTGTGTATCTTTGGGAGGCAGTAGAAGTCTCCCACGCGGGGATTACGTGGGATGAGAATGCGTAGGATGCTTTGAAGGTCTGGATCGAAGGTCTTGATCAGTTTGTTGAGCTGGTGGGTGTGTTCTTTGGTCGGATCTGCGGGTAACCGTCTGTAGTGTTCCTGGTTGTCCAGTTGTCGGTATGCTTCTTTGCAATAGTCTGTTCTGTTCTGTATGACTATGGCTCCTCCTTTGTCCGCTGGTTTGAGGCTGGGGAGGTGCTTTGTTTGCTTACTCTCTGAGAGGAGGGGATCTTGCCCTTAGTAAAATGCAAAAATTCTATTAATAGTTAGTCCTTGGGAGGGAGGGGGGGGTTAATTTCTTCTGCTAGTGCCCTGGTTAATACGTTCATGTAAAGTTTCTTTGTGTACTATTTTAACACACTCTTAGCCAATTTATAACAAATGGGTGACAACTGCATCGAAGTAAAGAAAAAAAGAAAGACTTGCATTTATATAGCGCCTTTCACAACCTCAGGATGTCCCCAAGCTAATCAAGTGCTTTTGAAGTGTAGTCACTGTTATAACGTAGGAAACACGGCAGCCAATTTGTACACAGCAAGGTCCCACAAACAGCAATGTGATAATGACCAGATAATCTGTTTTAGTGATGTTGGTTGAGGGATAAATATTTGCCAGGACACTTGGGACAACGCCCCAATTTTTGAAATAATGCCAGGGGATCTTTTACATCAACCAGCGAGGGCAGACGGGGCCTCGGTTTAACATCTTATCCAAAAGACGGAACCTCTGACAGTGCAGCACTCCCTCAGTATTGCACTGGAATCTCAGTCTAGATTTTGTGCTCAAGTCTCTGGAGTGGGACTTGAACCCACAACCTTCGGAGGAGAGAGTGCTACCAACTGAGCCATGGCTGACACCCAAACGAGTGAAAGTCAGGAGTAGCTCACGGGGCAATCTTACACACATGTAAGCAGTGTGCTACTGGGAATCGTTAGTGTTGCAACAGTTCTATCAGTGAGTGGAAACTGTTTGATGAAGAGTTGTAGGATGCTGATTCACACTTAGCATTGCTCCCACAGTGTTTCTGTTGCTATCTTCTGCTGCTGTTGAGAATTGGAATTCAGAGACTTACTAAGCAGAATAATTGCAGATGAAATGCTTCATGAGAGCTTATTCCTTTTAAGGGTCGGTCTGGATTGACAAAATGGGAAGCAATGTTGTGAATTAAAGCAGTTTTAGGAATAGAACTTCCTCTTGTACTGAAGGTCAGACTCCAGATAAGTAAGTGTTGTTTTTTCATTTTGGATTAGTAGCCAAACCAACAATATTAGGAACTTCCACCCAACTGTTAAATTCTACAGTATACATTGTAGAATTTAATATATGCAGGGATCATGTCACTCTGTAATATACACTGTAATTTTCTGAAGATTCTGTTTGCTTTCTTTATGCAGTTTGACATTTCATGGCCTGTTTCGCACTTGACACTTAAGACCCTCCTGAAAGTCTGCCAAACAGTTGTAACCTTATCTCACCCAGGCCTCGTCTGCCCCCTCAGGTAGATGTGCAAAATCCCATGGCACCATTGGAAGAAGAGCAGGGGAGTTCTTCTGGTCTCCTGGCCAATAATTATTCTTCAACCAAAGTTAATGAAACAGGTTTTCTGGTTATTTATCTCCTTGCTGTTTGTGGGACCTTGCTCCACGAAAATTGGCTGCAGTGTTTCCTACATTACAACAGTGACTGCACTTTTGAAGTACTTCATTGTCTGTAAAGTGCTTTGGATGGCCTGAGGTTATGAAAGGCATGATATGAATGCAACTCCTTTTCCTTTCCACGGTTACAAAATCTGGAGTCCATATCAAAGACAAATCAAGGTTGGAGAAATTCTATACACCAAGATTACAGGCAATGATGTGTATTAAACAGCAAGATAAAGTTTTCACTGCAATCCTGAATCAAGTGGAGCATGTTGGTATCAAAACCATACCAATCATGTTATCAGGGTGTCAGCATTACAATTTGGACACACAACTGCAAATATCTTCTTCCACAGCAAGCCCATGCTTCCGACAAAGTGAAACATGACCTTGTATAAAGTAATGTAAGGTAGTGGACCACTGACACCCTGAAACCACTCATAAGCACACATGACAGATAATACCTATTTCATTCACACAGACTGCTTCCATTCGGTGGTAATCAAATTAAAGTGGGCCTATTGCAGACAAGTAAGAAACTCCTCACACATAAAAATATAATGTACAGATTCTTGTGATACAAAGTGGTGCAGAGCTCCAACCTGTGACAGCCAGGCAACAATACTCCCTAACGCTGTAGTCTGCTCCCAACTGGGAGAAGGATGGAGAGTGCAAATGTTAAATGAAGCAAAACCTAAAACTTTGTGACATTTTCACGGAGTCCTGGGAAATTCTTGCATGAGCTGTAATATCATACGGTGAGGGCTACACACTTTGAGGATCAATATTTAATGTTTGTGTTCAGAGTTATGGTCAATATTTTTTAAAAATTCAAATTGAGGTAAAGTTTTCCACAAGCCACCCTCACTATCTGCCCAAAGGTCTGATTTTAAGGGACATCAGTGAGCTGTTAAAGTCCATGAGGCGACCAGGCATGAATGGCTTTGCAACTTCTCCAAACAAAAAAAACTGTCAACAAGTGAAGCGACTGGTGGATCAGGGACTAGTTTTTAATCAACAAAATTTATTTTCCTAGTCCTAAACATGAAATGCTGTTCCAGCTAACAGCTTATCACTGGAGCCTACCAAAGAGATCGCTTGCCCTGATAGTCAGATTTCATGTACTGGCTGAAGTCATTCGCGGAATGTGCGTAAAACAAGTGCCCTGATTCAGGCCAGGGGCGATAAGAAATGCTGCCTTGCGGTGGTTCTGTTCAGCCTCAAGCTCAGTGTTCTGTGAGGTGTATAATGACATTAGGTTTAATCCCATGCTACACTGAATGTTGCCTTCAGGAGAAACAAGACATGGAGACTGGGATTGGATTAAAGATATGAACCGTTCCCTGGTGCTAATATGCAGAAGTAATCTGGGCTGCACAGACTGCACCAACTCTTTCCTTTTAAGGGTACTGTCTTTCATCTTAAAAAAAAGTGTTGCCAAACATTTAATGTTTTGTACTTCTCATTACTATTGGCTGGAGATATATATTGACGCAACTTATGTCATTGCATTGTGTGCCTGGAAACAAACAAAAATGTTCAGCAAACGCTCCGACCCGTGCCCTTTTTACAAGAAGATATCAAGCAGTCCCATGATTAAAACATAGTGGACGTGACCTTGGGGAATATGTGGTACCAGCTCTGGATTAGACTTTAAAAAAAGGACTATGTTGGTTGACTGGCAATTATTTTTAGTGAGAGTCAGTGGTGGATTAATTTCTCTCAGGAGCCACAGCTGATGGTACTCATTGATTCCACTACAGCTTCCCAGTTAAAACTAATCAACCATATCAGCAGAGCTTTATTGATCATGCTGTCTATTAACAGCTGGACTATGCTCTATTAACACCCCCGGACTATGGAGTCCTGATGCCGCTCGCCCCCCCCCCCCCCCCGGACTATGGAGTCCTGATGCCGCTCGGCCCCCCCCGGACTATGGAGTCCTGATGCCACTTGCTTCCTATAGACTGCACCTCCTCCTACAATCCGAAGGCTGTTGAAACCCAATCTTGGTATCACCTAATCGCGACTTGATAGACCTTGACTTCTTTCCAACTCCTTTCAAAAATAATGGAAATGGAATGGAGTTTAAATGGAATGGAGTTTTTCCAGTGTGTACAGGACTCCTTTCTTACCTAGCCTGAGAAGCCCAACAAGAGAGGAATCACTGCTGGATCGAGTAATGGGAAATAAACCAGAGCAAATAAGAGAAGTAAGTGATGAGAATGGAACTAGGGAAGGTAAACAGGAAAACAAAATTGACAACAAGCTAGGACAATAGTGGGAAATATTTAAAATGGCGATCAATAGAGTTCAGGGAAATATATTCCTCTTTTTAAAAAAAACAAGAACAAACTAGCCAATAATAAAACATGGATTTATAAAGAGATAAGGGAAAAAATTGAAACTAAAGAAAAAGGCATACTCTAAGTACATAGACAGTAAAGGAGAGGATGACGAAAGGGACTACGAAGAGGTTAGGAAAGAAGTTTAAAAAAAATTAGGAAAGCAAAGAGGAACTATGAAATTAAATTATCAAGGAATATAAAAAGAAATAGTAAAGTATTCTCCAAACACATAAATTTAAAAAAAAATCAGAATCGTGATAGGGCCACTAAGGGATGCAGAAGATAAACTCACAGGTAATGACAGAAATATTGAATAGTTACTTTGCTTAAGTATTTACCAGGGAGACTAACATGGTGGGCAGGACATAGAAGAGATCAAAAAGGATATAAAGACATTTAAGATAGAAAGGGGGAGATAATTGATTAATAAACTTGGTGAGGATGAAACCCCTGGTCCAGATTGATTGCATCCGTGCATATTAAAAGAAGTTAGGGAAGAGATAGTAGAGGCACTATTACATATATATAAATATTCATTGGAAAAGGGAATAGTGCCAGAGGACTGGCGGACTGCTAATGTGATTCCTATATTTAAAAAGGGAGATGGAACTATAGACCAGTTAGTTTAACGTCTGAGGTAGATAAGGTAAAGGAATCTTTACTCAAAGATGTAATAGAAAAACATTGAGAAAACAAAAATTTAATGATTAGTCAGCACTGATTTCAGGAGGGAACGTCATGCTTGACTAACCTTATTGAATTCTTTGAAGAACCACAGAAAGAGTATTGTTGTAGATGTAATATATTTGGATTTTCAAAAGGTCTTTGATAAGGTACCGTATCATAGACTCATGACTAAGGTCAGAGCATGTGGAGTTGGGACAAGTAACAGAATGGATAACAAGCTGGCTACAAAACAGAAAACAGAGAGTAGGAGATAAGGGTAGCTACTCAGACTGACAAAGGTGGGAAGTGTTGTTCCTCAAGGATCGGTGCTGGGCCCACCAAATTGGGGGGTGTAGTTAATACAAAGGAAGAATGAGTCATAATGCAATAGGACATTAATAAACCTGGAGAATGGGCGAGTAATTGGCAAATGAATTTCGATATAGGTAAGTGTGAAGTCATACATGTTGGTATTAGGAATAAGGAGGCCACACACTGTTTGGATAATAAGAGTCTAAATGGGGTAGAGGAGCAAAGGGATCTCAGGGTACAGATACACAAATCACAAAGTAGCGACGCAGGTTAATAAGGCCATAAAAAAAACAAACCAAGTACTGGGGTTCATTTCTAGAGGGATAGAATTGAAAAGCAGTGAAGTTATGTTAAACTTGTATAGAACCTTGTTTAGAACACACTTGGTATACTTTGTACAGTTCTGGTCTCCATATTATAGAAAGGATATAAAGGCATTGGAGAAGGTGCAAAAAATATTCACAAGGATGATTCCAGCACTGAGAAGATATCATTATCAGGAAAGGCTGAACAGGCTGAGGCTCTTTTCTCTAGAAAAGAGAAGGCCAAGGGGCGACCTGATCGAGGCCTTTAAGATAATGATTGAGGTGATTGGCAAAAGAACCAAAGGCAACGTGAGGAAAAACTTTTTTTTACACCGAATAGTTATGATCTGGAATGCGCTGCCTGAAAGGGTGGTGGAAGCAGATTCAGTCGTGGCTTTCAAAAAGGAATTGGATAGATACTTGAAGGGGAAAAATTTGCAGGGCTACGGGGAAGGAGCAGGGGAGTGGGACTAACTGTATTGCTCGTACAAAGAGCCGGCACGGGCTCGATGGGCCATATGGCCTCCTTCTGTGCTGTAACCACTCTATGATTTTATTCTATGATCCTATGATAGGGTTTGATAGGGTAGAGGTAGAGAAAATGTTTCAACTTGTGGGGGATTCCAAAACTAGAGGTCATAAATATAAGATAATCACTAATAAATTCAATAGGGAATTCAGGAGCAACTTCTTTACCCAAAGAGTGGTAGGAACGTGCAACAGCTATCACAAGGAGTAGTTGGGGCAAATAGCATAGGCGCATTTAATGGGAAGCTAGATAAGCACATGAGGGAGAAAGGAACAGAAAGATATGCTGATAGGGTTAGATGAAGAGGGGTGGGAGGAGTCTCGTGTGGAGCAGGAAGGCCGGCATAGACCAGTTGGGCCCAATGGCCTGTTTCTGTGCTGTAGACTTGATGTAAAAATAAATGAGCAAATGTGCCTGCATTAACCTCAATCACAATTGACTCCTCTCATTCTAACTGAGGTGAACAGTAAAATAGACTGAGTGTAATTGATTTATACTGAGCTAAGATTGATGATCTTGCTAAAGAATGAAGGTGAACTAGCATAAGAAGGCATAACCTCAGGCAACCTATGAAATGTCGTGGACATCAAAGTGAAATAAATAAATACCTTTCACTCATTTGCGCCTGCGCAGTACTGTCTTTACATAAGAACATAAGAACATAAGAAATTGGAGCAGGAGTAGGCCAATCGGCCCCTCGAGCCTGCTCCGCCATTCAATAAGATCATGGCTGATCTGATCCCAACCACAAATCTAAAGAACACAAGAAGTCGGAGCAGGACCCGGCCACATAGCCCCTGGGCCCTCTCCGCCACCCACAGGGCATTGACCGATCCGAACTCAGCTTCATGTCCAATTTCCTGCCCGCTCCCCATAACCCCTAATTCCCTTTACTTCTAGGAAACTGTCTATTTCTGTTTTAAATTTATCTAATGATGTAGCTTCCACAGCTTCCTGGGGCAGCATATTCCACAGACCTACCACCCTCTGAGTGAAGAAGTTTCTCCTCATCTCAGTTTTGAAAGAGCAGCCCCTTATTCTAAGATTATGCCCCCTAGTTCTAGTTTCACCCATCTTTGGGAACATCCTTACTGCATCCACCCGATCAAGACCCTTCACAATCTTATATGTTTCAATAAGATCGCCTCTCATTCTTCTGAACTCCAATGAGTAGAGTCCCAATCTACTCAACCTCTCCTCATATGTCCGCCCCCTCATCCCCGGGATTAACCGAGTGAACCTTCTTTGTACTGCCTCGAGAGCAAGTATGTCTTTTCTTAAGTATGGAGACCAAAACTGTATGCAGTATTCCAGGTGCGGTCTCACCAATACCTTATATAACTGCAGCAATACCTCCTTGTTTTTATATTCTATCCCCCTAGCAATAAAAGCCAACATTCCGTTGGCTTTCTTGATCACCTGCTGCACCTGCATACCAACTTTTTGATTTTCTTGCACTAGGACCCCCAGATCCCTTTGTACTGCAGTACTTTCCAGTCTCTCGCCATTAAGAAAATAACTTGCTCTCTGATTTTTCCTGCCAAAGTGCATAACCTCACATTTTCCAATATTATATTGCATCTGCCAAATCTCCGCCCACTCACCCAGCCTGTCTATATCCCCTTGCAGGTTTTTTATGTCCTCCTCACTCTCTACTTTCCCTCCCATCTTTGTATCATCTGCAAATTTTGATATGTTGCACTCGGTCCCCTCCTCCAAATCGTTAATATAGATTGTAAAGAGTTGGGGACCCAGCACCGACCCCTGTGGAACACCACTGGTTACTGGTTGCCAGTCCGAAAATGAACCATTTATCCCAACTCTCTGCTTCCTGTTTGATAACCAATCCTCCACCCATGCCAGAATATTACCCCCAATCCCGTGATTTTTTATCTTAAGTAATAATCTTTTATGTGGCACCTTGTCGAATGCCTTCTGGAAGTCTAAATACACTACGTCCACTGGTTCCCCTTTATCCACCCTATACGTTATATCCTCGAAGAACTCAAGCAAATTTGTCAGACATGACTTCCCCTTCATGAAGCCATGCTGACTTTGTCCTATTAAATTATGCTTATCTAAATGTTCCGTTACTGTCTCCTTAATAATAGACTCCAAAATTTTACCCACCACAGATGTTAAGCTAACTGGCCTATAATTTCCAGCCTTCTGCCTACTACCCTTTTTAAATAACGGTGTTACATTAGCAGTTTTCCAATCTGCCGGGACCTCTCCTGAGTCCAGGGAATTTTGGAAAACTATCACCAAAGCATCCACAATCCCTACTGCCACTTCCCTCAAGACCCTAGGATGGAAGCCATCAGGTCCAGGGGATTTATCCGCCTTGAGTCCCATTATTTTACTGAGTACCATCTCCTGAGTGATTTTAATCGTATTTAGCTCCTCCCCCCCGAGAGTCCCCTGTTTGTCCAGTGTTGGGATATTCTTAGTGTCCTCTACTGTAAAGACTGAAACAAAATATTTGTTCAGCATTTTTGCCATCTCCATGTTTCCCACCATTAATTTCCCGGTCTCATCCTCTAAGGGACCTATGTTTGCCTTAGCCACCCTTTTTCTTTTTATATAACTATAGAAACTCTTGCTATCTGTTTTTATATTTTTTGCTAATTTCTTTTCATAATCTAACTTCCCTTTCTTAATCAATCCTTTAGTTACTTTTTGCTGTCTTTTGAAGAATTCCCAATCTTCTATCCTCCCACTAAGTTTGGCTACCTTATATGTCCTTGTTTTTAGTCGGATACTATCCTTGATTTCTTTACTTAGCCACGGGTGGCTGTCATTTCTTTTACACCCTTTTTTCCTCAGTGGAATATATTTATTTTGAAAGTTGTAAAATAACTCCCTAAATGAACACCACTGCTCATGTACCGTCTTACCCTTTAATCTATTTTCCCAGTCCACTTTAATCAATTCCGCTCTCATACCATCATAGTCTCCTTTATTCAAGCTCAGTACGCTTGTTTGAGAATCAACCTTCTCACCCTCTAATTGGATATGGAATTCAACCATGTTGTGGTCGCTCGTTCCAAGGGGATCCTTAACTAGGACATTATTAATTAATCCTGACTCATTACACAGGACCAGGTCCAAGGTTGCCTGCCCCCTTGTAGGATCAGTTACATACTGCTCAAGAAATCCATCCCTGATGCACTCAATGAACTCGTCCTCAAGGCTGCTCTGCCCAATTTGATTTGTCCAGTTAATATGATAATTAAAATCCCCCATAATTATGGCTGTTCCCTTATTACATGCCCCGACTATCTCCTGATTAATACTTCTTCCAGCAGAGTTGCAACTATTAGGAGGCCTATATACTACGCCCACTAATGTTTTTTTTCCCTTATTATTCCTTATCTCCACCCAAACTGTTTCATTATCTTGATGCTTTGTCCCAATATCATTTCTCTGTATTACAGTGATTCCTTCCTTTATTAACATAGCCACCCCACCTCCCCTTCCTTCCTGCCTGTCCTTCCTGATTGTTAAATACCCTGGCATATTTAATTCCCAGTCGTTGTCACCCTGCAGCCATGTTTCTGTAATGGCCACAAGATCATACCCATACGTAGTTATTTGTGCCGTTAACTCGTCCATTTTATTACGAATGCTACGTGCATTCAGATAAAGAACTTTCAAATCTGTTTTGTGACGCTTAGTTCCTGCTTTTTCCTTTTTTAACACTTTACCTATTACTCCATACCTTCTGTCCCTTCCTGTTACGCTTTCCTCTCTCTCCCTGCTCAGGTTCCCAACCCCCTGCCACTTTAGTTTAAACCCTCCCCAACAGCACTAGCAAACACTCCTCCTAGGACAGCAGTCCCGGCCCTGCCCAGGTGCAGACCGTCCGGTTTGTACTGGTCCCACCTCCCCCAGGACCGTTTCCAGTGTCCCAGGAATTTGAATCCCTCCCCCTTGCACCATTCCTCTAGCCACGTATTCATTTGAAATATCCTCCTATTTCTACTCTGACTAGCACGTATCTTTCAGGCTGTGAATTCTTGTTTTTTTTTTCATTTTATAAAGGTTAGATTTGTTTATTCCCCTTCCCCACTTTGTAAATTGATGTATGGATAACAATACAACTGCTATCAATCTCACTTAAAGGCCAACAAGAGGAGTAAACCAGGCAAAGCCATTCCTGCTTTCCCCGATGGACCACCTTGCATGCCATGGCAATCTACAACAAGAGCAGAAACAACTGACATTTTTAGGATGCCTCTCAATAAAAAAAAATATCGCAAAGTAAAGGTGGAAGTGGAGAGGTCGTGCTTTGAGTGGGGGGCCGAGAGGGCTGAAGGCTCTGCCAGCAATGGTGCCCGAAGGGAGAGGTCAATGCACAGAAGGACAAGTAAAGGAGTTGGAAGGGACATTATGCTGGAGGAGGTTGCAGAAGTAGGGTGGGGTGAGGCTGTGGAGGGATTTGAAGATGAGGGCAGGGATTTTAAATTCAATGTGTTGCGGGACAGAGAGCCATTGTAGATCATGGAGGATGACCAAGTGGGATTTAGTGCAGGACAGGGGCAGGTGATTTTTGAATGAGTTGGAGTTTATGGAGAATGTTGAAAAAATGGGATCTAGTGGTGATGAAGGAATGCATAAAGGTTTTGGAGTTGGAGGGGCTTAGGTAAGTGTGGAGCCAGATAGAGTTGCGGAGGTGGAAGTAAGTGGTGTGGGTGATGGATAGAATGTGGATTTGTAGCTCAACGTGACATCAAAGTTTTGCACGGCCTAGTTCAGACTGAGTGTGTGGCTGCGGAGGGAAATAGAGGCCGTGGTAAGTGAGCAAGGTTTATGATGAGGGCCAAAAAGATGGTTTAGTTTAAACAAATTTTGACTCGTCCACGATTTGATGTCTGGCAAGTAGTTTGATAGTACAGAGATGGTTGTGGAGTCAACGGACATTGGGAGAACTGATACCATCTGCATATTTACAAAAGCTGACCCTTTGCCTTCTGCTGATGTCACTGAGGGACAACATGTAGCTGAGGAAGAGGAGAGACCAAGATCCTTGGGGGATCCTCAAGGTGACAGTGCAGGGGAGGGAAATATCGTCATGCTGCAGATGAGCTAGCTGCATTCGGAAAGGTAGGAGCAGGACCACTCGAGGACAGCTCTATGGAACTGGACAACAGGGGTGAGGCCATGTAGGAAAATGATGAGGACAACCATATCTAACATTGAGGGTGGGGGGGGGGGTGGAAGAGAAAGGCTGTTTGGATAAATCTTGACTGTCAGTCAAACCGGTGACAAAGAGTCTGTTCGGTTTCCAATCGGTGTGGGAAGGCGGTGTGTTGCGAGAATGGACGTGTTGGTCAACCAATGTGGGGCGGGTGGAGGCAGGAGGTCATTTGGTGAAAACTCCAGAAATGTGTCCAATCAGAGTTAGCAACCTGATTCAAAGCCCTGAAGATTATTGGCCAACTGGGGAACTGAAGCAACAGGTAAAAGAGAAACTCAGGAGGTGGACTAGACAGAATGTGAGTTTTACAAAGCACACAGGCTTACTGGAAGATCAGCTGCCTTCCTGAATGCGATGTTGCTAAGCTGAGAAGCGACAGGGCCATGTTTGGTAAATCAGCTGATGTGCCTGTCTTTAAGTTGAGCGAACCAATAATCCAGCTTAAAACAGGCATAGCTGGTCGACAGTACCTCATTGGGTCACTGTGTCCCCAAGTTAACAGCAGGCCAGGTGTTGATGTTTGTTTGCAGGTTAAAAAAAGTGCAATGATGGGGATGTAGGACAGTGCTACCTGGGGCCATGCATTGACTTGTGGGAATTACAGTCTGATAGTTTGGTTCAAAACATCCATCCTTGACTGCTTGAGCTGGGCTGTGAAGTACTTTGAAGGTACACTTGAGCTCGTAGTGAGGCTCAGTGGATACCTGGAAGGTGAGGCTAGTGAGGTTTTGAAGTAATTGGAAGGTGGGCTAGCTAAGTTTCTGGCATAGAAATTTGATTGCGCCATGCCTGTTTTTCGAGCCATCCGTTTAGTGCTAAACCTCCAATATGGCGGGCGGAAAGCGCACGGCCATTATGAGCTGTAAGTGCGCAATCAGGCAATTAAGGTGCCTAACATTTTGATGCCCTCTCTGCAATATTGGCTTGCCCTGAAGCAGCGGGTGTCAGATGCATCCCGGAAAACCATGTCTACATGCGACCTAACGGGCAGTCCTTACAAGGATCGTTGTAGGCTACCATCAAAAAGGTAAATTCATGAAAAATACTTAACTGAATGTGCAGCCGAGAGGAACAAGATGGGCCACTGCCATCACTGCTCACCCACCCCACTCCTATCACGAGCTCGACTCCTCCCCACTCATCGCAATCGCCACCTTCTCTGATCTCGGCCATCAATACCCTCCCTCCCCATCGCCCCTCTCCTGGTCGCCCCCCATCCTGGTCCCATTTCTCTCCTGGTCCACTTTAAAGATTTACCTGAGGACCATTGCCGGCAATGCGTTGGTCCGATCTTTGAGGCTTCTTCTCAGGAGAGCTGTCTGGGGACACCCATTGGGTGTCCGCAGCTCACCAGTTCAATGATAATGAGGCCCGAGACCAATATTAAGTGTGCCTTGGACTTATCCATTCAGGTGCAGCGAGCAATCAGTGTGCATCTGCGTGCCCATCTTTGGATGTGAAAAATGTTTACTTTCTCTTGTTGACATCTTTAATGTGTTTCTAATTTGTGATATCATGGTGCAAGTTGGGAGTGGAGATTCAATTTACATAGAATGTATCGTGGTGTAAACCAGGAATGGAGATATAATCCACGAGTCATTTGCAGTACAGAGGTGAGAGCGAAATGTAGGAGTTCAGTTGTCGGTGTTGTGGGTCACAGTGAGCAGAACAGTTTTAGACTGTATTGTTGTGGATCAGGATGTGCAGGCATGGGGGGGGCGGAAACAGTGTCTCGGGGATTCCACCCCATGACTGACTGCTTCCAAAATAAAAAGGGATATTACCGTTTGTCCCACTAGCCCTTGACCTCTTTAAGCTATTTTGGATGAAGTAGCTGCTCTGTATATGATCAGGCAAAATCACATTGCTCTCCCCCTCAGAAAATCACTTCTCAAATAGCAATGTAGTCTGAATGAATGCCAGTAAATTCTAAAATCAAGCTGTTAGCCTGAGCAGACTTGCTTGGAAGCAATCAATTTATTTGAGGTTAGAGGGTTGCAAATGATGCATTATTGCATTAAGAGTTTGTAATATAAGGTAATATAAGTCTTCGATTTGAAAAGTGACAGATTCATATTGCTCATGAGAACCTCTTCATCTCAATTTAGAAAAGGCACGGAGGTTCAAACTGAAAGTTTCCAATCGCAGAGAGTTATCTGTTTCTTAGAAGCATGATGGATGAGTGTTATCACTAAGCTGTCAATAAAGACAGATACCATGTCAGGTAGCGGTCACAGAAGGCTCCTGTTATCTACATTGGATCAGACCCTGTGTTTGATTGCAGCAGTCTGATTGTATACCTCCCACATCTGTCCATATTATCCTTCAGATTTTTATCTGATCTGAGGCATTTTGTAGGATATTTGGGATCTTGAAATTTCATCCCACTACCAAACACTCTATTTTGAAGCAATGTGCAGCCTGGAATGATTCCCAGCATTTTTACTTGTGGCTTATATTTCATACACTGCATTCTACGTTTGAAGGGCCAGTGTGTCACATTATGTACTGTACGATTGAGGGGCCAATGTGTCACAATCTGTATTGTACAATTGAAGATCCAGTGTGTCACGCTCTGTACTGTAGGATTGAAGATCCAGTGTGTCACGCTCTGTACTGTAGGATTGAAGGTCCAGTGTGTCACGCTCTGTACTGTAGGATTGAAGATCCAGTGTGTCACGCTCTATACTGTAGGATTGAAGATCCAGTGTGTCACGCTCTGTACTGTAGGATTGAAGATCCAGTGTGTCACGCTCTGTACTGTAGGATTGAAGATTCAGTGTGTCACGCTCTGTACTGTAGGATTGAGGATTCAGTGTGTCACGCTCTGTACTGTAGGATTGAGGATTCAGTGTGTCATGCTCTAATGTAGGATTGAAGATCCAGTGTGTCACGCTCTGTATTGTAGGATTGAAAATCCAGTGTGTCATGCTCTGTACTGTAGGATTGAAGATTCAGTGTGTCACGTTCTGTGCTGTGCGATTGAGGGGCTGGTGTGTCATGTCCTATACTCTACCATTAAAGGGCCAGTGTGTCACTTTCTGCACTGTATAATTGAAAGGCCATTGTGTCACGTTCTGTGCTCTACGATTGAAGGGCCAGTGTGTCACGTTCTTTCGTGTATGATTGAAGGGCCAGTATGACACATTCTGCACTGCACAATTGAGGGTCAATGTGTTACATTCTGTATGGTACGATTGAAGGGCCAGTGCGACACGTTCTGTACTGTACAATAGAGGGCCAGTGCGACACGTTCTGTACTGCGCCATTGAGGGGCCAGTGTTCTACGATTGAAGGGCCAGTGTGTCACGCTCTGTACTGTACAATTGAGGACCAGTGGGTCATGCTCTGTACTGTACAATTGAGGGGCCAATGTGTCACATTCTGTTTGGTACGATTGAAGGGCCAGTGTGTCATGTTCTGTACTGTACAATAGAGGGCCAGTGTGACACGTTCTGCACTGCGCTATTGAGGGGCCAGTGTGTCACGTTCTGTACTGTGCGATTGAGGGGCCAGTGTGTCACGTTCTGTACTGTGCGATTGAGGGGCCAATGTGTCACGTTCTGTACTGTGCGATTGAGGGGCCAATGTGTCACATTCTGTACTGTACGATTGAGGGGCCGGTGTGTCACGTTCTGTACTGTACGATTGAGGGGCCAGTGTGTCACGTTCTGTACTGTGCGATTGAGGGGCCGGTGTGTCACGTTCTGTACTGTGCGACTGAGGGGCCAGTGTGTCACGTTCTGTACTGTGCGATTGAGGGGCCGGTGTGTCACGTTCTGTACTGTACGATTGAGGGGCCGGTGTGTCACGTTCTGTACTGTACGATTGAGGGCCAGTGTGTCACGTTCTGTACTGTGCGATTGAGGGGCCGGTGTGTCACGTTCTGTACTGTGCGATTGAGGGGCCAATGTGTCACGTTCTGTACTGTACGACTGAGGGGCCGGTGTGTCACGTTCTGTACTGTACGATTGAGGGGCCAGTGTGTCACGTTCTGTACTGTACGACTGAGGGACCAGTGTGTCACGTTCTGTATTGTACAATTGAGGGGCCGGTGTGTCACGTTCTGTACTGTGCGATTGAGGGGCCGGTGTGTCACGTTCTGTACTGTACGATTGAGGGGCCGGTGTGTCACGTTCTGTACTGTGCGATTGAGGGGCCGGTGTGTCACGTTCTGTACTGTACGACTGAGGGGCCAATGTGTCACGTTCTGTACTGTACGACTGAGGGGCCAATGTGTCACGTTCTGTACTGTGCGATTGAGGGGCCGGTGTGTCACGTTCTGTACTGTACGACTGAGGGGCCAGTGTGTCACGTTCTGTACTGTGCGATTGAGGGGCCGGTGTGTCACGTTCTGTACTGTACGACTGAGGGGCCAGTGTGTCACGTTCTGTACTGTGCGACTGAGGGGCCGGTGTGTCACGTTCTGTACTGTGCGATTGAGGGGCCAATGTGTCACGTTCTGTACTGTACGATTGAGGGGCCGGTGTGTCACGTTCTGTACTGTACGACTGAGGGGCCAGTGTGTCACGTTCTGTACTGTACGACTGAGGGGCCAGTGTGTCACGTTCTGTACTGTGCGATTGAGGGGCCGGTGTGTCACGTTCTGTACTGTACGACTGAGGGGCCAGTGTGTCACGTTCTGTACTGTGCGACTGAGGGGCCGGTGTGTCACGTTCTGTACTGTGCGATTGAGGGACCAGTGTGTCACGTTCTGTACTGTACGACTGAGGGGCCAATGTGTCACGTTCTGTACTGTGCGATTGAGGGGCCGGTGTGTCACGTTCTGTACTGTACGACTGAGGGGCCAGTGTGTCACGTTCTGTACTGTGCGATTGAGGGGCCGGTGTGTCACGTTCTGTACTGTACGACTGAGGGGCCAGTGTGTCACGTTCTGTACTGTGCGATTGAGGGGCCGGTGTGTCACGTTCTGTACTGTACGACTGAGGGGCCAGTGTGTCATGTTCTGTACTGTACGACTGAGGGGCCAGTGTGTCACGTTCTGTACTGTACGACTGAGGGGCCAGTGTGTCATGTTCTGTACTGTACGACTGAGGGGCCGGTGTGTCACGTTCTGTACTGTACGACTGAGGGGCCGGTGTGTCACGTTCTGTACTGTACGACTGAGGGGCCGGTGTGTCATGTCCTATACTCTACCATTAAAGGACCAGTGTGTCACTTTTTGTACTGTGCGATTGAGGGGCCGGTACCGGTGTCACGTTCTGTGCTGTGCGATTGAGGGTTAATGTGTTACATTCTGTATGGTACGATGGAAGGGACAGTATGTCATGTTCTGTACTGTACAATAGAGGGCCAGTGCGACACGTTGTGTACTGCGCCATTGAGGGGCCAGTGTGTCTCGTTCTGTGCTCTACGATTGAAGGGCCGGTGTGTCACGCTCTGTACTATATGATTGAGGGGCCAATGTGTCCCGTTCTTTAGTGTATGATTGAGGGACCAATGTGTCACGTTCTGTATTGTACGATTGAAAGGCCAGTGTGTCATGTTCTGTACTGTACAATGGAGGACCAGTGTGACACGTTCTGTACTGTAGGATTGAAGATCCAGTGTGTCACGCTCTGTACTGCGTGGTTGAGGGCCAATGTGTCACGTTCTTTATGTATGATTGAAGGGCCAGTATGACACATTCTGCACTGTACAATTGAGGGTCAGTGTGTCACATTCTGTACGGCACGATTGAAGGACCAGTGTGTTATATATCGTAATGTACGATTGAAGGCCAGTGTGTCACGTTCTGACCTGTTGCAGTAGAGACCTGTCTATCACACTGTGTATTGAGTGAGGAAGTCATTTTTCATACCATGCAGAGTTCCCACTGGCAGCATGGTATCCTGGATTCGGGCAGCTCCAAAGCAATGCTGTGTCTGGCCTGGAGGAACAGCCCCTTCTGTTTGCACTGCAGCCACTTCAGGATGCACAAGATCAAACTTGCAAGGTCGGGAGGCCTAACTTGAGGGACTCATGTAAATAAGGAAATTGACATTTTGTTTTATAAAATCTTAAACTAAATAAAACGAGTGGAGAGTTTTAAACAAAATGTACTCCGCTCCCCCGACCAGTGGTACCCGTAGTGCAGCCTGGCACCGTTAGTAGACCACCTCCATCACCTATGGGCCTCAGCACACTCAATCCACGTGCCTCCGGGCCTTCGTTCACAGCCTGCCTTGCTGAGGGATGTTGACAAGAGCTGAAATTCATAACTCTTCCCGCTCACTTTCTTCTCTCCAGCAATAAAAGGCAAGGTGGTACCAGCCCAGCATCCATACAAGTGAAAAGAGTCCATTAAAATTGATACTGTGAATTGATAATAGTGCTATAGTTGCTCCCCACCTTCATGCACAAACCCATGTCCCATTATTCTATAGTACTTTGTGTTAGAGCATTTAATTGGAGTGGCCCTCCAGCAAGGCATTGCTTGAGATTGTGGCCCTTGGCAAAACATTAGCAACACTGGGTTTTCTTTTCTCTTTAACTCCTCCCTCCAAAGGCACTCTTCATGCATCAGTGTGAGGGTCCTTAGGGCTTCTCTGAATAAGACCAACAACTTAGTGTCATTTAGTCCACAGTGTGGACAGTTCTTCTTGCTGTAGAGTCATACCCAATGAAAACTGTTGGGGAAGATTTCCTCTGTGCATTTTGCATCACAAACTGATACACTGATTTATAAATAAACAGAGGAATTCATCCCCCTATGTTCAAACTGCCCAAAACTCATTTTAGTTGGAACTCTTGGAGCTAGTAAATAGAGAACACTGAATGTTAGAGAATACATAGGGCCCACCAGTTTGGGCCTGAGTTTGAGTTAAGGTCCCAGAGGTGAAAGCATAGTAATCTAACCAGCTGAACTCAGCTTGGCTCCGTTAGTAACTCTCATCTCTGAATCAGAAGGTCATGGGTTCAAGCCCCACTGCAGAGACTTGAGCGCATAATCTAGGCTGATACTTCAGTACAGTACTGAGGGAGTGCTGCACTGTCAGAGGTGCCGTTTTTTTGGATGAAATGTTAAACCCTCTCAGGTGGACATAAAAGATCCCACAGCACTATTGGAAGACGAACAGGGAGTGCTGCTGCCTCTTTCTCCCGCCCCCCCCCCACCCAATCCAACCTCCAAGTTGCATAAGTCCAGCTACAAAAAAAGCTTGCTGCCAAATCTCTCAGTGAATCTCTCAGCAGGGTAGGGTGGGGGGAGGGGGGGAAACGCATCGTTTTGCTATAATATTGATTTAGATGACTGTTTGCTCCTCTCCCAGCAACATGATGTGTTGTCTTTTGCGTAAAATCCAATTTTCACTGCACCACATATAACCATCGGTCTGATGCACAAAGGCTTGTAACCCAAAGCTCTCCTCGGTAGATTTATTTATAGATCAAGATAATTGGCCTGGGAAGGCAGAAGAAGTCCGGTCAGAAAAACTGACCGGACTTAGGATTAGAAGCTATTTTTGCAAGGGTGATCTCTTGAGAAAACTAGTAAATTAGTGAGATCAGGAACCCATGGAGTAACATCCCTGATCTGATTAGTGTGTACAGGGACAGAAGTGGGAGTGACAGGCAGTCGTGTAGAAACTTGCTTTGCTTCTCGGTTCCTTCTGTTCTCTCAAAATGATAAAAATCACAAGCACCTTCACTTTGGGTCCCCTGGGCAGCACTGTCCACTGACTGCACTAAAAGCTTTTAATATACTTTCTCTCTTCACCACCTTCATTTTGTGTTAGCTTAAAGAAAATGGAAAAAAGTGCCCCTAGCAATTGAAGGGTATGCAATCCCTAGGATTCTGCTTTTGCTGCCCTTGAGGTGGAAACTTTGAGATGTGTGAGATGGACTTGGCCTCCCTCTTTTTCTCTGGGAAACATGGTGATGCTGAGGATCTCGCAACTCACATTAGCACAGCAAGCGACTGCCAATATGTGTGCCTTACCCAATATTCACACACAAAGGGCCGTTATTTTTGGTTTGCAAACACGTGATGATGAAATAAATCAAAATGGAATTTGCTGTTACTTGCGTTTGATATAATTGTAACAAAATAGATACACAACTGTGTTCCCTATGAGTCTGAGTACTTTACAGTAAGTACATTACTCATTCAGACTGAGCGGATGACAGATGGCATTCATGAGTTACTTGGTTGGGTCGCCACCCCCATGCCAGTAACCTCCGTCTCTTGGCTTCTGCTGGTTCTAAAATGGTTTAGCAAGGTGGCACGGTGTGTTGTACACCTATGTGTTGAACCGTTGAGGGGTTGGATTGAGATTCGCTTTGGAACTGTTGTCAGGCACAGTCTATCAACTGGTCACACAGAAGCACAGGTCGCCACTGAACAGTATTGTGGCACATGAAGACCACAAAGGTAATAGAAAGGAAAACAATAAATAGTGCACGTGTGTGTGTGTGTGTGTGTGTGTGTGTGCATTAAAGTGGGTAATAAACGTTGAGCCCTAATTGCTAGGGAGTATGTGTGCATGTATAGGGGAGTGGGTACTAACCTTTCAAAGACCTTATCCCTAGACTGTGCATGTGCGTATATTGAGGAGTGGGTAGTAGCCTTTCAAAGACTTTATCCCTTAGCTGGTAGCCGAAGGTGGCCAAGAGCCGCCCAATCTTCGACTGCGCCCTCTTCACGTCCGTTCTGGGCAGTAAGTGGACTGGCGCCATTTAAACGAGGCCTGAAATATAGGCCGTCGAGTATGATTCACAATCTCCTGCTCCCCCCCCACCCGACCATCAGAATCCTGCTCCGGGTTACAGTCGACCCCCTAGTCTTTTTTTATTCATTCATGGAATATGGGTGTCTCTGGTAAGGCCGGCATTTATTGCCTATCCCTAATTGCCCTTGAGAAGGTGGTGGTGAGCCGCCTTCTTGAACCGCTGCAGTCCGTGTGGTGAAGGTTCTCCCACAGTGCTGTTAGGAAGGGAGTTCCAGGATTTTGACCCAACGACGATGAAGGAACGACGATATATTTCGAAGTCAGGATGGTGTGTGACTTGGAGGGGAACGTGCAGGTGGTGTTGTTCCCATGTACCTGATGCCCTTGTCTTTCTAGGTGGTAGAGGTCGCGGGTTTGGGAGGTGCTGTCGAAGAAGCCTTGGCAAGTTGCTGCAGTGCATCCTGTGGATGATACACACTGCAGTCACGGTGCGCTGGTGGTGGAGGGAGTGAATGTTTAAGATTTTTGTCAGGCACGATTCTGTGATATCTGTTTTCATTATCACCCGTTTATCATTTAAAATCATTTGTCATTCTTACTAACTGTAAATAAAGTGTATTGCCTTGACATCTGTTTAAAACTTGCTGTGTACACTGTATTGCTTCACCTCTCTGATACAGCCTGCTCCCCGGAGCTCTCAAACTAATCAAAATTAATTTAATGTCGAGAAACAAGTGCAAGTTCAGTCACCTGCATCGTAGACAATTAAAGCTGACTGGATATCCATGTTTCAGTCTGCAGCTGCCCTGACACTCCTCAAGCACTGGCATGCCCCTTCAATTATTCTTCATTTCGATCCAATTGGAAGCGTAATAAGTGTCTCCATCAATGCACATGTTTAATATACATAACAATAATAGTTTCAGAACACAACACCTTCCTAATGAATCATTGCAAGCAACTTGCAACTCGTCCTGTCCACTCTGGAATAAAAACAACCCTAATTAACCTTGAAAACACTTGAGTGAATTTAAAGCTTGTGAATTTAAATGGCTGTGTTTCAAAAACTCAGAGAAGAGTTCCCTCATTTCGAGGATTTCATTTTCACATCGTTCACCTGACGAAGGAGGAAGCCTCCGAAAGCTTGTGAATTTAAAATAAAATTGCTGGACTATAACTTGGTGTTGTAAAATTGTTTACATTTAACATATGCAGTGTCGAGCAGGAATTCGAGCTGACCACTGCTTGCACCTGCCTAGAAATCGAATCGCAAGACATGATTTCCTTTCTCTTGAGTCTGAATCTTTACATAAACGGTGTTCTTGTCTCCAATCTTGCTATTAGGTGAAGTTACTGTGAGTTGACAAATCATTTATCGGCCTTGTCTACCCTCTCAGATGGACATAAAAAGTCCTAAAGCCCTATTCAAAGACAAGCAGGAGAGTTCTCCTGGTGTTCTGGCCAACACGTATTCCTCAAGCAAAACCACCAAAACAGATTAACTGACCGTTTATCTCATTGCTGTTTGTGGGACCTTGTGTGTAAATTGACTGCCACGTTTCTCTACATCACAACAATGCCTACAATTGAATATTAATTCATTGACTGTGAAGCACCTTGGGATGTCCTGGGTACATGAAAGGCCGATTATAAATTCAGGTTCGTTCATTAGTTCTTTGTCTCCTCATATCCCCCCTTGCAGTCCCTTTCTCGTGGCATTTTAAATGCTGCAGGAAATAGGGAGAACAAAATGTGGAAGAAAGAAGGAGGAGAGAAAAAAGAATAATGGAAATAGGAAAGTGGAAAGAAATAAGAGAAAAGTACAGGGAGGAAAAAAAGAGGAGTGGGAGAAGAAAGGTGATGTGCAATATCACAATGCCTCTTGGAATTAACCAAATATCAAGGGTTCTTCTGTCGAGTAAATAGACTCCTCCGTTGCCAGTAAATAACCTTCATCAAGTCAAGATTATTTGGCTAATACTTCAGGTTTGTGAATGATAATGTTTGAAAGTTTGCCACCATGCAAGGAGACAAAGCCCTGTAATGGCTAGCCTATCAGGAGATATCCTGAATACAAGGGAGCTGATGTCTTGAGATTAACTAATGCCTGTGACATAGAAGGTCTGCTTTGATCACAGGTGTTAAAGGTCTGTGTAGAAAGTTATAATTGCAGCTAGTTCTCCATATTCTGCAGCTCAGTTGCTTCCACCGTTTATTTCTGTGTTTCAGTGCTGAGAAAGAACTCGGTGGGGCAAACGCATATACCACATAAGGATACAAAGATTTAATTGAAAGATTTGTAAAAGGACTTTAAAACTTCAGAATGCTATTTTGTTATTTTCATATTCAGGATAAAATGTGGGTAAGTTCAGAATTGTAGTCAGTTCCACTGTATTCCTTTTTTGCTTCTTTGTAATTTGTAATAAATTGAGATTGTAGTTTTAGCCTGGACAGTACAGTCTGACAATGATATTCTTCTGCCAGTTGAAGAAAACAGAGTGTATGGTGGGCAACCCCTGCCCTTTCAGGTGCAAAACTTCTTGGTAAAAGGATAATCATTAATTATGTGGCATGATCTCCCATCCTCGACATGCTTTAAATTTATATTTTAGTTCATGGGGGACTTAGGTTCACCTATGGAAAGTGAAATTTGTTGTAACTCCAAACAGAGCTGGGAAAGAGTCAGAATTATAATAGGAAGGATATGCTAGGAAGTGTTATCTGCTGATAGTGTTACAGGATTAAAGATGCTGCTGGAGTTTTAACATCCTAAGTAGCAGTCATGAGGTGCACATAAATGCTGGAAGCATTTATATTAATGTGCCTGTGTGACATTAGGGAGTAGCAGTGTATTAGGAGTATCAGAAAAATGGTCATGACTGATGGTAAATGAGGTCAAA
This sequence comes from Heptranchias perlo, assembly GCF_035084215.1. Lineage (NCBI taxonomy): Eukaryota > Metazoa > Chordata > Chondrichthyes > Hexanchiformes > Hexanchidae > Heptranchias > Heptranchias perlo. The sequence continues at coordinate 55,108,460 of NC_090341.1, read as the reverse complement.
CATTGGTGGAGGGTGAAATCTGTTCTGGGCGCTAACACAAAACGGGCGATAGCGAATCGGCCGCCTGTTCTACACTCCAATTGAAGTCAATGGAAAAGAAAATCAGGTGGAATATAAAACGGCCGGCTGATTCACTACCGCCCATTTTACCTTACTGCCCAAGGTGAATTTCACCCCATTAAAGTGGGAGGTTTAAAACCAAAATCAAAATAATTCCACATAACTGTGGAAAACATGGAGTACAATAAGTGAAAGAGGAAGCTCAGAGATCCATTTTTTTTCTTTTGCATGCAGTAAACCTTAAACTGGGCCGTGTTCATTCTATCTGTTAATTAATCGCCTTGCCAAGGGCCAGCATCCAGGGATGCAATTTTAAAAAGTCAAACTTCAAAGAAATGTGGAGAAGGCTGAGACTGAATTCAAGGTAAGAACTGGATTTGAATGAGAAGTTAGCTGAAGGAAAGGAAAGAGTGGGCACTTGTTACAGGAGTGATGTCAGGAGGGTAGAAGGCATTGATTGGAGTGCTCCAGGAGCTGGTCTCTACTCTTTCTAATTTACAATAACAATTTAGACTCAGATTTGGATCAAAGTCACTGAAAAATGTTAAATTAAAGAGGATGGCATGGGAGTTGATTCTGATTAGGAAATGGGCAGAACATTGGCAGGTGAAATTCAGCATGGTAAGTGTGAAAAGTACTGCACGTTGAAAGAAAAAAATAGCCGGCACGAGTGCTCTATGAATGGTGTTGAATTAGCTACGGGTGTAGTTAAAAGTGATGTCGCTATGTAGTCGACTCAATACCTCACCCATACCGTCACTTCACTGTGGTGCAGTTATCAACAAAGCTATTCAAATGGTGAAATATATCACTAAATTACCAGTTATGCTGAAACAGCACGTACTCTGTCATACTGCCCCTGAGTCCTGTGTTCAATTTTGGTCACCAAGACGCAAGGAAAACATTCAAGCCATGAAGGGAGTACAAGAAAGAGCCACCAGATTGATCCCTTGTAGCCTGAGGAAAGATTGGAGAAATTTGGGCCTTTCAGCCTTGAAAAGAGGAAACTGGGAGGGGGGCCTTGAAGAGGTATATAATTTAGTAAATGGTATAGACAACCTAAAGTACTAATTCATGCCATACCGTGAAAGTAGGATAAAGGGGTACTCTTTGAGGAGGATGAAAGGAAGGAACTTGGAGTCACAAAAGGCAGTTGGATGTTCTGTGATTTGAGGGGGGGGGTGTTGTAGGTTTTCCAATGAGCACTCCCAAGTTCAGCATAGTCTCAAATGGACCATGTATCTCCTGCAGTAGTGAGAGTGTGTAGAACCCCAGCTCGCTGCCACCCTGCAGCAGCTTAGCAAAGATCCATAGCTTGTGTCACCCCACTCTCTGGTGTTGCATAGTGGTGTCCCAACCAGGTGTGCCATTGTGCTGGTGGGGCCATCAGGATTTGGGTTAATTCCTAATCCTAAATCCTACCATTTCTGCATTTAAGTAATTCCACATTTTCAGTCTACTCAGTACACTGCATGTTACAGAAAGCTGAACAATTTGTGCTTTTCCGCTTCAAAGATCTGGCATTAGAAATTGATCTGATAATAACTGTGGCAAATGTTGAGTGACGGGGACTGTACATGTCATGTGATGTTCAAAGCCATTCATGCGTTGGTGGACTAGATGAAACCATCTATTTCTTATCTCTAATGTTCTCAGTCACCCTCGTTACTGTAGGTCCTTCCACTACTTTCCAAGTACATGTGCTTCCTCTCCTATCACACTAGCAGAGCTAGTTTACTGTCCAGATCAGTAAAGCATTCCTTAATAACCAGATAATGGCTGAGCTTGTGGCAGAACTACTCCCGCAATCCTCAAAAGTTCCCTGAAACTTTCCAGGACAGCTCCAGAAAACAAACTACCTAGTAGGGAAAATTGTCAGTCATATTGATTACTTGAACAATTTATATGAGTAATGAGGTACTGTTGGGTTGATTGAGCAGGGACTCAGGCTTGTATTTGTTGGCTTTATTACACTGATAATGCTATCTGGGATTCTCAAATTGTGCCCTTCTTTCCTTGTTAGCTGGAGTCTTCAGAGCCCAAGTACTAGTCATCGCACTATCTAGCTCCTTCTTAAACATATTCAGTGACTTGGCCTCCACAGCCTTCTGTGGCAGAGAATTCCACAGGTTCAGCACCCTCTGAGTGAAGAAATTTCTCCTCATCTCAGTCCCAAATGTCCTACCCTGTATCCTGAGACTGTGACCCCTCGTTCTGGACCCCCCAGCCAGGGGAAACATCCTCCCTGCATCCAGTCTGTCTAGCCCTGTCAGAATTTTATATGTTTCAATGAGATCCCCTCTCATTCTTCTAAACTCGAGTGAATACAGGCCGAGTCGACCCAATCTCTCCTCATACGACAGTCCTGCCATCCCAGGAATCAGTCTGGTGAACCTTCGCTGTACTGTATGGCAAGTGTATCCTTTCTTAGGTAAGGAGACCAAAACTGCACACAATACTCCAGGTGTGGTCTCACCAAGGCTCTGTATAATTGCAGTAAGACATCCTTGCTCCTGTACTCAAATCCTCTTGCAATGAAGGCCAACATACCATTTGCCTTCCTAACTGCTTGCTGCACCTGCATGTTTGCTTTCAGTGACTGGTGTACAAGGACACCCGGGTCCCTTTGTACATCAATATTTCCCAATCTATCACCATTTAAATAATACTCTACCTTTCTGTTTTTCCTTCTGAAGTGGATAACTTCACATTTATTCACATTATACTGCATCTGCCATGTATTTGCCCACTCACTCAACTTGTCTAAATCACCTTGAAGCCTCTTTGCATCCTCCTCACAAATCACAAGTTTTGTGTCGTCAGCAAACTTGGAAATATTACATTTGGTTCCCTCGTCTAAATCATTGATATATATTGTGAATAGCTGGGGCCCAAGCACTGATCCCTGCGGTACCCCACTTGTCACTGCCTGCCACCCCGAAAAAGACCCATTCCTACTCTCTGTTTCCTGTCTGTTAACCAATTTTCAATCCATGCCAGTATATTACCACCAATCCCATGTGCTTTAATTTTGCACACTAACCTCTTACGTGGGACTTTATCAAAGGCCTTCTGAAAATCCAAATACACCACATCCACTGGTTCTCTCTTATCTATTCTACCAGTTATATCCTCAAAAAAACTCCAGTAGGTTTGTCAAACACAATTTCCCTTTCATAAATCCATGTTGGCTTTGTCTAATCCCATTGATATTTTCGAAGTGTCCTGTTATCACACCCTTTATAATAGACTCCAGCATTTTCCCTACTACTGATGTTAGGCTAACTGGTCTCTGGTTCCCTGTTTTCTCTCTCCCTTTTTTAAATAGTGGGGTTACATTTGCCACCCTCCAATCTGCAGGAACTGTTCCATAATCTATAGAATTTTGGAAGATGACAACTAATGCATCCGCTATTTCCATGGCTATCTCTTTTAGTACTCTGGGTTGCAGATTTTCAGGCCCTGGGGATTTATCGGCTTTCAGTCCCAATAATTTCTCCAGCACTCTTTAATACTAATACTAATTTCCTTTAATTCCTCCTTCTCACTAGTCCCTTGATTCCCTAGCATTTCTGGGAAGTTATTTGTGTCCTCTTCCATGAAGGCAGAACCAAAGTATTTGTTTAATTGCTCTGCCATTTCCTTGTTCCCCATTATAAATTCTCCCATTTCTGACTGTAAGGGACCTACATTTGTCTTCACTAATCTTTTTCTTTTTACATACTTGTAGAAGCTTTTACAGTCCACTTTTATGTTCCTTGCCAGTTTACTCTCATACTCTATTTTTCCCCTCTTCATCAATCTCTTGGTCCTTTTGTGCTGAATTCTAAACTGCTCCCAATCCTCAGGCTTGCTGCTTTTTCTGGCAACTTTATATGATTCCTCTTTGGATCTAATACTATCCTTAATTTCTTTTGTTAGCCATGGTTGGGTCGCTTTTCCTTTTGTGTTTTTGAGCCAGAAAGGAATGTATAATTGTTGCAATTCATGCATTCGTTCCTTAAATGTTAGCCATTGCCTATCCACCGTCATGCCTTTTAATGAAGCTTCCCAATCTATCATAGTCAACTCACTCCTCATACCTTCGTAGTTTCCTTTGTTTAGATTTAGGACCCTAGTTTCAGATTGGACTACTTCACTTTCCATCTTAATGAAGAATTCTATCATGTTATGGTCACTCTTCCCTAAAGGACCCTTCACAACAAGATTATTAATTAACCCATTCTCATTGCACAATACCCAATCTAGGATAGACTGTTCCCTGGTTGGCTCCTCAACATACCGGTCTAAGAAACCAGCTCGTACACACTCCAGGAATTCATCCTCCACAGTATTATTGCGAATTTGGTTTGGCCAGTCAATATATAGATTAAAGTCACCCATGATTACTGTAGTACCCTTGTTACATGCATCTCTAATTTCCTGTTTGATCCCATCCCCTACATTACCACTACTGTTTGGAGGCCTATAGACAACTCCCACCAGTGTTTTCTGCCCTTGGTGCTTCTTAACTTCACCCAGACTGATGCTACATCTTGATTTTCTGAGCCACTATCCTTTCTGACTATTGCTCTAATTTCATCCTTTACTAATAACGCCACCCCACCTCCTTTTCCTTTTTGCCTGTCCTTCCTAAATAGTGAATACCCTTCGATATTCAGCTCCCAGCCTTGGTCACCCTGCAGCCATGTCTCCGTAATCGCAATTATATCGTATCCATTTACATCTATTTGCGCTGTTAATTCATCTACCTTATTACGAATGCTTCGTGCATTCAGATACAGTGCCTTAAGATTTGTCTTTTTAACATTTTTAGACATCGTAACATTTTTTTGTACTATGGCCCTATTTGTCTTATTACCGTTTTTTCTTACCCGAACCCTATTTGTTAGTGCACTCTTTTGTTTGTACGCTCTGTCCCTTCCTGACACAATCTGGTTATCCTGACCACTGTCACTTTCCTGCACTGCTTCCTTGTCTTTTGTCTTTAGCAATCTAGATTTCTCTCCACCGGGATCCCCCCCCCCACCCCCCCATTTAGTTTAAAGCCCTATCTACCTCCCTAGTTATTTGATTCGCTAGAACTCTGGTCCCAGCATGGTTCAGGTGTAGTCCACCCAACGGAACAGCTCTCTCTTTTCCCAGTACTGGTGCCAGTGCCCCGTGAATCGAAACCCACTTCTCCCACACCAATCTTTGAGCCATGCATTCATCTCTGTGATCTGATTTACCCTATGCCAATTTGCTCATGGCTCAGGTAATAATCCAGAGATTATTACCTTTTGTGGTTCCGCTTTTTAATTTAGTCCCTAGCTGCTCAAACTCTCTCAGCAGAACCTCTTTCTTAGTCCGACCTATGTCGTTGGTACCTTCATGGACCACGACAACTGGATCCTCCCCCTCCCACTCCAAGTCTTCTCCAGCCCGGAGGAGATGTCCTTAACCCTGGCACCAGGTAGGCAACATAGCCTGGCTGCAGGGAACATTGTCTATCCCCCTAACTATACTGTCGCCTACTACAACCACCTTCCTTTTTACTCCCCCCACTTGAACGGCTTCCTTTACCACGGTGCTGTGGTCAGTTTTCTCGTCGTCCCCGCACTTGTCCACAAGGGTTGCAAGAACCTCAAATCTATTGGATAAGTGCAGGGACTGAGGCTCCTGCAATACTACTCCTGGATCCCCTTACCTGCCTCACTCGCAGTCACACCCTGCTGTCCCTGACCATGTGTCTATTCTAAAGTATTTAACTAAGGGGTGTGGCTGCCTACTGGAGCAAAAGGTCCAGGTAGCTTTCTCCCTCCCTGATGTCTTGCAATGTCCGCAGCTCGGACTCCAGCTCCTCAACTTGGAGCCGAAGTTCCTCGAGCCACGGATACCTAATAAAGGATACCTTCCTTTATTAGCCAAGGAATAGAATATAAGAGCAGGGAGGTTATGTGGTAGAGGCAGAAACCCTCATTGCGTATAAAAAGTACCTGAATGTGCATTTGAAATGCCGTAACCTACAAGACTACAGACCAAGAGCTGGAAAGTAGGATTCGGCTGGATAGCTCTTTTTTGGCTGGCACAGGCATGATGGGTCAAATGGCCTCCTGTGCCATAAATTTCAAAGATTCTATGTATTGGGCCATTGAATTATGCTCAAGGACAGGTTACGAAGGACTCACTGGGTATGACAGAAATTATTAAATGAGTACTTGCATCAGTCTTCACTCTTAAAGACAATGCTCGACTGTTACAATTTAATGATAATAAAACTAGTAATATTAACGTATATGAAGATATAGTTTTAGATAGAATTAAAAACCTGAAAATAGATTGAACAGCCAGACCGGGTGACATCCACCCATGGGTCCTCAGGGAGATGGGACACGTACTGTGCGAGCCCCTTGCCCATATTTTTAACAGCTCACTGCACTCTGGGATGGTTCCCATGGACTGGAAGGAGGCCAATGTAGTCTCCACCTTTAAAAAAGGAGACAAGACTGACCTGGGTAACTATTGGCTAGTTAGATTGACATCAGCAATAGGAAAGATGCTTGAGGGTATCTTTAAGGATGTAATGTATGACTACTTGGATAGAGAGGGACATATTGGGGACCCCAATATGGCTTCTAAATAAAAGGTCATATCCAACAAGTTTGATTATATTTTTTGAAGAAGTCACCAAGATGGTGGATGAGGGAAGCCCAATAGACATTGTCTACTTAGACTTCCAAAAAATGTTTGATAAGGTACCGCACAAGAGGCTTCTCTACAAAATCAAAGCCTCTGGTATAAGTGATAATATATTGAGCTGGATTAAGAACTGGCTGGAAGGCTGTAGGCAGAAAGTAGTTATAGATGGATTTGAGTGTTGGGACCATTGCTCTTTACTATTTCTATTAATGATCTAGATGTAGGTGTTGGGGAAACAATCTGCAAATTTGCAGATGATGCCAAGATCTGTGCGAGTGTCAGGACTGTAGATGATGCTCGACTGCTTCAGGTGGATCTTGATGTGTTGGGGGACTGGGCTCGTGACTGGCAAAGTTTAATTTGGAGAAGTGCAGTGTTTTGCATGTGGGCAGGACAAATGCTCAAAATACATACACCCTTCAGGGAAAAGCATTGAAGCAGGTGGAGAAAGAGAGATCTGGGCATTCTAGTGCATAGATCTCTAAAGGATCATAAGCAACGCCGTGAAGTGATCAGTAGAGCGAAGAGAGTGTTGGGGTGCATTTATAGGGCAATTGGCTATAAGACAAAGCATTCTGTTTTGTCCTTGTACAAGACCTTGGTCAGGCCCCAGTTGGAATACTGTGAATCACATGGTGGGTGATATTGAGACTTTGGAAAGGGTGCAGAGGAGGTCCACTAGACTAATTCCCAGGTTAAAGCATCTTAGTTATCAAGATAGGCTTAAAGAGCTGGGACTCTACACTTTAGATAAGTGACGACTGAGGGGTGATCTGATTGAGGTTTATAAGATAATGAAAGGAACAGATTGTGTTCCAGTTGACAGTTTGTTCCAATTAAATACATTAGAGAGCACCAGGGGTCACAATTTTAAGTTGTACAAGGTCAGATCTAGGTTAGATGTCAGGAGGTGGTTCTTTTCCCAGAGAATAGTGAATCTCTGGAACAGGCTGCCGGCTCGTGTGGTGGACACCGATACGCTGAATTCCTTCAAGCCGAGAGCTGGTCCTGTTCTGGCTGGGGCGGAAATCACCTTTTACAAAAGGCAGGTGATGTAATGCTCGAATTATCAGGGCCAGAGTGATCTCCTGGACTAGTTTCGATCGCCAAAGGGGTCGGAGAGGAATTTCCCAGATTTTTTCCCCCAATTGCCTGGTTTTTCGCCACTCCCAGGAAATCATATGGTGTGGGGTGGGATGGGGAGTGTATATATTGTGATACACAAGGTATCACGATTGTGTGGGACAGGCTGGATGGACCAGAGGGTCTTTTCCTGTCCGTCATTGTTCGTTTGTTCGTAAATGACCGTTCTTCATTGATGAACCTCGACAGTGAATATTTAGGCTATTGAACCATAGCAGCCTTCTATACCCAGCTAGAGCCTGTACTGGTCTCCTACGGGAGGGGGTGGGTGGGGGTGCAGGGTGATTGGCCTTCCTTGCATACCTAACCACAACAAGGTGGGGAGGTGGTCATGTTAGCAGCTGTAGTCTCTTATTGAATTAGATATCATCAGGTTTTTCCAGGGTTTCCAGTGTATGCACATAGTCCACTTCCTTTCAGGAGACTTTTCCATTTGCATCAAGAGAATAACCTGTTTGACAGGATTAGTGAGGAAGGGTGGTAAGGTAAAGAGAGTAGTGCTTTGGATGTTTACTTACACACGTTTTTTTCAGCCTTGGGGTTCAGTGGTAGCACCCTCACCTCTGAGTCAGAGGATTTGAGCACGTTATCTAGGCTGGCACTTCAGAGCAGTACTGAGAGAGTGCTGCAGTCAGAGGTACTATCTTAGGGAATCGATTTAACATCTCATCCCATTCAGGTGGATCCCATGGCACTGTTTCAAAAAGAGCAAGGGAGTTTTCCTGGTGTCCTGGCCAACAGTTTATCCCTCAAACAACACCACCAAAACAGATTATCTGGTCATTTATATAATTGCTGTTTGTGGGACCTTGCTCTGCGCAAACTGGCTGCCACTTTTCCCTACATTCCCTACATTGCAACAGTGACTTCACTTCAAAAGTGTTTCATTGGCTGTGAAGTGCTTTGAGATGTTATGTAAATGCAAGTTCATTCTTTCTTTCTGCCTTATCAGCTGGGGATAGGGGAAGCACAAGATCGCTAAACTTTTAAATATTAACGTCTGGTATTGTAGAATGGCTTCCTTCTGCGCTGTAACCATTCAGCCCATCGAGCCTCTGCCGACTCTCTGCAAGACCAATCCAGCTAGTCCCACTCCCCTGCCCTTTCTCCGTAGCCATGCAAATTTTTTCCCTTCAAGCACTTGTCCAATTCCCTTTTGAAAGCCACAATTGAATCTGCCTCCACCACTCCCTCAGGCAGTGCATTCCAGATCCTAACCACTCGCTGTGTAAAAAAGTTTTTCTTCATGTTGCCTTTGGTTCTTTTACCAATCACCTTAAACTATGTCCTCTCGTTCTTGACCCTTCCGCCAACAGGAACGGTTTCTCTCTATCTACTCTGTCTAGACCCTTCATGATTTTGAACACCTCTATCAAATCTCCTCTCAATCTTTTCTACTCAAAGGAGAACAACCCCAGCTTCTCCAGTCTATCCACATAACAGAAGTCCTTCATCCCTGGAACCATTCTAGTAAATCTTTTCTGTTCCCTCTCTAAGGCCTTCACATCCTTCCTAAAGTGCGGTGCCCAGAATTAGATACAATACTCCAGCTATGGCCCAACAAGTGTTTTATAAAGGTCCATCATAACTTCCTTGCTTTTGTACTCTATGCCTCTATTTATAAAGCCCAGGATCCCGTATGTTTTTTTTAACCGCTTTCTCAACCTACCCTGCCGCCTTCCAACGATTTGTGCACATATACCCCCCGATCTCTCTGTTCCTGCACCCCCTTTAGAATTGTACCCTTTAGTTTGTATTGCCTCTCCTTGTTCTTTCTCTGCATTAAATTTCACCTACCATGTGTCTGCCCATTCCACCAGCCTGTCTATGTCCTCTTGAAGTCTATCACTATCCTCCTCACTGTTTACTACCCTTCCAAGTTTTGTGTCATCTGCAAATTTTGAAATTGTGCCCTCTACACCCAAGTCCAAGTTATTAACATATATCAAGAAAAGCAGTGGTCCTAGTACCAACCCCTGGGGAACACCACTGAGTACCTTCCTCCAGTCCAAAAAACAACCGTTCACCACTACTGACCGACTATTGCAGATCCACCAGGTGGCCAGTGTGTGAATATACTGGGATATGGACTAACATTGCCTTTGGCTAATCAAGCCTTGTTTTTTTTGTAATCTAATGACACCGTGACAGAATTAAAATGGGAATTTACAGTGCCATGTACAGGCATAACTGGTACTGCAGGTCAATGTTGACAGTTTTTCTATGGGTTTTTCCATTAGCAGAGCCTGATTCAACCCGATTTCAAAGTAATTTGAAATAGAATGTTGTGGCCCACACAACTATTTTAATATATAATTGATATATAAATGAGTTGGCACAGATACACAGTACACTGGCCAATTGTGACATTGGAGGCAAAAATATAATATAAAATAGGCTGTGAATCCGATTACTCTATAGTGATTTCATTATAACAACCTCCTGTGGTCTTGCAGTAACCTCACCTTCTATTCAGATCATGGTGCAGATATAAAGCAATCATTGGAAATGTTAAAAAGCCATCTTTCATTAAATTATGGGTAGCCCTGGAGTGCATACTTTTTTTTTTATTCGTTCACGGGATGTGGGCGTCGCTGGCGAGGCCGGCATTTATTGCCCATCCCTAATTGCCCTTGAGAATGTGGTGGTGAGCCGCCTTCTTGAACCACTGCAGTCCGTGTGGTTACGGGTCTCCCACAGTGCTGTTAGGAAGGGAGTTCCAGGATTTTGACTCAGCGACAATGAAGGAACGGCGATATATTTCCAAGTCGAGATGGTGTGTGACTTGGAGGGGAACGTGCAGGTGGTGTTGTTCCCATGTGCCTGCTGCTCTTGTCCTTCTAGGTGGTAGAGGTCGCGGGTTTGGGAGGTGCTGTCGAAGAAGCCTTGGCGCGTTGCTGCAGTGCATCCTGTGGATGGTACACACTGCAGCCACAGTGCGCCGGTGGTGAAGGGAGTGAATGTTTAGGGTGGTGGATGGGGTGCCAATCAAGCGGGCTGCTTTATCTTGGATGGTGTTGAGCTTCTTGAGTGTTGTTGGAGCTGCACTCATCTAAGCAAGTGGAGAGTATTCCATCACACTCCTGACTTGTGCCTTGTAGATGGTGGAAAGGCTTTGGGGAGTCAGGAGGTGAGTCACTTGCCGCAGAATACCCAGCCTCTGACCTGCTCTCGTAGCCACAGTATTTATGTGGCTGGTCCAGTTAAGTTTCTGGTCAATGGTGACCCCCAGGATGTTGATGGTGGGGGATTCGGCGATGGTAATGCCGTTGAACGTCAAGGGGAGGTGGTTAGACTCTCTCTTGTTGGAGATGGTCATTGCCTGGCACTTATCTGGTGCGAATGTTACTTGCCACTTATGAGCCCAAGCCTGGATGTTGTCCAGGTCTTGCTGCATGCGGGCTCGGACTGCTTCATTATTTGAGGGGTTGCGAATGGAACTGAACACTGTGCAGTCATCAGCGAACATCCCCATTTCTGACCTTATGATGGAGGGAAGGTCATTGATGAAGCAGCTGAAGATGGTTGGGCCTAGGACACTGCCCTGAGCAACTCCTGCAGCAATGTCCTGGGGCTGAGATGATTGGCCTCCAACAACCACTACCATCTTCCTTTGTGCTAGGTATGACTCCAGCCACTGGAGAGTTTTCCCCCTGATTCCCATTGACTTAAATTTTACTAGGGCTCCTTGGTGCCACACTCGGTCAAATGCTGCCTTGATGTCAAGGGCAGTCACTCTCACCTCACCTCTGGAATTCAGCTCTTTTGTCCATGTTTGGACCAAGGCTGTAATGAGGTCTAGAGCCGAGTGGTCCTGGCAGAACCCAAACTGAGCGTCGGTGAGCAGGTTATTGGTGAGTAAGTGCCGCTTGATAGCACTGTCGACGACACCTTCCATCACTTTGCTGATGATTGAGAGTAGACTGATGGGGCGGTAATTGGCCGGATTGGATTTGTCCTGCCTTTTGTGGACAGGACGTACCTGGGCAATTTTCCACATTGTCGGGTAGATGCCAGTATTGTAGCTGTACTGGAACAGCTTGCCTAGTTCTGGAGCACAAGTCTCCAGCACTACAGCTGGGATGTTGTCGGACCCCATGGCCTTTGCTGTATCCAGTGCACTCAGCCGTTTCTTGATATCACATGGAGTGAATCGAATTGGCCGAAGACTGGCTTCCGTGATGGTGGGGATATCGGGAGGAGGCTGAGATGGATCATCCACTTGGCACTTCTGGCTGTAGATGGTTGCAAACGCTTCAGCCTTGTCTTTTGCACTCACGTGCTGGACTCTGCCTTCATTGAGGATGGGGATGTTTGCAGAGCCTCCTCCTCCCGTTAGTTGTTTAATTGTCCACCACCATTCACGACTAGATGTGGCAGGACTGCAGAGCTTTGATCTGATCCGTTGGTTGTGGAATCGCTTAGCTCTGTCTATAGCATGTTGCTTCCGCTGTTTAGCATGCATGTAGTCCTGAGTTGTAGCTTCACCAGGTTGGCACCTCATTCTTCGGTACGCCTGGTGCTGCTCCTGGCATGCTCTTCTACACTCCTCATTGAACCAGGGTTGATCCCCTGGCTTGTTGGTAATGGTAGAGTGAGGACTATGCCGGGCCATGAGATTACAGATTGTGCTGGAATACAAATCTGCTGCTGCTGACCCACAGCGCCTCATGGATGCCCAGTTTTGAGCTGCGAGACCTGTTCTGAATCTATCCCATTTAGCACGGTGGTAGTGCTACTCAACACGTTGGATGGTGTCCTCAGTGCGAAGACGGGACTTCATCTCCACGAGGACGGTGCGGTGGTCACTCCTACCAATACTGTCATGGACAGATGCATTTGCGACAGGTAGATTGGTGAGGACGAGGTCAAGTAAGTTTTTCCCTTGTGTTGGTTTGCTCACCACCTGCCGCAGGCCCAGTCTAGCAGCTATGTCCTTCAGGACTCGGCCAGCTGTGGTGCTACCGAGCCACTCTTGGTGATGGACATTGAAGTCCCCCACCCAGAGTACATTTTGTGCCCTTGCTACCCTCAGTGCTTCCTCCAAGTGGTGCTCAACATGGAGGAGGACTGATTCATCAGCTGAGGGAGGACGGTAGGTGGTAATCAGCAGGAGGTTTCTTTGCCCATGTTTGACCTGACGCCATGAGATTTCATGGGGTCCAGAGTCAATGTTGAGGACTCCCAGGGCCACTCTCTCCTGACTGGACCGCCACCTCTGGTGGGTCTGTCCTGCCGGTGGGACAGAACATACCCAGGGATGGTGATGGAAGAGTCTGGGATGTTGGCTGAAAGGTATGATTCTGTGAGTATGGTTGTTGCTTGACTGGTCTGTGGGACAGCTCTCCCAATTTTGGCACAAGTCCCCAGATATTAGTAAGGAGGACCTTGCAGGGTCGACTGGGCTTGGTTTGCCGTTGTCGTGTCCGGTGCCTCGTGGTCCGATGCCGGGTGGTCCGTCCGGTTTTATTCTTATTATGATTTTTCGTAGCTAGGCCATTTTAGAGGGCTTCTTGAGTGTTGTTGGAGCTGCACAGAGGCAAGAATCAACCACATTGCTGTGGGTCTGGAGTCACATGTAGGCCAGACCGGGTAAGGACAGCAGGTTTCCTTCCCTAAAGGACATTAGTGAACCAGATGGGTTTTTACGACAATCCGGTAGCTTCATGGCTACCATTACTGATACTAGTATTTTAATTCCAGATTTTTATTTAATTAGTGGCGGGATTTGAACTCATGACTCTGGATTTTAGTTTCGGCCTCTGGATTACTAGTCCAGTAACATAACCACTATGCTACTGCACCTGGTAGCATAGTGGTACTAAATGGTACTTTTACTTTGCAGGGCTGTTCCTGCTCCCATCCAGTTGGACTTGGGCACAGCTCAGCAAGGTAGACAAGGTGGTTTCTCCCAGTGCCCACAGCAGCAGTGCAGACATTGCCTCCTGGTGCCACTCCTCCTTGCTGTGGGCACCAAGCACTCAGCCTGTCCATGCAGGCCAGTAAAGTGGTTTCCCAACTGCTGGCTTTTAGGGACCTTTTCCAGCCATCAAAGAAAGTCCTGTAGCTAGAAGTACAGTCTGCATTCAGGACTTTGTAATGACTGCATACACAGGTTGGTGTCCACCATGCAATATAAGTTCAGTATAGCACCAGGAACCAACTGCTTGAAGTGCTTCTGTAATACGAGCAGAACCTTAATCTCTCGGGTCAAGTGACATCAAGTAAATGGTTTCACTTCCTCTGCAGTTTACTTACTGCCATGTGACTCACCCCAGACCATCTGTAATTTGATACAAATTGAGAGAATTATATCCTAATTCATTATTTTTATTAAAGCATGGGTACCATTCTGAGCTCGGTGTGACGAGATCATCTTGCATTGCTGAAACTCTCCTTTCTATTTGCTCTCCTTTCATTTGTGCTGTACAAATTTATTTTTAAGCTTGGAGACCTGTTCTGCTTCTAATACGTGTGGAGTGATTTATGGTTTATTTCATATTTCTTGTCTGTAGATGAGCCTTGTGTTGCTCATATCACTGCCCTTTGTTAACCTCCTGGCTGGATATTACACTGCTTGACTGGGTGAATTTTGACACTGTTTGTCATTTATACACTATTTAAGCTGCTTTGCCTTGTACCTGAAATTTCAATGCCAGACATTGGTTTCTATGGAACTGAAGATGATTGATTAATATTAATGGATTTGCCCATTTATTTATGTTATTTTCTCTCTCTCTAAATTTGATTATTTTTCACTTTATCTTTACAGTCACTGACATAGCCACCCCTGCGTACAGATGAAGAATAATTAATATAGTTTTTTCTCTCCTGATAATGATGTTTACCAATACGGAATATGGAGTATACTATCCCTTGTACTCCCGATACAGTCTCTGTATGGATATAGAATATGGAGTATACCATTTCTTGTACTCCCGATACAGTCTCTGTAGGGATATAGAATATGGAGTATACTACCCCTTGTAATCCAGATACTGTATGGATATAGATTATATGCTTTCTCTCCTCTGAGTTCACTGCCCTCCTATCCTCCCTTAATCTCTTCCTCCATATAAACTCCCCTAACCATATTCACGGCCACCCCCTCAACCTTGCCATCTCATGTGACCTCTCTACTCCCATCATGTCTATTACGGATAAGACCATCTCTGATCACTTCCTTGTATCCCTCTCCACCCACATCCCCCTTCCCGTCCCAATCCCATTTCCTGCTGTGTCTGCCCCTGGACAAAAACTCTACCCCAAGTCACTTTCATATTCCCAACTGTCTAGCCTTTGACCCTCCATTCACCAAATAATTTCTGCGATTACCGATCTGCTCAATCACACTCTCACCTCCACCTTTGATGCTCTTGCCCCCTTTAAAATCATTACTCTCTCTCACCTGGTTGTTCCCCCCGGTACAGCCATCATCTCCATTCCCTTAAATCTAAGGGACATAGACTTGAACATTTGTGGTGGACAACTGGTTTAGCCATTCATCGCCAGATCTGGCTGGATCACATAAAGCATATTGGATCTTGTTCTCTGCCAAAACTGCTCACTATTCCAGAATGCAAAGATAACCCCCAGCTTCTCTTCACCACAAACCATTTTCTTAAACCCCTCTCCCCTACCTCCTCCACCCTTACCTCCAACAACAAGCGTGAGTAGCTCATGGACTTCTTTGTCACCAAGATTGAGACCATCAGTTCCCTTCCCTGCCTCCCTCCCTTCCCCTAGCCCACCGAGCCAAACTTTCCCTGAGGTTCCCCCCGCCCTAGCCCTGAACTCACATCTTTCTCTAGTTTCTCTCCTATCTCCCCTCATGCCCTCTCCAAGCTCATTTTGACCATGAGACCCACCTCCTGCTCCCTCAGCCCTGTTCCCAACAAACTGCTGACCACCCAACTTCCTTTCCTGGCCCCCATGTTAGCTGATATAGTGAACGGTTCCTGCTCCTCAGGTACTGTCCCCCTCCCCTTCAAATCTGCTGTCATCACCCCCTCCTCAAAAAACCCACCCTTGAGCCCTCTGTCCTTGCAAACTACCGCCCCATCTCCAACCTCCCTTTCCTCTCCAAAGTCCTTGAACGTGTTGTAGCTTCCCAATTCCATGCCCATCTTTCCCGCAACTCCATGTTTGAACCCCACCAATCAGGTTTCTGCCCCTGCCACAATCCTGAAACGGCCCTCATCAAAGTCACAAATGACATCCTATGTGACCTTGACGATGGTAAACTATCCTTCCTCATCCTTCTCGACCTGTCTGCAGCTTTTGACATGGTTGACTACACCATCCTCGTCCAGTGCCCCTCCTCTGTCGTCCATCTGGGTGGGACTGCACTCTCCCGCACTCTGGAGTCCCCCAAGGATCTATCCTTGACACCACCCCCCCACCACCCCCATCCTATTTCTAATCTACATGCTGCCCCTCGGCGACATCATCTGAAAACACAACATCAGATTCCAGAAGTACGCTGACGACACTCAGCTCTACCTCACCACCACCTCTCTCGACCCCTTCACTGTCTCTCATTTGTCACACTGCTTGTCTGACATCTAGTACTCAATGAGCAAGAATGTCCTCCAACTAAACATTGGGAAGACCGAGGCCATTGTCTTCGGTCCCCGCCACAAACTCCGTTCCCTAGCCACCGACTCCATCCTTCTCCCTGGCCACTGTCCGAGGCTGAACCAGACCGTACGCAACCTTGGCGTTCTATTTGACCATGAGATGAGCTTCCGACCACATATCCGCTCCATCACCAAGACTGTCTACCTCCACCTCCATAACATCGCCCATCTCCGCCCCTGCCTCAGCTCATCAGCTGCTGAAACCCTCATCCCTGCCTTTGTTACCACTAGACTTGCCTATTCCAATGCTTCCTGACCGGACACCCATCTTCCACCCTCCATAAACTTAAGCTTGTCCAAAACTCTGCTGCCCATATCCTAACTCGCACCAAGCCCCTTTCTCCCATTGCCCCTGTGAATGCTGACCTACATTGGCTCTCGGGAACGCCTCGATTTTAAAATTCTCATCCTTGTTTTCAAATATCTCCATCTCCGTAACCTCCTCCAGCCCTACCCATCCGTGATCTCTGCGCTCCCCCAATTCTGGCCTCTTGCGCATCCCCGATTTTAATCGCTCCACCATTGGTAGATGTTCCTCCAGCTGCCTAGGTCCTAAGCTCTGGAATTCCCTCCCTAAACCCCTCTGTCTCACCTGATAACGCTCCTGAAAAGCGCCTTGGGACATTTTGCTACATTAAAGGCACTATATAAATGCAAGTTGTTGTGGTATCATTGTCTAGTTTACACATGAGTAATGTGCTCTAGAAGGTACCAGAGCGCAGTTAGTGCCGGTGGAAACAAATCTCAGCAGAATCACGACCTTTGTGGGGGTGGGGAGAGAAAAATAGGGAGGGGAGAGCTGGGATGCAATTGATGAATGGAGCAGTGAGGATATATTGGTCTAGAAATACATTGGCATAAAACAGGCACCTAAGCATCCAATATGGCAGGTGGCATGCATGCACACATTTCACACCAGAAATGTGCCACCCACCATATTGGTATAGGTATCCAGGGCCCGCACCTGAAACAAGCATTAGGCCCTTTGCATCTGCATCTGCATCTACCTGTCTTAGGACTCCTTCCCGAAATTGGACTGCATTCAACACAGCAATCCTGCTTCTCCCAGCTCCACCACAGTCTCAAATATAAAAAGTTGGAGAGCCAGGTAGTGAAAGCTAGAATATTAGAGCCTAGTCTTCAGTTGCTTCCAAACCTTTATTCTCAAAGACCCACATTACACACTGAGCACCCCCTAGATAAGCTCCCTCCTATAAGAGAGTCCCCAATTGATACCCACCACCTGAATACAATCAACACTAATTGATATAAATCACATAGATACATTTAACACCGAAGACCATTGCCTGCCCTTGCTTGGCCCCCCTCCTGATTGCTTCCCCCCCCCTCCCCCCTGGATCTACCGGGCCGTTCCCATTTAAATGAGGCTGGAGGTCTAATTTCAATCAGATCTTGGGCCTACCTGTTCCCTGCGCCCAGTTCACACCAGCAGGCAGGCGATCTGCAATTTCAACCTCTTGCACTCTTGCAGATTTTGGTGACGCTGAATGTCATGTCAGCAAGTTAGGCCATGTCTGAGCATTTGTCATCGCACAACTTCAGTGGCAAGATACCGAGTAGCATAAAGACATTCAATCTAAGTGTATCCTTAACTTTATTGTGTTTTTGATTGCACCTTTTTAATAACCATTATGTTTTGCAATATCCATCTCAAAATACTTGTGGAACATTCAGAGGGTTAATAGGGACTTTGTTCTCGTGTGCATTTTTGAATTACCCGTTAGCTGGCAACCTCAGGGGCTCTGAGCAGAGTCTTACTGATTTTATTAAACGACTTAGGTCCTCAGGGGCTGAGAAGTAATCAGAGCAATATTCTCAGACTCGGCTGCTGTAATGGGCCATGTTGTAGATGAAAGGGAACGGATAACCTTGTTTTTGTTACACATGCGTCCTTAACATGACCTTTGGAGAGTGGAAACTAATTCAGGTCCAGCGGCAGTAGCGACCGATAAACCCTCACACACTGAACTCAATTAACCACCGGTTGCCACTTAATTTCTGTGAGATTGGACTTGCATTTTAAGAAGGTACGCTGTTGAAAATTGCATTTTAATTAGTTCGGAGTGTCCTGTTGCGCAAGTAATTTTAGTCCCACTTTGAAGTCAGTAATGCACTGTTGCACTTTGTTATTGCGGAGAGATCATGCAGAGTCAAACTCAAGTGGCCTAACGCTTGTACTGGAGATGGATGGCAGAAGCAGACGGGTTTTAAAGTGACGGGAGCCCTAAAGATATGGTGCTGTTTAACTGTGAGCTGAGTGCACTCGTGGTCAGCTCCCGAGTGTTAAGTCAGGGCTACCATTAAATTAATAAGTGCTGTTTAAGAGCTCAAAATTGAAACGGCATTGTTTTACTGACAAAAAGTGTTTGTAAAACTTTTTCTTAATTGTTTATAGTCACATGATGCGTGTCGCATGTTGTGTCACTGCAGTAGTTGCCACAGCGACACAAATCACTCAGCTCTTTTATTTCTTCTCCCTCAATAAAAAGTTTGACAAACACATTTCACCAGCACAGAAAACCCTTTTTTAAAAAAACGTTTTGAGAGGAGCTAAATTTTGAAGGCACATCACTACTTCAAAGGAGGAGACTGTAGGTGAGGGCACGATCTGACATGTAAATATTTAACATTTAAAAAAAAGACTAGCATTTGCATAGCGCCTTTCACAACCTCAGGGCATTCCAAAGTGCTTTGAGGTGTAGTTACTGTTGTAATGTGGGAAATGCGGCAGCTAGTTTGCGCACAGCAAGCTCCCACAAACAGCAATGTGATAATGACCAGATAATCTGAGTTTAGGTGTTAGTTGATATTGTCCAGGACACCAGGGAGAACTCCTCTGCACTTCTTCAAAATAGTGCCATGGGATCTTTTACATCCCCCTAAGAGGGCAGACAGGGCCTTGGTTTAATGTCTCATCCGAAAGACAGCACCTCCAACAGTGCAGCACTCCCTCACTACTTCACTGGAGTGTCAGCCTAGATTTTGTGCTCAACTCTCTGGAGTGGGACTTGAACCCACAACCTTTATGACTCAGAGGCGAGAGTGCTACCCACTCAGCCACAGCTGACACCATTACAATACTAAAATACAGTGGCATCAGTGTATAAAGAATGCTACTTATATAATTGCAATTTTTTACTGGTGTATAAGATTCCATGCAATCTTGGGCGCAGGTCTGTCTTTACATGCTACGTTTTACAGTACCCTCTTGTGGGTCCACAATATCTGTTTCAAATGTTCTTCCTTTTCAACAGTAATGCTCCTGCCATGGTGTGCTGACATTAGTCAGGTAAAACACAATGATGTAAATCTACTAATAGCCACACAGTTCCCTTCAGTCTAAGTGGTTACAGTATCCATGGGATAAGTGACAAAATATTAGGCTGATTGATGCAAGGCTGAAAGGTAGACAACAAAGGGTGATGGTGCACAGGGAGGTGTCAGAGCAGAAACTGATGGCCATAGGATTCCCACAGGGCTCGATATTGGGGTCGCTGTTTATAATCTTTATAAATGATCCAAGGTGACTAAGTTTATAGATGTTACCAAATTGGCTGTTTGGCAATGGTCGGCAATCAGGGGGCTTCGGGGGTCGGGATTCGGAGATTTAGAGCTAGTTTTGTGTTGTGAGGTCATGCCCACTAGGAACCTATTTCACATAGGGCCCTTACAGCAGCAGACATAGGAGACTTTCATTCCAGTCACTGCACACCCATACTTTTCATACTTCATGGAGTAGCATTTGCAATCAATCTCTACAAATTTGGCCATCCCGATGTGGATTCTGGGATGCAAGTAAGCAGTATTCCGGACGGAAGCGAGTTAATGTGGGATGGAAAGCAGCGATGCATGGCTTCCTGAGAGTTGTGCTAATTTCTTGTGTGTGGGTGATGGAGAATTGAGACAGAAAGATGTACTGCCCTGAACTCTGTGCAGCCGACGCATGCACGCATGTAGATGAGATGGAGTGCTGCAACTTTTCTTCTTCACAAGTGAAAATCAACCTTGCTTCCCATCCATTATAATCTGAGGATCAAGTAGTTGGAGTGAGAGTTGAAAATATATGAATGGGGAATGAAAAAAATGGTCCCAGTTATGTCCTTTTGTTCACCATTCTTGTATTTTCATCTCATCTCAGCATTTGAAGCAATCTGCCAAGTGTACCAAACAGTTATATAGTACACCTGTGCTGTCAGTCATCCCATCCATTCAGTGCTATCCCTTCTACTCAATGCAGTTAAGAAGTGTCAGTCTCATCCAAAATCAGATAAGCATTTCTGTGGCAATAGCAGCAAAGCTACTGTGAAGAGAAAATATAGATTCTGGTTATCATGCGTATTGGGTTCAGGATAATTGGAACGTAGGAATAGGAGTAGGCCATTCAGCCCCTCGAGTTTATTCCGCTATTCAAATATATTGGGTGATCTGTATCTTAACTCCATCTACCCACTTTGGTTCCATAACCCTT
The DNA here is from genome assembly GCF_035084215.1 of Heptranchias perlo. Taxonomy (NCBI): domain Eukaryota; kingdom Metazoa; phylum Chordata; class Chondrichthyes; order Hexanchiformes; family Hexanchidae; genus Heptranchias; species Heptranchias perlo. The sequence continues at coordinate 55,087,448 of NC_090341.1, read as the reverse complement.
AATAGGAAGGATGTGAACGCTTTAGAGAGGGTACAGAAAAGATTTACTAGAATGGTTCCAGGGATGAGGGACTAAAGTTACGTGGATAGACTGGAGAAGCTGGGGTTGTTCTCCTTAGAGGCAGAGAAGGTTAAGAGGAGATTTGATAGAGGTGTCCAAAATCATGAGGGGTCTAGACAGAGTAGCTAGAGAGAAACTCTTCCCATTGGCGGAAGTGCTGAGAACCAGAGGACACAGATTTAGGGTGATTGGCAACAGAACCAAAGGCGACACGAGGAAAAACTTTTATACACAGCGAGTGGTTATAATCTGGAATGCACTGCCTGAAAGGGCGATAATGGCTGATTCAATCATGGCTTTCAAAAGGAAATTGGATAAGTACTTGAAGGGAAAAAAATCTGCAGGGCTACGGGGAAAAGGCAGGGGAGTGGGACGAGCTGGATTGCTCTTGCAGAGAGCCGGCACGGGCTCGACGGGCCGAATGGCCTCCTTCTGTGCTGTAACCATTCTATAATTCTAATACCCTTACCTAACAAAAATCTATCAATCTCAGTTTTGAAATTTTCAATTGACCCCCAGCCTCAACAGCTTTTCTTTTGGGGGGCGGGTGGAGTTCCAGATTTCCACTCCCCTTTGTGTGAAGAAGAGCTTCCTGACACCACCTCTGAACGGCTTAGCTCTAATTTTAAGGTTACGCCCCCTTGTTCTGGACTCCCCCACCAGAGGAAAGATTTTCTCTCTATCTACGCTATAAAATCCTATAATCATCTGATCTGAAACACCTCAATTAGATCACCCTTTAATCTTCTATATTCAAGGGAATACAAGCCGAGTCTATGCATCCTGTCCTCATAATTTAACCCTTTTAGCCCCGGTATCATTCTGGTGAATCTGCGCTGCACCCCTCCAAGGCCAATGGGCTCGATATTACCAGGGCTGCGGGTTCGCGGCGGGGGGGGGAGGGAATGGGGGGACTGTGCGCGTGGATAATGCGCTCGGTGAAATTAGTCTGCCCCCCACGCGATCGCAGCCTAATTGGATCCACTTACCTGGTCTTCCGGGTTCCCCGCTGCTGAGCTGCGCGTCGGGCGGGCTGCGCATGCGCAGTAAGCTCTGTCAGCTGGAGGAGCTCTATTTAAAGGGGCAGTCCTCCACTGACACATGCTGCAACAAATAGGAAAAATTACAGCATGGAGCAGCCCAGGGGGAAGGCTGCTCCCAGTTTAATGATGCCTCACTCCAGGTATCATTAGATGGGGTGAGGAGGAGGGGGAGGACAGAGATCTTCCCCCCGGCGGGCGGGAGGAAGCGGCCTGCCTCTGCCACCAGGAAGGCCTGGCTCGAGGTGGCAGAGGAGGTCACCTGCACCACCAACATATCGCGCACCTGCATACAGTGCAGGAGGTGCTCCAATGACCTAAGTAGGTCAGCCAAAGTGAGTACACTTACTCATTCCCCTACACTCCATCAGCCACATCACCGCCCCCACCCCACATCTCCTTCTGCACTGCCAACACTACTCTGTCACATCACCCCTCACACCCACTCAAACCTCATCCTCATCTTACCTGCACTTACTCACCTCGCCAGTACTCATCCCGCCACTACCACTCAACCCAATCCTCATACAATCTCACGGCTCTATCTCATACTCACCCTCTCGTGCATCTCTTTCACAGACAGTCTCACTCAACCTGTCACTACCTGTGCTGCAGCCACAGGGCATGCATCACATATGTGCAGTAGGAAGCGTAAGGCAAACGTGTTGTGAGCATGAAGGGGATGCACAAGGGTGTTTGAGGGTTTGTCATGGTTTTTACTTATATTTAATTTCTGACCAACTCACATCACATATTATATTGTCACCATTACTGCCACGTCTTTGCGAATCTTGTCTGGTTTGTGCAATATTGCCCTTTCCTGAGGATCACAATGAAGACCCACACCTGATGCCACCCATTGTGTCACTGCAGAGTGGGTGTAGGTGTATTTGCAGGGCTCTTTTGTGCAGACGACTGAGAGATGTCGGCGATGTCCCCGGTGGCACCCTGGAAGGATGCGGAGGAGAAGTTGTTGAGGGCAGTGATGACTTTGACAGCGACAGGTAAGAAGATGGTGCTCGGGCCAACCAGGAGCAGCTCGGCATGAAGGAGGCTGCAGATGTCCACGACTACATGTCGAGTGACTCTGAGCCTCCGTGTGCACTGCTGCTCAGAGAGGTCCAGGAAGCTGAGCCTCGGTCTGTGGACGCTGTGGCGAGGGTAGTGCCCTCTGCGACGCATCTCTCTCTGCGGTTGCCCTCCCTCCTGCTGTGCAGGTGGATGTGTCACAGCACTGTGTTGTGGAGCTCCACGTGTCAGAGGTAGATGGCGTGGCCGGCGAGGCTGGTGATGCTGTTCGCCGTCCGAGGAGGTCATGACTGCAGCTACGGCGGCCCCCATCGGAAGATGTACATCTGAGGGGGTCCGCAAGGTAGGTACATGTCTCTGGACCCCGGGGTAAGTGTGCAAGTTGGTGAATTTGATTGTCAGGAGGAGGGTGGTGGAGGCCAAACTTTGTCCCAAGTGACAGAGTGGCCTCCTGCAATGAGTGAGGGTCTCCACCCCACCTGTCAAATGGACCATTGCAGCTGCCACAGGCTGATGGCTGCAACACGTCCATATCAACTGGGAGTGTTTCCCCCAGTACGGGAAACAGTCCCAGTTGTTTGTAAAATCCAACCCCTCCTCACATAATCCCTTAATCAGGTCTGTTAATGACCTGAAATAGCAAGATAAATATTGTCAAGTGGCACCCCGCTGGCTTTAATTGCCTGTGGGAGTCCCACATGCGGGGGCTGTGCGCGCACGTCGGCGCGTCTGTGGGGAACCCGGAAGTGGGCGGGTTGGAGCCGGGCTCCCGACCCGCCCCAGGAATCCCCGATTTTCGTAGCCCCCGCGCCAGGAACGCACCCGATAGCGGGTGCTAATATCGGGCCCAGTATATCCTTCCTGAGGTGCAGTGCCCAGAACTGAACGCAGTACTCTAAATGGAGTCTAACCAGAACTTTATATAACTGGAACATAACTTCCACCCCTTTATATTCCATCACTCTTGAGATAAGAGTCAACATTCCATTAGCCTTTTCATTATTTTTTGTACCTGTCCTCTAGCTTTTAGTGATTTTTGTACTTGGACCCCAAAACACAATGAAACATGAGCTTCAGGAGGGTTGTCGTGATCAGGGTCCAGGTACAATGCCATGGTTATATAATGTCATGGTATGACCCCTATGAATTTAATTTTACTCCTCTCATGGAAGAAGTCACAATGCCAATGACTTTCAGTGGGGTGTTTTGGTGCACTGGCTCAGAAAATGTCACAGCTCAACTGACTTTCCGTTCCTTAATCAATCAATTGATTGGTTAAAGAGGTAACAAGGCCCTCTCTGTGCCTGCTGTTCTCCAGTGCCACTGTTTCATTTGTTTTACTTTGTAACAGTCAGTGGTTACATAGAATTACATAGAATGTACAGCACAGAAACAGGCTATTCGGTCCAACTGGTCTGTGCCGTTTTGTTCCACACGAGCCGCCTCCTGCCCTACTTCATCTAACCCTATCTGCATATCTTTCTATTTCTTTCTTCCTCATGTACTTATCTAGCTTCCCCTTAAATGCATTTATAGTATTCGCCTCAACTACTCCACATCTGGCAACACCTCGATTTTAAAATTCTCATCCTTGTTTTCAAATCCCTATCTCGCCCCTCCCTATCTCTGTAATCTCCCCCAGCCCTACGATCCTCCTTCAATTCTGGCCTCTTGCACAGCCCCGATTTTAATTTTTCCACCATTGGTGGCTGTGCTTTCAGCTGTCTTGGCCCTGAGCTCTGGAATTCCCTCCCTAAACCTCTCCGTGTCTCAACCTCTCTCTCCTTTTAAGATGCTCCTTAAAACTTACCTCTTTAACCAAGCTTTTGGTTACCCGTCCTAATATCCCCTTATGTGGCTCGGCATCAAATTTTGTTTGATAATCGCCACCTGTGAAGCTCACTGGGGTATTTTACTACGGTAAAGGCACTATTTAAATGCAAGTTGTGGTAGCGAGTCCCACATTCTACCCACTGTTTGGGTAAAGAAATTTCTCCTGAATTCCTTATAGGATTTATTAGTGACTATCTTATATTTATGACCCCTGGTTTTAGATTCAGACAAGTGGAAACATCGTCTACCCTACCCAACCTAATTTTAAAGACCTCTATTCGGTCACCCTCAGGTCTTCTCTTTTCTAGAGGAAAAAAGCCCCAGCCTGTTTTTAGTCTTTCCTGATAGTTGCAACCTCTCAGTTCTGGTATCATCCTTGTAAATCTTTTTTGCGCCTTCTCCCGTGCCGATATCTTTTTTATGCAAACCAGGAGTGTGCACAGTACTCTAAAGCAGTCCAGATATGTGGTGCTACATGTATAAGTTCTAAAGATCTTATTTAATCAACTGTTATCCGCAAATTCGCTCAGCGATTTATTGAATGAATTATGTAGTCTATATTCTAAACCAGCGAGCCGCTTCTGATCAGCATTAATATTAATCCTTCCTCCACGCTCAGATACAAATGCTGGAAGAGGTTTAATGGGAAAGCAGAATAGAATCCCATCTGTGATGTGTGATAAGTTTATTTATGGAGACCCTGTATTTCCTGGCTTAATTACACCAGGGCTCACTGGTTGTGCTGCTTTTCATCCCAGTGCCCTACATTATCTTATCAAGTCAAGAAACATGAGGACTGAATTTCCCAATGCACGGCAATATTATTGAGGCCACTGACAAGTACAGCCATTTGCACACAGTTGCCACAGCCCTTGCCATCCATGTGGGTGGAATGAAGCTGCCTATTGTACACATCGTAGGTGAGAAGGGCAAGAAACTCTCCATCCCATCCCATAAACAGTGCTCATCAATGCATTGGACAGTCCATGGGGAGGAGATGGATTAATAATATTTTCTTTTCTTTTCCATCTGGTTCACACTTTTGCTCTGGGCTCAGACCATGTCTGTTACTATCCTTTAGCCCAGTGTGAATTCACAGTTACTGCATGAACCTGTGTTTCCTGCATTACTGCCAGCAGCGGACCATGGGCCACAATTATATTTCCCTTGAGTGACCAAATATCGGTCACTGACAAAATCCTTGCCAGCAGCTCTTCGTACTGTAACGCCGCGTGCGGATTTGTTCAAGAGACCCAAAGGCAAAGGCCATATCTACATAGTAGGGTTAAATATAAAATAATGACCTACCATTGTCAAGTTTACAATAATTTCTGCAACACTGCCAGTGATTTTCTAAGCTACTCTACTGGCCTATCCCCTACGGTGATTACTGACCAGGCTCCACAGAGTTGGAGGCAGGGGCCTTCCAGCATTTACTCATTTGTACTAACGCTCAAAGAAACATTTTGTGTGCAGTTCTCCTGCCAGTGACTTCATGGGTCAGGAGTGCTGCCCACTTTCATCATTAACCAAATCACTGAAGTGGAACTTCCAAATCTCGATGTTTAGGGGGGTTGTGCCCACTCTGATGAGCAGCTTGAATATGTAAAAGAGCAAAAGAAAATAAGTGAGAGATACTATTAAATGTCCAGACATCACTTTAATAATATTTAGGACTATGGGACAATTCAGATGACTGCAGTCCTCTAAAGTGGGATTATGAAGTTATCAGCAAGATACAGTCCTAGTTTGTTCCAAAATCTCCAACTAGGGGATTTAATGGCTTCGGGAGAGTTGGTTGTACAGTTAGTGCTGCAGCACAAACCCTTGAGATGTGGACATTTACATTTCTAAATAAACTTTCCATAAATATCATCATGCAGGAGCAGCATTACATCGTTCTGTTCACTAACCCGCTAATATGATACCTGCTCGCTCAATCTCGACCAGGACACCAATGTATCTTTAACAAACGTTCTGGGATTCTCTGCACTGCTCTAATTCCACTGTCTAATATTCCAAATGTTTGCTGTAGTTCTGTGATGAAAATGAACATTGAAAAGTCAACATTCACTATTGGCAGGGTTAAACGTCATCCCAAACTATCTTTACCAATAAATACCAGTTATTCAAATCAATACAAGGCTTGACAGCATTTAAACGCCTTGCAAACCCTAATTACTTTTCTTCATGTAACTGGTGACCTTGGAATATCTCGTTGGGCAATTTGCTCTTGCCAGGACCTCTCTGCTGCTGTTTGCTCAGTAGTGTATTACCTCTGAAGCAGAAAGTGTGAGAGGGGGTTCAGTTCATTCTTACAGTAACATACAGGAACAAAATAAATGGTCTCAGCTCAGAAACAATAGCACCAGTAATGGAGTTAAATTTATCTCCTGTGTAAATTGAGCCCCAAAGAGGTAGTCTCACCATCAGCATCTCTTTCACAGGGAATTTCACCATCAAGATCCCTTTCACAGGGAATTTCACCATCAGGATCCCTTTCCACTTGCAGGGGAGGGCAGAACTAGGGGCCATAAATATAAGATAGTCACCAATAAATCCAATAAGGAATTCAGGAGAAACTTCTTTACCCAGAGAGAGGTTAGAATGTGGAACTCACTACCACAATGAGTAGTTGAGGCAAATAGCATAGATGCACTTAAGGGGAAGCTAGATAAACACATGAGGGAGAAAGGGATAGAAGGATATGCTGATAGGGTGAGATGAAGTAGGGAGGAAGGAGGCCCGTGTGGATCATAAACACTGGCATAGACCTGTTGGGCCGAATGGCCGGTTTCTGTGCTGTACATTCTATGTAATTCATGGTGTACAGTGCCTCTGTGAAAGGGTAGTGAGTTGGTGGGGGTACAGTATCTCAGTGAAAGGTTGGGAAGTTGGATGCGGTATAGTATCTCTGAAAGGGTGGGGAGTTGGAGGGGTACAGTGTCTCTGTGAAAGGGGGGGTAGTTGGATGGGGTACAGGGTGTGACGTTGGGGAGTTGGAGGGGGTACAGTGTCTGTGTGAAAGGGTGAGGAGTTGGAGGGGGTACAGTGTCTGTGTGAAAGGGTGGGGAGTTGGAGGGGGTGCAGTGTCTGTGTGAAAGGGTGGGGAGTTGGAGGGGGTGCAGTGTCTGTGTGAAAGGGTGGGGAGTTGGAGGGGGTACAGTGTCTGTATGAAAGGGTGGGGAGTTGGATGCGGTATAGTATCTCTGAAAGGGTGGGGAGTTGGAGGGGTACAGTGTCTCTGTGAAAGTGGGGGAGTTGGATGGGGTACAGAGTGTGACGTTGGGGAGTTGGAGGGGGCACAGTGTCTGTGTGAAAGGGTGAGGAGTTGGATGGGGTACAGGGTGTGACGTTGGGGAGTTGGAGGGGGTACAGTGTCTGTATGAAAGGGTGGGGAGTTGGAGGGGGTACAGTGTCTGTGTGAAAGGGTGAGGAGTTGGAGGGGGTACAGTGTCTGTGTGAAAGGGTGAGGAGTTGGAGGGGGTACAGTGTCTGTGTGAGAGGGTGGGGAGTTGGAGGGGGTACAGTGTCTGTGTGAGAGGGTGGGGAGTTGGAGGGGGTACAGTGTCTGTATGAAAGGGTGGGGAGGTGGAGGGGGTACAGTGTCTGTGTGAGAGGGTGGGGAGTTGGAGGGGGTACAGTGTCTGTATGAAAGGGTGGGGAGGTGGAGGGGGTACAGTGTCTGTGTGAGAGGGTGGGGAGTTGGAGGGGGTACGGTGTCTGTGTGAAAGGGTGGGGAGTTGGAGGGGGTACAGTGTCTGTGTGAGAGGGTGGGGAGTTGGAGGGGGTACAGTGTCTGTGTGAGAGGGTGGGGAGTTGGAGGGGGTACAGTGTCTGTGTGAAAGGGTGGGGAGTTGGAGGGGGTACAGTGTCTTTGTGAGAGGGTGGGGAGTTGGAGGGGGTACAGTGTCTGTGTGAGAGGGTGGGGAGGTGGAGGGGGTACAGTGTCTGTGTGAGAGGGTGGGGAGGTGGAGGGGGTACAGTGTCTGTGTGAGAGGGTGGGGAGTTGGAGGGGGTACAGTGTCTGTGTGAGAGGGTGGGGAGTTGGAGGGGGTACAGTGTCTGTGTGAAAGGGTGGGGAGTTGGAGGGGGTACAGTGTCTGTGTGAAAGGGTGGGGATTTGGATGGGGTACAGTGTCTGTGTGAGAGGGTGGGGAGTTGGAGGGGGTACAGTGTGTGTGTGAGAGGGTGGGGAGTTGGAGGGGGTACAGTGTCTGTATGAAAGGGTGGGGAGTTGGAGGGGGTACAGTGTCTGTGTGAAAGGGTGGGGAGTTGGAGGGGGTACAGTGTCTGTGTGAAAGGGTGGGGAGTTGGAGGGGGTACGGTGTCTGTGTGAGAGGGTGGGGAGTTGGAGGGGGTACAGTGTCTGTGTGAGAGGGTGGGGAGTTGGAGGGGGTACAGTGTCTGTGTGAGAGGGTGGGGAGTTGGAGGGGGTACAGTGTCTGTGTGAGAGGGTGGGGAGTTGGAGGGGGTACAGTGTCTGTGTGAAAGGGTGGGGAGTTGGAGGGGGTACAGTGTCTGTGTGAAAGGGTGGGGAGTTGGAGGGGGTACGGTGTCTGTGTGAGAGGGTGGGGAGTTGGAGGGGGTACAGTGTCTGTGTGAAAGGGTGGGGAGTTGGAGGGGGTACAGTGTCTGTGTGAGAGAGTGGGGAGTTGGAGGGGGTACGGTGTCTGTGTGAGAGGGTGGGGAGTTGGAGGGGGTACAGTGTCTGTGTGAGAGAGTGGGGAGTTGGAGGGGGTACGGTGTCTGTGTGAGAGGGTGGGGAGTTGGAGGGGGTACGGTGTCTGTGTGAGAGGGTGGGGAGTTGGAGGGGGTACAGTGTCTGTGTGAGAGGGTGGGGAGTTGGAGGGGGTACGGTGTCTGTGTGAGAGGGTGGGGAGTTGGAGGGGGTACAGTTTCTGTGTGAAAGGGTGGGGAGTTGGAGGGGGTACAGTGTCTGTGTGAAAGGGTGGGGAGTTGGAGGGGGTACGGTGTCTGTGTGAGAGAGTGGGGTGTTGGAGGGGGTACGGTGTCTGTGTGAGAGGGTGGGGAGTTGGAGGGGGTACAGTGTCTGTGTGAAAGGGTGAGGAGTTGGAGGGGGTACAGTGTCTGTGTGAGAGGGTGGGGAGTTGGAGGGGGTGCAGTGTCTGTGTGAAAGGGTGGGGAGTTGGAGGGGGTACAGTGTCTGTGTGAGAGGGTGGGGAGTTGGAGGGGGTACAGTGTCTGTGTGAAAGGGTGGGGAGTTGGAGGGGGTACAGTGTCTGTGTGAAAGGGTGGGGAGTTGGAGGGGGTACAGTGTCTGTGTGAAAGGGTGGGGAGTTGGAGGGGGTACAGTGTGTGTGTGAGAGGGTGGGGAGTTGGAGGGGGTACAGTGTGTGTGTGAGAGGGTGGGGAGTTGGAGGGGGTACAGTGTGTGTGTGAGAGGGTGGGGAGTTGGAGGGGGTACAGTGTGTGTGTGAGAGGGTGGGGAGTTGGAGGGGGTACAGTGTCTGTGTGAAAGGGTGGGGAGTTGGAGGGGGTACAGTGTCTGTGTGAGAGGGTGGGGAGTTGGAGGGGGTACAGTGTCTGTGTGAGAGGGTGGGGAGTTGGAGGGGGTACAGTGTAATGTGAGTGAAATAGCTGCCAACCAGCCCTCATAGCTGTCAAGCAGGAAAGTCCTCAAAAGGTCCTGTGAAGATCTCGGGGAAACATTTCAATGGTATTATTAAGTGTCACACTCAAGAGAAACAGTCTGATATTGAAAGATCAGTATGGCCTGCTGGTGATGCACAACTGGCCTGACTATCGATCCACATGAAGGAGAAGGCAACAGAGGACAGTGTTGACAACTCATACTGGTGATTGGTAGGTGATAGGAGCCACACTCCACTTTTTGTAGTCATAACATCTCCAATCCATCTTACTCTCCAATGTTTGCTAATATGAGTATCAGTCAGGAGCTGTCAAGTTTTTGCAAAATACAATCCAAAAGCACAGCACAGTAAAATTGACAGGACTGCTAAAAACAACAACTAGAAAAGGGTAATTGTGACTATTTGGATTAGACTGTTGCTCTCTCTTCCCTTCATTAATTCACAAAATCTGGGCGAGGAAACCAAAATGTCAGAAATGATCTGCTATTCCTACAGAATGATGAATACATTAACCAACACGGCCTTGTCGAACATGATGGTCATTGTTTTATTAGTCACGTTTTGTTAGGGTTATTGTTGCTACAACTCTTCCAAAATCTAATTTCCATTGCTGCAAACATGCACATCTATCAGAAAGTAAACAAATAGCAGCCTTGAGACTAAAGTATTCTAGGGCAATGCACATGATTCTATGCCATATACTATAGCATATATTATACAGCGAGCGTGCACACTATTATATTTTTATTCCGCATGCGGTGATTAGATATTAATTGTTCATTTGTATTGGATTTTGCAGTATTTCTTAAAGCAGTACCTCCTTCATCCTTAAAATAACTCAGTCCATCCATGCTCAATAATGGCCTTTTATACTGTCCTTCCTCATGCCGTTTTACATCACTCACCTACAATTATTTTGTCTTTACTCATTGTTTGAAGGTTGTTAATTTTTTTGAATTCCTGCTGCTCCACGTGTTCTGCCTCCTGTCTCCCCAACTGCCACCTCTCTGTGTCATGGAGCAAGCACGCAGCACTCTTCAAAGAAAAGTGTCCACAAACCAAATAACGTCTCAATATTTAAATAAACAGCATTAATAAATTGAAATGAATGAATAGTCAGATCTGGCATAGTGACCTCCTGAGCTTCTGTTTGATGACATGGTCCTTGAACTGGCTTAGAGTTCGCTACGTTGCAACGGTGACTACACTTCAAAAGTATTTCATTGGCTGTAAAGCGCTTTGAGATATGCTGAGGTTGTGAAAGGCGCGATATAAATGCAAGCCTTTCTTTTAATGGGAGTTTCAGCAATCAGACTGGCAATGCTTCTGGTCTCCAGGAGGACCTGTACTTTGAAAGCTTACAATACCTTGTGGGTGTATTTTATCCACTGATACCATAAGCACCATTTCAACATGCTGTGATGTGGTGTGGTGTGATGTAATGTGGCAGCAGTTCCTTAGTATATATAAATGTTGCTGGAGCAAAGACTCGGTCCAAGCTCTCTGAGAATTCATGCTGCTGTATGTCTGCCTGTATGCAGCAGTGTGCTTACACTCATGAAGTATGCATCTTTATCTTCCTCTGGTTGTTCTTGCAGGGGTCTTTTGGTTCTGAGCAAGCTGTAGTTGGAATCTCTTTGAACCCATGTGGTTCTGTGATCTTAAATTTTTCCACTTTAAGACGATATTACTTTATTCGCCCTCACATTGCCCAGAACAGTTAATGAACTGCACACGTTGGTTTGGCACGTGGATAAGGTGCTTCTTCAGTGCCATTCTTCCTTTTTGCCTCAAATTGTTTGAGCTTCACCTATCTTATCTGAGGAAATCACGGGGTACATTTTCATCTGTACCATCTGGGTGTAAAAGGGGGATTGGGTGAGGAGGATTGCATGTCCATAATGGAACCAACCCAATTATCTTTCCATTTCTTCCCCAGGCGATACTTTATGTCAAGGCGGTACAGGTGAAAGTCTACCGTCATCTGCCAAAGTTTTATCCCTTACCCAACATTTGTTCTACTCAAAGAAAGTATTACTAGGTTGACAAAAAGCAAAATGCAGCTGATGCTGGAAATCTGAAATAAAAACAGAAAATGTTGGAAACACTCAGCAAGTGTCCTGACGAAAGGTCATCAACCTGAAACGTCAACTCTACCTTCCCATCTATGCAGCTGCTGCCTGATCTGCTGAGTATTACTAGGTTGAAGTGCACAGGGTGCCAGTCCTTTGATATGTTGATAGGATGAAGGTCCTTTTCAGATGTAAAGCTGTTGATTTCAAGTAATCCATGTGACTTCTGGGCCTCCAACATGGCACCTCTGTGCAAAGGAAGCTGGGGACACTAACCCTTAGAGCAGAGTGCACTACTTATCTCTTCTAAACAATTTTACAACACCAAGTTATAGTCCAACGATTTTTATTTGAAATCTACAAGCTTTCGGAGGCTTCCTCCTTCCTCAGGTAATTGTCAGGAGCTCCTTGAAGCCTACGCATTTATACATCATAGAAAAATACATGGTGTTTACAGACTGCCCCTGCAACTGCCCGTTGCCAAGGCAATCACCGTGTTCAGACAGAGAGGTGTCACCTACAGAACCCCCGAATACACATTCAACAAAAAAACCAACAGGAAAAAAAACAGAGAGAGAGAGAGAGAGAGGCAGAAACATCCGGAAGGCAGAGAAAGCCAGCAAATGACCCATTATATTAAAAACAGACAGCTTTTGTTCGCTGGTGGGGTAACGTGTAGCGTGACATGAACCCAAGATCCCGGTTGAGGCCGTTCAAATAAAAATCGTTGGACTATAACTTGGTGTTGTAAAATTGTTTACAATTGTCAACCCCAGTCCATCACCAGCATCTCCACATCATATCTCTTCTAACACAGTGAGCTACATAGGGAATAATTTGTCAGTGGTAAGACTGCTATGTTTGATGCCTGAAAGTCACATGAAAAGTTGACTGGGATCTTTGTGACCATGGTGATCTTGGACTTCCTTCGGATAACCGGAAAATGGACCTTTACAATTGAATTTCAACCAATCGGAGTCCAGTTGTTTTATTGCTTGCCCTACTTCCAAAGGGACCCAGGAGACAGAATAAAACAGCAAATAAAGCGTTTTATAGTTGAAAAGCATTAAAACTGTGGTTATAAATGTGAAGGTAACAGAAAATAGAGAATGGGAAAGAAAATGGAGCAGTAGAAAACACTAAGCAGTAAGTATTTTATACTAAATTTAAAATGTTCTTTTAAATGTCTAATTACAGTAGAGGGATAGTATTATGGTAATCAGAAATTCTAGCAGATTTATTACTGTAATATTCGGGTTTGTTGCAGTGTCACATTGCACGAGGTCGAATGCTCCGAAGTGTTGACTGGCTTAGAAAGCCTAGAATTGCCCAGAGTTGCCAGCATTCCAGAAGTTCAACAATAAGATGTCAGGTTTTAGGATTAAACAGTAGTTTCTGCCCACATTATTGATTGGATTCCTGCCAAGGAAAGACTTAACACCGTGAAAATCATATCGTGCAAAATGTTGAGTTAGGTCAGCCCAGATATAATTGGATCTGTATCAGCATAAAAAGGACAAACAGCTCAGAGACTATTGGTAGAATCTTGTCACCTCTTCTTCAGGAATATACTATGAGTGCCCAAGAGTGGTTAAGACTTCTGAAATAGTTTTTAAACTTGCTAATGTCTACTTGACCACAGATTGAGTGAGAAGGTGTGACCTATTGTAACATTCCTCAGCAAGACTACAACAATACAGAAGTGGAGTAATAAATCATCTTCCTTTCAGATGGACATTAAAGATCCCAAGACACCATTGGAAGAACAGCAGGCAGTTTTCCCAGTGTTCCGGCCAACATTTTGTCCCTCAACCAATGCTACCAAAAACAGATTCACTGGTCATTCCGTTTGTGGGATGATGTTGGCACAGAATTGACTGTCACCATGAAACAGTTACTGCAGTTCAAAAATAAGTCATAATCTGAAGTACCTTGAGGCACTTCAACATGATGATAAAGGGCTATATAAATACAAATCTTACTTCTCCTTTTCTGTCTGCTTTCCCAGCACTGTGTGAAAACTGCTCAGCACCCAATTATTGAGAGGTGTGTGAGATTTACCCTCTTGCTCTTCTGTGGCCAATTGCCTGCTCTCTGCTGACTGCCTGTGAGTCAGCCGTGGTAGCACTCTTGCCTCCGAGTCAGAGGGCCTGGCTTCAAGTCCCGCTGCAGATACTTGAGCACAACATCTAGGCTGACACTCCAATGCAGTGCTGAGGGAATGCTGCACTGTTGGAGGTGCCGTCTTTCAAATGAGATGTTAAACCGAGGCCCTGTCTGCCTTCTTGGGTCCCATGGCACTCCTTTGAAGAAGAGCAAGGGAGCTCTCCCCGAGGTCCTGGCCATTAATTATCCCTCAACCAATACCTAAAAAAAAAACAGATTATCTGGTCATTAACACAATGCTGTTTGTGGGAGCTTGCTGTGCGCAAATTGGCTGTTGCATTTCCTACATTACAACAGTGACTACACTTCAGAAGTTCTCTGGGATGTCGTGAAAGGCACTAAGTAAATGCAAGTTTTTTCTTCTTTCTTTACCATGTGTTTGTCAGCACTAATCACACCCCTCTGGTCAATGGCACAGGATGTTGGAATTAAACATTGAACAGAGGCTTAGACCACACAGTACCCTTTTTCAAAGGGGTATCAGGAACCCTTTTAAAATTCCAAAACCTTTATTTGCTCCCTGATGTTTTTCACGTTCCACCTTTATCTGAATCACGTTTATCTTGATGCCTGCTGTTGTCATTGAGGGAAGGAGTTTGGAGTCTTAACTACCTGGCACTTGTCATGTTATCCACACATCATTAGGATTTGGAAATTGCACCCCTGCGATCTTCTCTTCTCAGCTTTCATCTTTTCGCCTGCTCCTTTGATGGGAGCTGTCATAATCTTTACATGTGAGCTCCAAAATTAATGAGACTTTCCGGGCTGTAACTCTGTTGTGTCAGGGCTAGGTTCAGAGGACACACATCACACAGCCTCTGTTTACGTCTTTACCAGACAAGATTGATGCAGGAATGGCCCGGGTAACATAACTTATTAAACTGCAGGACCCAGCACATCAAGCTGATTTTTTTTTTAAAAAAAGATTAAACAATTTCTAGTAGGAAGGTGAGATTGTGCAGTCAGTAAAACTGTGTGAAAGGGAAGTAGTGTTTATATTTTGTAGGTTCAAGTGAGCATTGAGTTCTATACATGGAAAAATACCGTGGTATTTAATCCTAATGAGCATTGTATATAGCGCCTTTTATGACCTGAGGATGCCCCAAAGCCCTTCACAGCAGATGAGGTACTTTTCAAGTGTAATCTCTGTTGTAATGTAGGGAAACACGGCAGCCAATTTGCACACAGCAAGCTCCCACAAACAACAATGAAATAATGACCAGTTCATCTATTTTAGTCATGTTGACTGAGGAATTATTATTGGCCAGAACACCAGGGAGAGCTCCCCTGGTCTTCGAATAATGCCATGGAATCTGTATGTCCACCTAAATGTTGTAAATCATAGGAGACAAAGCCATGGTTAAATCAGGTGATAGTGCAGGTTGTCGAGAGTTGATGCAGGTTGGGGTGGGGGTGATGTGAGTTTGGGTGGGGTTGACACAGGTTGGGGTGGGGATGATGTGCATTCCGGAGGATTCTGACTCAGGTTGGGGTGTGGGTGATGTGAGTTCGGGTGGGGGTTGATACAGGTTGGGATGGGGATGATGTGAATTCTGGGAGGTTCTGACGCAGGTTGAGGTGGGTGATGTGAGTTTGGGGGAAGGGCTGATGCAGGTTGGGGTGCGGGTGATGTGAGTTCGGGGCTCTGACTCAGGTTGGGGTGCGGGTGATGTGAGTTCGGGGCTCTGACTCAGATTGGGGTGCGGGTGATGTGAGTTCAGGGGAGGGGCTGACAGGTTGGGGTGGAGAAGATATGAGTTTGGGGGTTCTGACTCAAGTTGGGGTGGAGATGATATGAATTTGGAGGTTCTGATTCAGGTTGGGGTGTGGGTGATGTGAGTTCAGGGGAGGGGCTGACAGGTTGGGGTGGAGATGATGTGAGTTTGGGGGTTCGGACGCAGGTTTGGGGTGGGGGTGATGTGAGTTTGGGGGAGCGGATGCTACAGGTTGGGGTGGGGGTAGGCGTGTGATTTGGTCAGTTGCTGCAGGTAGTGGTGGGGACTGGTGCATGATGTGCTGGGCCAGTGCAGGGTGCCATGCCCTGTCCCAGGTGTGATGCTCTGATACAGGTACAGTGCACACTGTGTTAGTGTTCCTTGTGCTAATACCTAGGTAGTTTAATAGAGTTTGCATCCCTTTTTGTGAAAATTATGGTTGTTCCCCTCCTGTTGGTGACTATAATGTCCACTGATAATGAGAACATTGAATGCCTATGTCAGCCCTATGAGTGCAATACTTTAACCTCATGCTGTCATTCAGATAGTTGCACTGATAACATCGGAACCCCCCAATTGGATTCCAGCCCAAAGCACATTCCTGGTTACCTGTTATTCTAAATATAAATTAGTTAAACCCCTACTTTTAAATTCTACCGTGTAACTCACCCTTGGGCATCCATTATTCTACATATAAGCATCTAATTCCTTTGATTAGATTCCAGCCTGTGACTCACTCCTGAGTATCTGTTATCCCCATATAATACTACACAGATCAGATAAGCACTAGGGACAACATAGATAAGAGTGCATACTATAGGTTTAGTAAAACTAATTCTTCCCACAGTACTAGGATGACAGGATATCACAACAGGTGTAAGTAACAAATTGTCAAATTCAACAAAACTACAGTATAATCAAAAAGCAGTAACTGGCATCAATTATAATCAACCTGACTTGGTGACGCTAGGAGGCTCACAGGTACCATACAATCATACAACAATGACAGGAAGAGACCCTCTGGTTCATCCAGCCTGTCCCACACAACGGTGATGCCTTGTTCATCTCTATCTATCTATATATATTCTACTCCCCACCTACCCGAAACTTTGTGATCTCCTGGGAGAGGCTAAAAACCCAGGCCAATTAGGGGAAAAAAAATCTGGAAAATATCAATTTGAAACATTAATAAAAATTATTATTTGTCTGCATTAGGGTTCAGTCCTTCAGACTGTTTAAGCACTTCCTTGGCCTCATAGTAGAATCTTGGAATTTTACAGGACAGGAGGTGGCCATTCAGCCCATCATGCCTGTGCCAGCTCTCAGCAAGAGCTATCCACTTGGCCCCATTCCCCTGCTCTTTTCCTATAAGCCTTTTAAAGTTTTCTTTATCTAATATTTCCTTCCCTCTTAAAAGCTATTCTAGGTTCTGCTTCCACCATTGTTTATGGTAGGCGATTCCATATCCTAAAACTGAGTAATAAAAAAAATTCTCCTAACCTCTTGCTTTGTCATTTTGGTGACGAGAGAAAAATAAAATACTTGCATTTATATACTGTCTTTCATGTCCTCAGGATGTCCCAAACAGCTTCACAGCCAATGAATTATTTTGAAGCAATCACTGTTGTTATGATCTTGAATGTATGCCCCCCAGATGCTGCCTGAAGTCCGCACCATGTCCCACTCACCCATCATCCCTGTCCTTGCTGACCTACGTTGGCTCCTGATCACCAACATCTCCAATTTAAAATTCTCATTCTCGTGTTTAAAACTCTTCATGGCCTCACCCCTCTCTATCTCTGTAATCTCTGTCACCAACACAAGCACCACCCCCACCCCACAAACACCACTCCTAACATCTCCTACTTTGTCTCAGCATCCATTTTTGTTTGATTACACCTCTGTGAAGCCCATTGGCACGTTCTTCGATATTAATAATGGTATGTGAATACAAGTTGTTGTTGTTGACGACTCACCAACAGTGGAAGTGATTTTTCCCTATTGGTACTGAGAACAGCAATGGTCCCAACACTGGCCTCAGAGGACGCCACATCCCTCCAGTCCAAAAAAGATCCATTAACCACTTGGGGTTGGGGGTGGAGTAGTTGTACTAATTAGAGATAACATAATGGCAGTAGAAAAAAGGGACATAACTAACAGAAGGCTAGAAACAGAATCCATATGGATTGAAATAAAAGATAAGGGAGTGATCATACTAATAGGGGTATACTACTGACCACCTAATAGTGGAAAGGGGGTGGAGGAAGAAATATGTGAAATGAGTTAAGGACATGGAATAATAATCATGGGAGATTTTAACTATCCCCAAATAAACTGGCAAAAAGAGGTAGGTAAAGGGGCGCAGGGAATGGAGTTTTTACAATATGCATGACTGCTTTCTTACCCAACAAGCGCAATAAGAGAGGAAACATTGTTGGATCTAGTAATGGGAAATGAACCAGAACAGAGAAGAGAAGTAAGCGTAGGGGAACATCTAGGCAATAACGATCACAACATAATAAGATTTAAGATAAAGATTGAAAAGGACATAAGTAAGACAAAGGCCAAAGTAATAAATTGAAAAGAAGCTGCTTTTCAGGGGATGAGAATGGAACTAGGGAAAATAAACTGGAAAAATTTACTGATAGATAAAGAAATAGAACAGCAGTGGGAAACATTTAAAACGGTGATCGAGAGAGTCCAGGAGAAATATATCCCACTAAAAAGCAAGAACAAACTAGCCAGTAATGATGCACCATGGATGAATAAAGAAATAAGGGAAAACCATGAAATACATAGACAATAAAGGAGAGGATGACAAAAGGGAATAGTAAAGTTTAGGAAAGAAGTTTTAAAAAAAACAATTAGGAAGGCAAAGAGAAACTACAGAATTAAATTATCAAGGAATATAAAAAGAAATAGTAAAGTATTCTACGGACACACAAATAACAGAAGAAAAATCAGGATAGGGATCGAGCCACAAAGGATGCACAAGATAATCTCACAGGTAATGACAGTGAAATGGCAGAAATATTAAATAATTACTTTGTCTCAGTATTTACCAGGGAGACTAACATGGTGGGCATGACATTAGAAGAAGAGATCAAAAAAGATATAAAGACATTTAAGAAAGAAAAGGGGGGAGATAATTGATAAACTAATCAAACTTAGAGAAGATAAAACCCCTGGTCGGATGGATTGCATCCACACATATTAAAAGAAATTAGGGAAGAGATAGTAGAGGCACTATTACATATGTATAAAAATTCATTAGAAAAGGGAGTAGTGCCAGAGGACTGGCGGACAGCTAATGTGATTCTTGTATTTAAAAAGGGAGATAGAACAAGTCCAGCGAACTATAGACCAATTAGCTTAACTTATTCAAAGATGTAATAGAAAAACATCTAGAAACCGAATATATAATAAAGAATAGTCAGCGCGGATTTCAAAAGGGTAGATAAGGGTATCTATTTGGATTTTCAAAAGGCCTTCGATAAGGTACTGCATAATAGACTCATGACGAAGATTAGAGCATGTGCAGCCAGGGGACAAGTAGCAGAATGGATAACAAGCTGGCTACAAAACAGAAAGCAGAGAGTAGGGGTTATGGGTAGCTACCCAGACTGGCAAAAGGTGGGAAGTGGTGTTCCACAGGGATCGGTGCTGGGACCACTGTTGTTCACAATTTACATTAACGATTTGGATTCGGGAATTGGAAGTACAATTTCAAAATTTGCAGATGACACCAAATTGGGATTGTAGTTAATACAAAAGGAAGAATGTGTCAAAATACAAGAAGACATTAATAATCCTGGAGAATGGGAGTGTAATTAGCAAATTAATTTCAATATAGATAAGTTTGAGGTGGTGCAGTTTGGTAAGAAGAATAAGGAGGCCTCATATGAGATAATAGGAGTCTAAAAAGGGTAGAGGAACAAAGGGATCTCAGGGTACAGATACACAAATCACTAAAAGTAGCAATGCAGGTTAATATGGCCATAAAAAAGGCAAACCAAACACTGGGGTTCATTTCTAGAAGGATAGAATTAAAAAGCAGAGAAGTTATGTTAAACTTGTATAGATCCTCGGTGAGACCACACTTGGAGTACTGTGCACAGTTCTGGTCTCCATATTGTAAAAAGGATATAGAGACATTGGAGAAGGTGCAAAAGAGATTCACAAGGATGATACCAGAACTGAAAGCATATACTTATCAGGAAAGGCAGGGACTCTCTTCTCGAGAAAACAGAAGGCTGAGGGGTGACCTGACAGAGGTCTTTAAGATAAGATAAGGGTTTGATAGGGTAGAGGTCTCCACCTATGGGGGAGTCCAAAACTAGAGGTCATAAATATAAGATAATCACTAATAAATCCAATAGGGAACTCAGGAGAAACTTCTTTACCCAAAGGGTGGTAAGAATGTGGAATGCGCTACCACAAGGAGCAGTTGAGGCAAATAGCATAGATGCATTTAAGGGGAAGTTTGATAAGCACAGGAGGGAGAAAGGAATGGAAAGGTATCCTGATAGGGTTAGATGAAGTAGGGAGGGAAGAGGCTTGTGTGATGCATAAATGCCGGCGTAGACCAATTGGGTCGATTGGCCTGTTTCCGTGCTGTGCTGTCGACTCAGTGTAAATCTCTCCCCTAGGAAAAGCTCAGGGGAGAGATTATTCAAATATTCAAGATTCTTCAGGCAAAAGATAAAGTGAACCCCGATAATATGATTGAGATTGCCAGAACCAGGGGGACATGAGCTCAAATTTAGAAAGTGGGAAGGTGCCCAGACATTTAGATTCAATTACTTTACGCAGAGGGTGGTGACTGTGACTGCTCATCGAGGCACTTTGAGGAAAAGTTTAAGGAAGAAGTAAACAGATATTTGAGGGAGTGGCCAATTGTGAGGGTTTTTTGGGACCTGCCAACTGCACTCAATCTTCCAGTCCTGTGTTCCCTGTGAGGACCGCTGTGGGGTCTTGCATCAGCCTAATTTTCCCATCCTAAATAACCCAGCTGAACAATCGAGAACGCGGTCTGGGCAAAGTCATAGACATGCCCCACATTCCTCTACTTGGCACCATTTTGTAATGTTCATTCAGTCTTTGCTTTTTGGTAAATGTTGCTGTAATAAAATATTCTGCACAAGACAAATCTTAACTCTCTACTCAAGATCCTGTCAACTGTGCCCAACGACTAGCTGAAAAATTCAAAGATCACAGTGTCACAATAACTGCAGTACCTCTGCTGAAACGTTGATGGCTGACACCTGTGCTAAACCCCACCTCCTGCCTGAAACACTGATTGAAGCATTAGCTCATAATTCAGCACTCTATACTAAAGTGTTCAAGGACTGCTAAAAATGTTCATTTTATTTTAAAAGCCATGCAAATCTCAGGATTATAGATAAGTTTACTGAATGTTAACAGTTTTATATGTTTCATGTTGCTATCTGGGATCCTTCTGATTTTGCAGCAAAAGCATTCCAATGGAATGTTGTTTATTTAGGTAATATTTAATGAGCTGCAGTGCATATATCGTGGGGCTTATGATGGTAGTAATTATCTTGGCAAAAGGTCAGGAGGGATTGTAGTGATTTGTGCCTTTAAGACAATGTTTTGTGCCTTTAAGACAATGTTTTCTCTTCTGCACCTTCCCATGAGTTGACCTTGTCTGGGGCTTGCCTAATGTGATCTCAGGTTTCAAACTTACACCTCCGGGATCCTGAGTAGGGATATGTATTTCTATTTCTATTCATAGAAGAGAAACAACAATAAGATAAAGAAGTCTGTGCCTGGGATCCATTAAAACTTGGAACAAAGTACAGATACAGACAACAGCTTTTAAGATGGATCAACGTGTATTTATTTTTATTCTGTACATAATACCATTGTTTTTGAAATGCTATGAGCTTTCTTGTGGTGTTGCTCATGGTAATCAGATGATATGCACAAGGAGAGGCGTGTTATACCATGTAACACAAGTTCATCTAAAGTGGGGGCTTTTAAGGCTATAAAGTACTGTGAAGAAAACAAAGGCTGAGGTTAACCAGAATTTAATTGCTCAGAGAACTTTGCAGATTGCAAACATGCCTGGCAGCTCAGAATCCCCAGTATTTTAGAATTGTTTTGCATCTGTAACTAAAATGTGACATTTTGTGTATTAGGCTAGATGTACCATTTTTAGTATGAATTAATTAATAGATGGATACGTGTAATGGTAGTGGTATCAGGATTCCACTCTGCTGGCCACCTCCGCATCACAAGCTTCCTTTCAGTGTCACGCTTCGGGCCTCATTCAGGTTCAATATATTCTGAAATGATACGTCTGAGATTCAGACTGAGAGATTGAGTGACAACAGTCACACGCCCATCCTCCTTTTCCACTTCAACAACACACTGTAACCGTACATCTAGCAAACAAAACACCACCACCAGTGCCTTGATCAGGCTACAGAAAAGATTCATTGTCAATCATAAGCAATAAACATGATACCACAGGCAATTGATGAGTAACAAATACAACTAGTAAGCAACACCCCTCCACTTTTAAACTTTTCTTCTAATTCTGGCCTCTCACTCATCCCCTCCCCTCCATTCGCTCCACCATTGGTGCCCGTTCCTTCAGCCGTCTAGGCGCTAAGCTCTGGAATTCCCTCTCTAAACCTCTCTGCCTCTCTACCTCTCTCTCTCTCCTCTAAAACCCTCCTTAAAACCTACTTCTGTGACCAAGCTTTTAGTCACCCCTTCTCACATCTCCCTGTTTTTGGCTTGATGTCAATCTTTGTCTGTTTTCGCTCCTGTGAAGCGCCTTGGGATGTTTTCCTACATGAAAGGCGCTATATAAATGCAATTTGTTTTAACAGTCATTAACGAATAAAGTGGATTTAGCCAGCAACATATAGACATGGTATAGAATATTGGATTTGTAGCTGTTCACTGCACAGCAGTGTAATTGCTCCTCAGGATGAAATGCGAGTACAGAATATCATCACCAAGACGAGAACGAAGCTTTGCAGAAATGATTCCAGCCACTAAAAATGGGGACATGGCCTCTACAGCAGTTGATGTTTTTGACAAGAGATAGTTATCTCACCTAAGGGGACAAGGTCCCTGCGGCAGTCCATTGCTTGCTACAAAATGTGATCTTCTTTACTTCACCACTGCCTGCAGATTGTCGGCATTAGGCACACGGGAGACAGGTGCCTAAGGTCCCCAACTCAGGTTGGACGTATCTCTGGAGGTTACATCACATGACCTCCAACTACCCTACCCCCACATTCCCGCCCGACATGTCTATCCTAGCTGGGCATTACCTTCCCACTCTAGTTGGAAAGCGAACTGACTCTTCGTTACCCAATTGGATGATTCTTGACTGTCAGTCAAACAGCCTTTTTCCTAGCTCCAATCTTTCTCTAACCAATGAACGAAAATTTTCAAAGAAAATGCAAAAAACATAATTTTTTTTAAATGTTCTCCCACGTTGCTTGCAGCAATGTCCTGGAGATTAATCTTTAATTCCTGGAAACTCCAGGACAATCCTGGAGGGTTGGCAACCCTACTTGTGCCTGTACGTCCAGCTCGAATTGCTATCCCAGTAACTGGGTTACTATTGGATATTGGATCCTTAGCTTGGGAGCTGGCAGGAGCAGGAGAGAGGAGCAAAGTACAATTGACTTTTACTGTAAAGCTCTTAACATGGACTATTTCCTGTTTTAAACTCCCATCTATTTAATACATATCTGGTTAGTACAGGGAACAACACAAGAATGGGAGACCTCCATATTAACTGGATGTGCTAAGTAGATGCAAGTATAAAACGGGAAAAATTCTGCATTAAAAGGCATAGGTATAAAACTGGAAAAGTTCCACATTAAGTAGACATGAGCATAAAACTAGAAACAGCGCTTTTTACTCATATTCACCTTCTCATTAAAATGACCAAATGGAGGAAAATATGATCCTAGAAATGGGAAAAGAAACCGGGTACAAAGATAGATAAGACAAAGGGTAAAGACAAGGCTAAATCAGTCTGAACTTTCTGATGCAGTTATGTAGGGAGATGCCTGATACACTCCCTAGAGCGAGATGTGATAACACAGACATGCACAGAACAAGAAATGGTCCATTTACATAATCCAATTCTATCAGGAGAATTCAAGGGCAGTGGAGAAGCCATTTACAAAGGGACAGAGGATATTATGTACTATGGCAATGAATGGGGAGTGGTTTGAGCCATTGGGATTCTATAAAGTGTGAGTGAATTGCACTGGAGCTTGACACCATTCAAACAGGAACTAGGTACTGGACTACAACAACAACAACTTGCATTTATGTAGTGCCTTTAATATAGTACAATGTCCCAAGGCACTTCACAGGAGCGTTATCAAACAAAATTTGACACCGAGCCACGTAAGGAAGTATTACGACAGGTGACCAAAAGCTTGGTTAAAGAGGTAGGTTTTAAGCATCTTGAAGGAGGAGAGGGAGGTGGAGAGGTTTAGGGAGAGAATTCCAGAGCTTAGGGTTTCGGCAGTTGAAGGCATAGCCACCAATGGTGGAACGATTAAAATCGGGGATGAGCAAGAGACAAGAATTGGAGGAGCGCAGAGATCGCGGAGGGTTGAATGGCTGGAGGAGGTTAGAGATAGGGAGGGGCGAGGCCTTGGAGGGATTTGAAAACAAGGATGAGAATTTTAAAATCGAGGTGTTTCCGGACCGGGGGCCAATGTAGGTCAGCATTCACAGGGGTGATGGGTGAACGGGACTTGGTGCGAGTTAGGATATAGGCAGCAAAGTTTTGGATGAATTCAAGTTTCTAGAAGGTGGAAGATAGGAGGCCAGCCAGTAGAGGATTGGAATAGTCGAGCCTGGAGGTAACAAAGGCATGGATGAGGGTTTCAGCAGCAGATGAGCTGAGGCAGGGGCGAAGACTGGCGATTTTACGGAGGTAGGCGGCCTTGGTGATGGAGTGGATATGTGGTCGGAAGCTCATCTCAGGGTCAGATAGGATGCCAAGGTTGCAAATGGCCTGGTTCAGACTCAGACAGTGGCCAGGGAACGGAGTTTGTGGCGGGGACCAAAGACAATGGCTTTGGTCTTCCCAATGTTTAGTTGGAGGAAATTTTTGCTCATCCAGTACTGGATGTCAGAAAAGCAATGTGACAAATCAGAGACTGTGGAGGGGTCGAGGGAGGTGGTGGTGAGTGTCGTCAGCGTATATGTGGAATCTGACGTTGTGTTTTTGGATGATGTTGTCGAAGGGCAGCATGTAGATGAGAAATAGGAGGGGCCAAGGATAGATCCTTGGGGGACTCCAGAGGTAACGGTGTGGGAGTGGGAAGAGAAGCCATTGCAGGAGATTCTCTGGCTAAGACTGGAAAGATAAGAATGGAACCAGGTGAGCACAGTCTCACCCAGCTGGAGGACGGAGGAGAGGCGTTGGAGGAGGATGGTGTGGTCAACCGTGTCAAAGGCTGCAGACAGGTCGAGAAGGATGAGGAGGGATAGTTTACCATTGTCATAGGAGGTATACAAACTCTGTTCAAGTAATAATCATTCTGCTAATGAATCCGAGATGCTAGAGAAGTGAAAATCAGCCCCTCCATCAATAGGACAGTTTAAGAGACTATTGACTACTAATTTCCTTGCCATGCTGGGTATATAATTAACACCTGTCACACTCATTATGTACGTTAGGGAAGCTATATTAAGTGAGAATATGTTTAGTTTCCATCTTGTACTGTGGACTCCATTTTATGATGAAAAGACAGTGTCTCCAGAAAACTGTTGAAGCAGGCAGTATGTGAATCATGTCCAAATTAGACCAAACCCTCAAGGGCCCTTTGTGGCAGGTACAAGCTGGAGTCATATAGAGAGTGTGACTTACAGCCATATAAGGAGTTGTTTATACTTTTCCTCTAGATGCAAATAGACAGGCAGCTGGTGCTACGTCTTAAAGCCCACCATGGACGTAGATGAGTGACTGGCATGTATCTTTCACCCACTGATACCATAGAAACAACAAGTCGCTGAGCTAATGGAAGCTAATGTAAACTAAGGGTAAAGGTCATGGAAGGCATATGATGTAATGGCCCATAGCTAAGGGTATAATAATAGACCATACGTAACTTGAAGTTAGGGAAATCGAGAGTTGGGCACCTTGCTACTGAGCTCAGCAACTGTAATGTGAGCTATCCTGCAGCCTTTGTATCATCGCGGGTTATGTCTGTGAGTATCATTTCCTCTAATAAATCCATGAGTGAAAGACTCTGCTTCTAAGAACTCTCATTCCTGGCACAAGACAATGGGGGTAATTTTAACCCACAAGAAAGGGTGGGTTGGGGGCGGGTGGGTAGTAAAAATTGTTGAATTCTTCAGCGGGACCACATCCCGGCTCCAACGCGCCCACTTCCGGGTTTAACCCAAGCACATTAGGATGCGCCATGCAACTGAAACCAGGAAGTCCCATCCTCAATTAAAGCTGGTGGGCCAATACTTAAAGGGGCAATGTATCTCATTGCGATAGTTGAGGTACTTAATTTTATGTGTATTAGAAATGTAAAACGAATTTAATCTTACCTCTTCGGGTTTCCCATCGCTTCTGATTCACGTCAAGTGAAAGCAGGTGGGAAGGGCCGGATCGATGAGGTGAGTGCCTTTTGTTGCACTGTCTGTGGGCCCGGAGGAGCAGGAGTGCTTCATCCAGGCCCAACAAGCTCACCTGGCGTGATCCGACCCTTGTAATCGGCCGACCGCACCCCCCCCTCCCCCCCCCCAACGATGGTGGACCAGACCCACCTGATATCTTCCATGGCCCACGTTCTCCCTCCCCCTTCCTCCTTTCCGATTTGCGGCTCCTTTCCATCAAGACAGCCAGCCAGCCTGTCAATCCAGCAGCCTGGCACATAGGAAACCCAGAAGCACAAATACTTACCTTCAACTGAGTCGTGATCGCAGAATGCGACGCCCTCACTTGACTTCCAGGTTCCCCACGCGAATATCTACTCATGCACTGGGTTCCTGGCTCCGAGCTAAAATCATGCCCAGTCACTCCAAGCTTGTCTCTTTAGCATCTCTTACTATCTGCAAAGGTATATCTTAAAGCACCTTAAAGGGAAGTGGCTAGCAAGTGAGTTAAGGGGGAGAAAAAGGAAGAGGGGCAAGAGCACGGTCGAAGAGAACGCTGTAAAGGAAATTGTTAAATGTAGGCAAGGCCGGAGGTGACGAGAAGGTGAGGTGCTGACGGAGGGAGTTCCAGAGGCTGGGGCAAAGTGATGGAACGAACAGCTACCATTAGTGAAATGGGGAACTTGCATTTATATAACGCCTTTAACATAGCAAAACATCCCAACAGAGGCAAAATGGGGAAAAAAAGGACACAAAGCCAAAGAAGGAGAAATTAGGAGGGGAGGCCAAAAGCTTGGGCAAAGAGGTGGGGCTTAAGGAGAGTCTTAAAAGAGAAGAGGGAGTTGGAGAGGCAGAGGGGATTGGGGGGGAGTTCCAAAGTGTGTGGCTAAAGGGACAGCCATCTTCGGTCGGGTGATGGGAGAGGCAATGCACAAGAGGCCAGAGTTAGAGGAACGGAGAGTTCATGGGAGGAAGGTTAAAGGACTGGAGGAGGTGACAGAGATAGGGAAGTTGACCAACTTATTGGAGGACCAGTGGGTGTGCCAGGAACACAGGGCTGGAGCAAATCACAGACAGGGATGGGCGAGGCTGTGGAGTGATTTGAAGGTGAGGACAAGAATCTTAAAGTTGATTCTCTGTGACAGTGGAAGCTAGCGAAGCTTGGCAAGGACAGGGGTGATGAGGATGTGGGTCTTGGTACAGGTGAGGACAGGGGTGATGAGGATGTGGGTCTTGGTACAGGTGAGGACAGGGGTGATGAGGATGTGGGTCTTGGTACAGGTGAGGACAGGGGTGATGATGATGTGGGTCTTGGTACAGGTGAGGACAGGGGTGATGAGGATGTGGGTCTTGGTACAGGTGAGGACAGGGGTGATGAGGATGTGGGTCTTGGTACAGGTGAGGACAGGGGTGATGATGATGTGGGTCTTGGTACAGGTGAGGACAGGGGTGATGAGGATGTGGGTCTTGGTACAGGTGAGGACAGGGGTGATGAGGATGTGGGTCTTGGTACAGGTGAGGACAGGGGTGATGAGGATGTGGGTCTTGGTACAGGTGAGGACAGGGGTGATGAGGATGTCTTGGTACAGGTGAGGACAGGGGTGATGATGATGTGGGTCTTGGTACAGGTGAGGACAGGGGTGATGAGGATGTCTTGGTACAGGTGAGGACAGGGGTGATGAGGATGTCTTGGTACAGGTGAGGACAGGGGTGATGATGATGTGGGTCTTGGTACAGGTGAGGACAGGGGTGATGAGGATGTCTTGGTACAGGTGAGGACAGGGGATGCAGCAGTGACTTGAAGTTTATGGCGGGTGGAAGTGGGAAGTTGTCCAGGAGAGGGTTGGACAAGTCCAGCAACAAGATAAGAAAAGCATAGATTTAGTTTTCGGGCGGGGAGGAGATGTTGCAGAGGTAAAAATGCTGTACACATTAAGGCCTTGGAGTTGACATTATATTATTGAGAGTGAGAGTGAAAATTCCCATTGGACCCAGTCTCGACTATACATACAGACGTTAACACGGAGATGGACTGTAGACGATATGGGTGAAAAGTTTTCTTCTCCTTGGGATGTAGTGTACATACAGGAACTGACTCTTTTACTGTTGATGCTTAATAAGTTTTGGTCACAGGAGAACAACGTCCCTACATTTACATTGCTTAAACTATGTAGCCTGATCCCAAAAGCAGAATTATAGATCCATAAAACTGTGATCCTTGATTTTGCCGTTGGATACAGTCGTAGCAATGAGGAGCCAACTCATGGACGTCACTCTCCCCGATCCCATCGAAACAAGCACCTCATGTTACAAGTACCTTGACACACACCACAAGCTGTGCATGAATTGTCTTTCTTTTCTCACATTGGCACTGTACGTGTGAGTGCTGTGTATTGGGAGAGTTTTCCTATGTTAAAGGCACAATATAAATGCAAGTTGTTATTATTCTATTTGTGATGTGGAGATGCCGGTGATGGACTGGGGTTGACAATTGTAAACAATTTTACAACACCAAGTTATAGTCCAGCAATTTTATTTTAAATTCACAAGCTTTCGGAGGCTACCTCCTTCCTTTTTCACATCGTTCACCTGAGGAAGGAGGTAGCCTCCGAAAGCTTGTGAATTTAAAATAAAATTGCTGGACTATAACTTGGTGTTGTAAAATTGTTTACAATTATTCTATTTGGTAAAAGTGAAGATGATAACCATTTTTCATCTATACTAAGCCACTGACTCCAATGTGTCAGAACCAGATACATCGACAATTATTATTATAAAATCTGTCATCGTAATAGGCATTTCTCCATCCCACAAAGGGTCTATTACAGTCAGTAGAAGGCTAGATTAGGTGATAAGAGTATGGATTAGCATTATTGGGAGAGAGGGAGAGGTAAAAAAGCTTCACTGCATACTTCTGAACGAAATCTGTGGAGGCATGTTGCGACAGAGTTTTGAAAGGGAGAGATTGATCTTTTCTATCTGACCTGCGAGTGCTGGAATTCACTAGCCCCGATAAGAGATATGGGGATTGGGCGGGAAAGTGGAGTTGAGGTTGAAGATCAGCCATGTTTGATTGAATGGAGGAACAGGCTCGAGGGGCCGTATGTTCTACTCCTGCTCCTATTTCTTATTTTTCTTATGCGTACGGGGAGGCATGGCGGAGCGCAGTTGCAGGGGGGAAATTGCTGGGTTGCTCAGGTCTTGCCAAATTTAACGGCAGGACCTCGCTATTATTTTTTTTACTCCATTTCCCATCTGGCAGCCGGACAGATTGCAAGCTGACCAGCTGCCAGGAGGGAAAGCCAGCTGTAGAAGGCTGCAGCCGGGAACCATTGGAGACAGCCCCCGGCAACCGGGAATGATCAGGGATTGCGGGGGGGGGGGGGGGGGGTTGTTGGTCCATCAAACGGGAGAGATTGGGGGCAGAAGATGGGGGGCTCGGATCGGCAATCTGGAGGGAGAGGGAACTGGGAGAGATCGGGGGGCGGGGGGGGGGGGGTGGGGAGATTCGGTCTGGCAATTGGGAGGGAGGGGGGCAGAAGGCTCGGGATTGCAGGTTTTGTGAGGGGGTGGGGC
This sequence comes from Heptranchias perlo, assembly GCF_035084215.1. Classification (NCBI taxonomy): domain Eukaryota; kingdom Metazoa; phylum Chordata; class Chondrichthyes; order Hexanchiformes; family Hexanchidae; genus Heptranchias; species Heptranchias perlo. The sequence goes on along the minus strand of NC_090341.1, from coordinate 55,057,719 downwards.
GAGACGATTGCGGTAGAAGGTTTGCTTGAGGGACCGGGGGGAACACTCCTGCACCTCCTGGCTCACAAGGAGTGCTATAAAAAGGACTTACGTGCTGGATTCAGCATCTGCCGTCTCCATTTTGCTGCCGGGTTTCCTGAACCCTGGGAAACCCAGCCGGCAGCTGTTAAATTTAAATCAGGCTCCCAACTGCACTGTGGGCGCCTGATTTAAATATTATATTGAGGTGTCCCACTCAGACACGCCTCGTAACCCGCAGGTTGGGGTCATGTCACATGATTTTTTTTAACCCCGCAAAGTGTAAAGCGTAAAAATGGCCCATTCCCAGCACCGGCTTCTCTCACCTGAATAAGCAAATGCGCACCCATACAGAGGGAAAAGAGACAAAGCATTCACCCTGAGAAACCAGTCATTAAATTAAAGCACAATAAAGTGGCAATACACAATCGTACAAGCTACTGTACCATTAATGTGCAGCACCGAGCAATCCCATCCCCTTTGTCCACCTTGCTTTGTAATGTGCTTTCACACCAGCCACAGGCTATAGATCTTACAAAGCAATTGAGAAGAGAAATGGAGAAATGACTATAAAAGGCAAGAGTTGCTGCAGGCAGCAATTAAATCCATAAGCAATACAGTTCCAATGTATCCTTCAAAGTGACTTTCATGATGAAAATGATTCATGAGGTAAATCATCCTAAAGAAATGTTATCTATTTTGAAGAAGTGAGAAGTGTTTGTGTTTTTCTAACAGCAGAAAAATCTAGAAGGTCAGCAAGTGATATATTTTGGAGTTCAGAGTGAAAGACGAATCTGTTCGCCTTTCTCAAGCAAAACTTTTGCTCTTTAACATTGGCCTCAAACCTTCTCGGTAATTCTTGCCTTTTAAGAAAGTACCTTGCGGCCTGTTAGAGGGAGGCTGGGCCTCGGCGCATCTAACATGCTGCGACTGTATCTCAACAGCTTTTGGACCTTTTCTTGAGCAGCCACCAGCCGTCCCATTAAAGTCCACTGGTTAGGCTGCTCAACCCCTGAGACAAATGCGCAGAAAGTGCATGGCGCATTCTCCGCTGATTTGTACCTGAAAATTGCAATTGGCATCCTACAATCCGTGTAGGACCCCGATTTGCCTTTTTAAACAGCCTCCCACCCAAAACAGGCAGGCGTGCTGCTCACCCATTTACAGGCCTGCCTGAAAATTACATCAGGCACCATTGAGGAAGCCAAAGTCACCCCCTCCCACACACTCGATTTTCAACTGCTGGTCTCCCGTTTCGTTATACCAGTGCACAGATGCTATTCCCTGCAAATCAATGTAAAGGTCCCCTCAGCCAGAGTATGATAAGGGAGGGAAATGGCAGTCTGTGGGAGTTTGTGGGCCAGAAGATGGTCAATTATGTTTGTCACTGTGCCTTAGGGAAAATCTATCTCTTGGCCAGGTACTGTGTGGGGCCTCATTTATATCACCTAGCAGCTAGTGAATTTGGAGCCTCGTTTGTTGGTGGCACTGTAATATAAATTGGACAGCTGGCAGGAAAGTCCTGTTAATGGCTAGATAATGAGTATTTTATATAAGTGACATTGGACAGTGACTTGGGACTATGGTTGACATTAACTGGGCAAATAGTTGATATTTCAGCCTCTCTATTGAGTGGTATAGATATGTACTGGTGCTCTAGATGTTGCATTGCTGTTCAATGTTCATTGTTAATGCTATGAAAAAAGAAATGATACAGATTATCTATGCCAATAATTTCAGACTATTGTTCTTCATTGCCCTGCAGATGCTGGTACAACAATTAGGTTCTCTAATGTTCTCAAATTATATTGGAAATCCAGATATACTTGTGAAATCCATACTTTATTTATACAACGTACTATCGTTGCTGTCAAAGACCCCATTTAAAGAAGTAGAGTCTCATGATCAGGATCCAAAAACTCAATTTAAAGAGTGATCATTCTAGAAATAGACTCACCATTGAAACCTAGTTTTCCCCTTCTATTCCAAGACTTGTATAAGAAATTGCAAGGATAAACCTGTATCCAGACACCCCATGGTGTGGTATGTTAGAGCTCTGCCATGTTGACTGGGCTTCCATTTAATCCATGGCAACAAAAGCAGTAAGCCCTGCTTTCCAATCTTTTTGTTTTTGCAGTTTCCCTCAGACAGGCATTCCTACACCTTGACTGAGGTCAGGCCTGTGCTGTGATATGGCCACTGAAAAGTCTATCACCAAGAAGGATTAAAGCAGTCATTTAGGAAAGCCACCAATAAATTTTCTCCCCACCCCTCGCTTTCCTGAAGCCCCTGATTCCCAGCGGGGTGGGGGTCGGGGGGGGGGGGGGGGTATGGTTCCACAGCTGTTAGCCGCCCTCCAGCATCTCACACAAGCGCCCATTCTTCATGTGTAGCTCAACACCATGAGTGTCAACTGGCTATTTGACCACAAGAGGCATTACAGCCTGATCCTCTCCTCTCCCAGTGCCGAAACACACAAATGTACACACCCCCAGTAGGGGGTCACAGGATGGTTTCGAGGATCAGGAGAGCCAAATTATTAAATTATCAGAGGTATGACTGTTAGATTCATTCAATTTGTTTTTGATGAAATTAAAGGATTTTCATCAGCATTTCCAAAATTGCTGCAGGCGATGGAAAGAACTCACTATTACAAAGAATTTACAGCACAGAAACAGGCCTTTCGATTGGTGTTTATGCTCCACACGAACCTCCTCCCACTCTATTTACTTCATCTCCCCCTATCAACATATTATGTAGATGATTTTTAGTCCCATTAAAACTTTTTTAAAAATTCTACAAGTACTGCTTCATTAGAACAGGGCGCTATGCCTCTGCTTCACAGGATGGGGCGCTGTCTCTGGGCTTCACCAGGGTGGGACGCTGTCCTTGTGCTTCACAGGGTGGGACGCTGTCTCTGGGCTTCACCAGGGTGGGACGCTGTCCTTGTGCGTTACAGGGTGGGACGCTGTCTCTGGGCTTCACCAGGGTGGGACGCTGTCCTTGTGCGTTACAGGGTGGGACGCTGTCTCTGGGCTTCACAGGGTGGGACGCTGTCCTTGTGCTTCACAGGGTGGGACGCTGTCTCTGGGCTTCACCAGGGTGGGACTCTGTCCTTGTGCGTTACAGGGTGGGACGCTGTCTCTGGGCTTCACAGGGTGGGACGCTGTCCTTGTGCGTTACAGGGTGGGACGCTGTCTCTGGGCTTCACAGGGTGGGACGCTGTCCTTGTGCTTCACAGGGTGGGACGCTGTCTCTGGGCTTCACCAGGGTGGGACGCTGTCCTTGTGCTTCACAGGGTGGGACGCTGTCTCTGGGCTTTACCAGGGTGGGGCGCTGTCTCTGGGCTTCACCAGGGTGGGACGCTGTCTCTGGGCTTACCAGGGTGGGACGCTGTCTCTGGGCTTTACCAGGGTGGGACGCTGTCTCTGGGCTTTACCAGGGTGGGACGCTGTCTCTGGGCTTCACCAGGGTGGGGCGCTGTCTCTGGGCTTCACCAGGGTGGGACGCTGTCTCTGGGCTTCACAGGGTGGGACGCTGTCTCTGGGCTTCACAGGGTGGGACGCTGTCTCTGGGCTTCACAGGGTGGGATGCTGTCTCTGGGCTTCACCAGGGTGGGATGCTGTCTCTGGGCTTCACCAGGGTGGGACGCTGTCTCTGGGCTTCACCAGGGTGGGACGCTGTCTCTGGGCTTCAGCAGGGTGGGACGCTGTCTCTGGGCTTCACCAGGGTGGGACGCTGTCTCTGGGCTTCACCAGGGTGGGACGCTGTCTCTGGGCTTCACCAGGGTGGGACGCTGTCTCTGGGCTTCACCAGGGTGGGACGCTGTCTCTGGGCTTCACCAGGGTGGGACGCTGTCTCTGCTTCACAGGGTGGGACGCTGTCTCTGGGCTTCACCAGGGTGGGACGCTGTCTCTGCTTCACAGGGTGGGACGCTGTCTCTGGGCTTTACCAGGGTGGGACGCTGTCTCTGGGCTTTACCAGGGTGGGACGCTGTCCCTGTGCTTTACCAGGGTGGGACGCTGTCTCTGGGCTTTACCAGGGTGGGACGCTGTCTCTGGGCTTTACCAGGGTGGGACGCTGTCTCTGGGCTTTACCAGGGTGGGACGCTGTCTCTGGGCTTTACCAGGGTGGGACGCTGTCTCTGGGCTTTACCAGGGTGGGACGCTCTCTCTGGGCTTTACCAGGGTGGGACGCTGTCTCTGGGATTTACCAGGGTGGGACGCTGTCTCTGGGCTTTACCAGGGTGGGACGCTGTCTCTGGGCTTCACAGGGTGGGACGCTGTCCCTGGGCTTCACAGGGTGGGACGCTGTCCCTGGGCTTCACAGGGTGGGACGCTGTCTCTGCTTCACAGGGTGGGACGCTGTCCCTGTGCTTCACAGGGTGGGACGCTGTCCCTGTGCTTCACAGGGTGGGACGCTGTCTCTGCTTCACAGGGTGGGACGCTGTCCCTGTGCTTCACAGGGTGGGACGCTGTCCCTGTGCTTCACAGGGTGGGACGCTGTCTCTGGGCTTCACAGGGTGGGACGCTGTCTCTGGGCTTCACAGGGTGGGACGCTGTCTCTGGGCTTCACCAGGGTGGGACGCTGTCTCTGGGCTTCACAGGGTGGGACGCTGTCCCTGTGCTTCACAGGGTGGGACGCTGTCCCTGGGCTTCACAGGGTGGGACGCTGTCTCTGGGCTTCACAGGGTGGGACGCTGTCCCTGTGCTTCACAGGGTGGGACGCTGTCTCTGGGCTTCACCAGGGTGGGACGCTGTCCCTGTGCTTTACCAGGGTGGGACGCTGTCCCTGTGCTTTACCAGGGTGGGACGCTGTCTCTGGGCTTTACCAGGGTGGGAAGCTGTCTCTGGGCTTCACCAGGGTGGGACGCTGTCCCTGTGCTTTACCAGGGTGGGACGCTGTCTCTGGGCTTTACCAGGGTGGGACGCTGTCTCTGGGCTTTACCAGGGTGGGACGCTGTCTCTGGGCTTTACCAGGGTGGGACGCTGTCTCTGGGCTTTACCAGGGTGGGACGCTGTCCCTGTGCTTTACCAGGGTGGGACGCTGTCTCTGGGCTTTACCAGGGTGGGACGCTGTCTCTGGGCTTTACCAGGGTGGGACGCTGTCTCTGGGCTTTACCAGGGTGGGACGCTGTCTCTGGGCTTCACCAGGGTGGGACGCTGTCTCTGGGCTTTACCAGGGTGGGACGCTGTCTCTGGGCTTCACCAGGGTGGGACGCTGTCTCTGGGCTTTACCAAGGTGGGACGCTGTCTCTGGGCTTTACCAGGGTGGGACGCTGTCTCTGGGCTTTACCAGGGTGGGACGCTGTCTCTGGGCTTTACCAGGGTGGGACGCTGTCTCTGGGCTTTACCAGGGTGGGACGCTGTCCCTGTGCTTTACCAGGGTGGGACGCTGTCTCTGGGCTTTACCAGGGTGGGACGCTGTCTCTGGGCTTTACCAGGGTGGGACGCTGTCTCTGGGCTTCACCAGGGTGGGACGCTGTCTCTGGGCTTTACCAGGGTGGGACGCTGTCTCTGGGCTTTACCAGGGTGGGACGCTGTCTCTGGGCTTTACCAGGGTGGGACGCTGTCTCTGGGCTTTACCAGGGTGGGACGCTGTCTCTGGGCTTTACCAGGGTGGGACGCTGTCTCTGGGCTTTACCAGGGTGGGACGCTGTCTCTGGGCTTTACCAGGGTGGGACGCTGTCCCTGTGCTTTACCAGGGTGGGACGCTGTCCCTGTGCTTCACAGGGTGGGACGCTGTCTCTGGGCTTCACCAGGGTGGGACGCTGTCTCTGGGCTTCACAGGGTGGGACGCTGTCCCTGTGCTTCACAGGGTGGGATGCTGTCTCTGGGCTTCACAGGGTGGGACGCTGTCCCTGTGCTTCACAGGGTGGGATGCTGTCCCTGTGCTTCACATGGTGGGACGCTGTCTCTGCTTCACAGGGTGGGACGCTGTCCCTGTGCTTCACAGGGTGGGACGCTGTCCCTGTGCTTCACAGGGTGGGACGCTGTCTCTGTGCTTCACAGGGTGGGACGCTGTCTCTGGGCTTCACCAGGGTGGGACGCTGTCTCTGGGCTTCACAGGGTGGGACGCTGTCTCTGGGCTTCACCAGGGTGGGACGCTGTCTCTGGGCTTCACAGGGTGGGACGCTGTCCCTGGGCTTCACAGGGTGGGACGCTGTCCCTGTGCTTCACAGGGTGGGACGCTGTCTCTGGGCTTCACAGGGTGGGACGCTGTCCCTGTGCTTCACAGGGTGGGACGCTGTCTCTGGGCTTCACCAGGGTGGGACGCTGTCTCTGGGCTTCACAGGGTGGGACTCTGTCTCTGGGCTTCACCAGGGTGGGACGCTGTCTCTGGGCTTCACCAGGGTGGGACGCTGTCTCTGGGCTTCACCAGGGTGGGACGCTGTCCCTGTGCTTCACAGGGTGGGACGCTGTCTCTGCTTCACAGGGTGGGACGCTGTCTCTGGGCTTCACAGGGTGGGACGCTGTCTCTGGGCTTCACAGGGTGGGACGCTGTCTCTGGGCTTCACCATGGTGGGACGCTGTCTCTGGGCTTCACAGGGTGGGACGCTGTCTCTGGGCTTCACCATGGTGGGACGCTGTCTCTGTGCTTTACCAGGGTGGGACGCTGTCTCTGGGCTTCACAGGGTGGGACGCTGTCTCTGGGCTTCACAGGGTGGGACGCTGTCTCTGGGCTTCACAGGGTGGGACGCTGTCTGTGCCTGCACTTCACGTGTGTGTGTGTGTGTGTGTGTGTGTGTGTGTGTGTGTGAACAGTTCAAGGATGCCTTGTAGTTGTTTCGTTGGTGTGATGGTGCTGTGTATGTTTCACCAGTGCTGAATCTGAGTGACATGGGAATAGTGCATGGTGTGGTAGAGCCTAAATAATAGTAGGATTAAAAAAAATTAAATGGCAGAAAAAGTATAAAGTGAAAATACTTGCAGTTTATTCAGTGGGTAATAGAACTATACAGACCGGGAATACCTCAGGTTTAATCCCTGTTCTGTGCCAAATTAGTTCATTTCAGCCATAGGTAGGGGCAGTATAATTAGCCTCAGTGCTCCAGGTTCGGGAAGGGAAAATTGATCAGGACTCCTGATCCTCGACACCATTCTGTGACCCCCGACTGGGGGTTTGTATATTTGTGTGTTTAGGCATTGGGTGAGGAGAGGATAGGGCTGTAATGCCTCTTGTGGTAGAATAGCCAGTTGACACTGTTGAGATACACATGAAGAATAGACACATACGTGAGGTGCTGGAGGGCGGTGAACAGCTGTGGAACTATACCCCCCACTAGGAATCGGGGCTTCAGGAAAGGGAGGAATGGAGAGAAAATTGACAAGGCAACAAAAAAAGTAATGATTGGGGAAAATGGGCAGCCGGATGAGACTGAATTTCACATTCAGTTTGAGGGAGAGAAGAGTAAGTCTAAGACTAGTGTTTTACTAGAAGAGCTGGCTAAAATGAACTGGGAACTTAGGTTAAGGGATAGGTCAGTTGAGATGCAGTGGCAGACATTTAATGAGATATTTCATAACACTCAGCAAAGATACATTCCAGTGAGAAAGAAAGACTCTAGGGGAAGGACGTACCACCCGTGGCTAACTGAGGAAGTTAAATATAGTATCAAATTGAAAGAAAAAGCATACAATTCCGCAAAGATTAGTGGCAGGTCAGAAGATTGGACAGAATATAAAAAACAGCAAAGAATGACTAAAAGAATAATAAGGAGGGAGAAATTAGAGTACGAGAGAAAGCTAGCTAGAAATATAAACACAGATAGTAAGAGTTTCTACAGATATTTGAAAAGGAAAAGAGTAAGTAAAGTGAGCGTTGGTCGTCTAGAGAGTGAGTCTGGGGAATTAATAATGGAGAATAAGGAAATGGCGGATGAACTGAACAGATAATTTGGGTCTGTCTTCATTGTAGAGGACACAAATAACATGCCAGAAATAATTGTGAATCAAGAGGTGAAAGGGAGGAAGGAACTTAAAACATCTACAATCACCAGGGAAAGGGTTTTGAAAAAAATATTAGAACTAAAAGCTGACAAGTCCCCAGGTCCTGACGGACTTCATCCTAGGGTCTTAAAAGAAGTGGCTGCAGAGATAGTCGATGCATTGGTATTAATTTTCCAAAACTCCCTAGATTCTGGAAGGGTCCCATCAGATTGGAAAATAGCGAATGTAACTCCTCTATTCAAGAAAGGAGGGAGACAGAAAGCAGGAAACTACAGGCCAGTTAGCTTAACATCTGTCATAGGGAAAATGCGAGAATCTATTATTAAGGAGGTTATAGCAGGGCACTTAGAAAATCTCAATGCAATCAGGCAGAGTCAACATGGCTTTGTGAAAGGGAAATCATGTTTGACTAATTTATTAGAGTTCTTTGAGGAAGTAACAAGCAATGTGGATAAAGGGGATCCTGTGGATGTGGTGTACTTGGATTTCCAGAAGGCTTTTGACAAGGTGCCACATCAAAGGCTACTTCACAAAATAAGAGCTCATTATGTGGGGGTAACATATTAGCATGGATAAAGGATTGGTTAACTAACAGGAATCAGGGAGCAGGCATAAATGGGTCATTTTCAGGTTGGCAAGATGTAACGAGTGGAGTGCCACAGGGATCAGTGCTTGGGCCTCAACAATTTACAATCTATATCAATGACTTGGATGAAGGGACCGAATGTATGGTTGCTAAATTTGCTGATGACACAAAAGTAGGTAGGAAAGTAAGTTGTGAAGAGGATATAAGGAGTCTGCAAAGGGATATAGATAGGTTAAGTGAGTGGGCAAAAGTTTGGCAGATGGAGTATAATGTGGGAAAATGTGAACTTGTCCACTTTGGCAGGAGGAATAGAAAAGCAGTATATTATTTAAATGGAGAGAGATTGCAGAACTCTGAGGTACAGAGGGATCTGGGTGTCCGAGTACATGAATCACAAAAAGTTAGTATGCGGGTACAGCAAGTGATTAGGAAGGCAAATGGAATGTTGTCATTTATTGCAAGGGGAATGGAATATAAAAGTAGAGATGTTTTGCTACAGTTGTACAGGGCTTTGGTGAGACCACATCTAGAATACTGTGTGCAGTTTTGGTCTCCTTATTTAAGAAAGGACATAATTGCTTTGGAGGCGGTTCAGAGAAGGTTCACTCGACTGATTCCTGGGATGAGGGGTTATCTTATGAGGAAAGGTTGGACAAGTTGGGCCTGTATACACTGGAGTTTAGAAGAATGAGAGGTGATCTTATTGAAACATCTAAGATCCTGAGGGGACTAGAAGGGGCAGATGCTGAGAGGATGTTTCCCCTTGTGGGAGAGACTAGAACGAGGGGCCACAGTTTAAAAATAAGGGGTCTCCCATTTAAGACTGAGATGAGGGGAATTTTTTTCTCTGAGGGTCGTGAGTCTGTGGAACCCCCTTCCCCAGAGAGCGGTGGAGGCAGGGTCATTGAACATTTCTAAGGCTGAGTTAGATAGATTCCTGATTAATAAGGGAGTCAAAGGTTACAGAAGGTGGGTGGGAAAGTAGGGTTGAGGTCACAATCAGATCAGCCATGATCTTATCAAATGGCACAGCAGGCTCGAGGGGCCGAATGGCCTTCTGCTCTTAATTTGTATGTTCGTATATAGACAGTGAGTGCCCAACCCTCACTGGAAGGTTAATGTCCAGTCCACCCATATGGTCCAGCACCTATTAGAAATTACAATAGCTTGTTGTACTGCCAGCTGGAATAGAAGAGCATTTGAAGGCTGAATATGACGTATGTTTCATGGAGCAAAAACCGGATAGCCACTGAAGTGAGATTGTGTTTGTATTTTATGCCAGTTCGAAGCATTGCATTGTAATCCCATGAGCTGAGGGCTAATAGAATTGAGGTAACCATTCTCTCCCTGAGTTATTTTCACCTCACTAAACACTCTCATCCATTTTGCAGGCAGCACCATCAGGTCAGGAGACATGAACATTTTTTGACGTCTCTGAGAATTAGAAACATAATGTAGATTTTAGTGGAAGCCACGGAGTACTTGCCCTGTGGGACCGAGCCTCGTTGCTCCTTTTAGGAATGAACACCAGATCCTCGTGAACACAAGGCTGCTTTTATGGATGAATCACGTTTGCGATAAGCCATAGATAAAAATAAACAGTTGTCAGATCTTTATACCACAGTTCATTGATTCAGCAACTAAAATTAAACTGGCACAACTGAAAGCACTGACATAAAACAAGGGCCTTGAAATGACCCTGTGAAATAATGGGCCAGATCTTGCTGGAAAAATAAAGGTGTGTTAACGACTCACGCCATTATTAATGTGCAAATCGTCCTGCAAGTTGAGGGGATTAAGAGATACGCCGTGAGTTGCGAATCTTCATAACTTGCTGGTCGATTTACGCCACTCTGCCGTTTGCCTCACACAAACAGCATCTCACCCTTAGCCAACCCATTATTTTTAAGAACTTGCTGGATTTGCACATTAATTGCCTATTAAACTCATCACAGAAAGTTAAGCCTGGTAATTAAGAGGGCAAGTATCATTTTAACAACGTAATAATTGTTAATGAAATACCGATCAATCTCACTGGCCCAGAAAGGAAACAATTGAATCTGTGGAGTCTCATTCCGTCAGGTAGTAAATTGTTGGAGATTTAACACATTTTTAATTTTAAATGTTTTAATTTTTTTTCTTACTTTTCCTTTCTGTCTTTTTTCCCTCTCTCTTAATCCAGTCTTTCTTTCCCTCTCTTTATTTCTCTTTCTGTACATGATTTGACTCTAATTCACCCACCTTATGCGTCCTTCCTCTGTTTCTTTCTCAATCCTTAAATCTCATTTGGTTGAGGACATAGACTCTTGGTCCCACCGTTCACTAAGGTCCCAGATGCCCCGTTCTTATCAGCTCGCACTTCCAGCAAGTTACAGTGCAAAAAACTTTTGAGCTGAAGGGTGCAAAAAAAATTGTGTCTAACAGCGCACGCTGCAAGATGCCCCATTCCAGCAAGTTCCAGCCCAATAAATTAAATCTACCACTAAAACAGCAGAGAGGGGAATTCAGACAGACTCACCAAGTATTCACACCTATTTTCCCACAGTATAATTTCAAAGCCACAGATTTTACCCAGAACTGATTATACTAATAAAACATCTGACTGCCTCTAGGAGATAGTTGACAGCAGGTTAATTGTATTTAATTCTTAACCTTAAAAAAATGATAATTTGGGGTCATCATTGCTTGGATCAGAATCAATAAAAAAGGGATTTGATCCCTTGGAATTCAGTATAATGGAAGACAATGGGAAAGCTGAGGTCATTGGATTCCAAAAGATGGGAGTGAATGGGAACAGATTTGGTCCAGTGGAATTCTGTGGTCTGAAAAGACATGGGTTTATCTGGAGTTAACTGTGTTGCTGCACTGGCTATTTAGACAGTGGTAGCATTGAGATTGATCTCCCTGTAATCTAATGAAGGTTGCAAGCTCTATACTGAGTTACCATTTATCCAGCTCCTATACATGCAATCATGCTTGCCTTAATGACCTTTCACTGTACCCAATACGACAGGCTGTCAAAGTGTTTCGGGCATTGCCCATCTATAGATAACATTAGAAGTACAACATTGTTGACTAAAACAGCCTGAGATTTTCTAGACAAGGCTCTGAATGGGCAGACATATAAGGGCACAGATTGCAAGGGCCCACTGCAATGCTAAGCCTTACTAAACATGAGTATGGGTTGGTGATAAAGATATAACATTATAGGACCAATCCTGTGCACTCCGCTCGAGTCTGGCAAAGTTCCATCCAAGCAGCTGAGCCTAGCAATTTTTGCCCTGTAATTTCAGTACGAACATATCCATTTTATAATGCAAATGGGTTTATTAATCTTCTCCAGAATACATGAGAATAAGTTGTGCTGGAGCACTGCCAGTGTAAAATCCCTGTTCAAGAAGGAAAGAAGGGATAAACCTGGTAACTATAGATCAGTCAGCCTAACATAAGTAGTAGGTAAGCTTCTTTAATACAGGAGAACATTAATACTCGCTTAGAAAGACTGGGTTCATTAAATAAAAACATCAAGGATTTGTAAAAGGCAAATTGTGTGTGACAAATAGAGTTTTTTAAGGAAATAGCTGAATGTATTAATAAGAAAATGCAGTCGTTGTTGTTTACATGGATTTTCAAAAGGTGCTGCATAAGTGGCTTATTGATGAAATTGAGGCACACTGTGTTAAAGGGAATATGCCAATAAGGATAGGAAGGTGGCTAAGGGATAGAAAACAGAGAATAGTGGACAGTGGAATTTTTTGGACTGGAGGGATGCAAACATATAAACAGTGGTGTCCCCCAGGGGTTGGTGTTGGGACCATTGCTCTTCACAATATGTAGAAATGACCTAGACTGGGCTCTAGGAAGTGCTATATTAAAATTTGCAGATGACACAAAATGGGAAAAATGGATAACTGTGAAGAGAACTGGAAATGAGGACATAGACAAGTTAGTAGATTCAGCAGATAGATGTCAGGTGAAATTTAATGTGGAGAAATGTGAGGTATTTGGGGTGAAGAATAAGGAGAGCAAATGTGCACTGAATAGTAAAACTAAAAGAAGGAGAGGAGCACAAAGACTTAGGGATTCAGGTACGCATCTTTAAAAATGGAAGGACAAGTTAATACAGCAGTTAACAAAAAAGGGATTAAGGGCCTCAGGCCTCCCAGTAGGATGTGCAGTGTCTATGCAGCGCCAATTCTGGGCCTGAAAACGGGCCCAGACAAATTCCCACCCCATACACAAGCAAAGAGGTAATGCTGCAAATAGAATATTATGTCCAGTTTTAGGCACTTTAGGAAGGATATCAAGATACCGGGGATGAGAGGCTTTAGTTGTGAGTAGAGCTAGACAAATGAGATTTATTCACTAGAGCACAGAAGGTAGACATCTGATAGAAGTCTTCAAAATTAGGAAAGGTTTTGATAAGATAGGAACATAGGAATTGCTAGACGAAAAAGACAAAGGTCTAGTTCACCTTCTACCATCATGATAGTCACATAATACAATGATAATGGAGTTGTTGATTAATCTTCGCAATCAATCTCTAACAATTAGTCTAGAAAAGACCCAGAAATTACATGAGAAAACCCCCAGTGATGGAGAGCTTTGGGAATCATAGGTCCAAAGTCACCTTTTTCACTTGGAACAAAAATGCTCTATCTTTCCAAGAGTCTTTGTTGGTTCACTGGAAAGGTGGATGGGGAAAAGGGGGAGGAGGACAAGCACGCTAATGCTCAATGGAAGGGATCTTCTACATAGGGCTGTAAGGTTCTGAATTGGCAGGTGCAGAATTATCTTAACCCACCAATGATGCCACAATTTCTTAAAGAAGCCTACCCTAGATCAGAGAGCATAAGTCATTTTTCAAAAAGCTGTATCTCTGAGAAGGTTTAGCCAAAGTTGGAATTGAATGGATTCATACATGCCAATCATCAATATTTTAAGTTGATTCAGCATTTCACGAGAAAATGCAGCTTTTCTCACTAGGTTTGGGGGCTGTCAGCCAGAAATCAAGTCTATAGACTGTCAGAAGCGATCAGATCAGTTGTAGGGTGGAACTGAGGCCTATCTGAACCAATGAGAGCAATTTGAGGGCGAAGGTTGTTATACGATATGAACTAGTTTTTAAGATGAGCTGATGGTTTTTGAGAGTTGCAGTTACAGTATTTGTCCCCATAGACATTATATACTGCATAACAATTAAGTTGCTAAATTGCAGCTTTTAACAACTTAATTTTTCTCACAGGAACATTTTGCAACCACTGGTTGCTGCTGATGTGCCCTGGTGTGCATGCAATTAACTGGCTTTATTTGACCATTCCTGTCATCGCACTTACAAACTTGCCAGAGTTTGGAGATAAATAGGGACTGAGGTTGGCATGGTAACGAGTTCTACTTAACTAAAAAACATTATGCTGATTTTTCCATATTTAGGATTTTGCTACAGAACTCTCCTGTGATGGATGGTGTGGAGCAGTTGGTGTCTGTTCCTGGTTACATTCTGTAACTTTCAAAGCCTCCATTAAAATAGCAGACAGAAAAAATGCTATGCACATACCACCAGATAATTAAGGAACTAAGAATGGTCCATCTTACTTTATCCATGCAGAAAGATCCTAAAGTTCCCAGTTTCAGCATCCAATTGTCTCTTAAATGATCCCTGTGTTTTTGCCCCCACCACTCTGTCTGGAAGTTAATTCCAGATATTGATCAATGTGCGAAGAAGAATTTTCTGATATCAGTTCTAAATTTACCTTTTCCTAATTTGCACCAGAGTCCACTCACTCTACTCTAGCAATTTAATTTAAAGTAATATTTTGGATTTGCCCTCTCCATTCCCTTAACTGTCTTACATATCTGTGTGGTCACCTCGCAGGCACCTCCTTTCCTGCCTGCAAAGCCCAGGTTTCTTCAGTCTTCCCTCATAACTCAGAACCCCTGACAGGAGGGACCAGCCTCGAGGCTCTTCTCTGCACTGCCCCTCCAGTATGCTTGACGTCTTCCCTGTGTCTCTGTGACCAGAACTGGACACAGTGCTCAAGGTGAGGACTGACCAGCGCTCTATGTAGTTGGATCATGACCTCCTCCTCCACTGTTTTGTCTAGCTAGTCTAACATTCTGTTGGCTTTGATAATGACTGCTTGTGGATTGGGTGGACATGTTGAATGATGAATCTACCAAGACTTCTGGGTCACAACTAGACTTGCATGTACTGGGCACAATTTCAAAATTTTTCGGCTTCTTAACTATTTCAACACCATTCATGAAGTACCTGTGTCATTTATCCTTTTCCTATGTGCAATACTTTGGACTTGTCTGCATTAAGTTTCATTTGTCATTATCCTGTGAATTTACATATTTCATCCAACTCTGTCATTTCTGAGCTTCCTCCTTCAATTCCATTGCTCCTCCTAGTTTACTATCATCTGCAAATGTGGCCACTTTGCATATGTTTGCAAAGTGTTTGTGCACTGCTTTCGCCAATAGTGATTTCTAACCTCAAGTTTTTTGCCCCTTTAATGAAGGAAGATGTTTGAAATAGAGGAAGGATGGGGCCGATTAGGACCAAAAAGGAGATTTACACATGGAGGCAGAGGGCATGACTGAGGTACTAAATGAATACTTTCTGTCTTTACCAAGAAAGAAGATGCTGCCAAAGTCACAGTAAAAGAGGAGGTAGTTGAGATATTGGATGGGCTAAAAATTGATAGAAGAGGTACTAGAAAGGCTGACTGTACTTAAAGTAGATAAGTCACCTGGTCCAGATGGGACCATCCTAGGTTGCTGAGGGAAGTAAAGGTGGAAATTACAGAGGTGCTGACTATAATCTTCCAATCCTCCTTACAGAGCGGGGGTGGGGGGGGGGGAGGGGGCGCCAGAGGACTGGAGAATTGTAAATGTTACACCCTTGTTCAAAAAGGGGTATGAGGATAAACGCAGCAACTACAAGCCAGTCAGTTTAACCTCGGTGGTGGGGAAGCTTTTAGAAACAATAATCCAGGACAAAATGAATAGTCACTTGGACAAATGTGGATTAATAAAGGAAAACCAGCACAGATATGTTAAAGGCAAATAGTGTTTAACTAACATGACTGAGTTTTTTGATGAGATAACAGAGAGGGTTGATGAGGGCAATGTGATTGTTGTGTATATGGATTTTCAAGAGGCATTTAATAAAGTGCCACATAATAGGCTTGTCAGCAAAATTGAAGCCCATGGAATAAAGTTGGCTAAGTGACAGGAAACAGAGAGTAGTAGTGAACAGTTGTTTTTCAGACTGGAGGAAGGTATACAGTGGTGGTCCCCAGGGGTCGGTACTAGGACCACTGCTTTTTCAAAATATATTAATGACTTGGACTTGGGTGTAGAGGGCACAATTTCAAAATTTGCAGATGACACAAAACTTGGAAGTATAGTGAACACTGAGGAGGTTAGTGATAAACTTCAAGAGGACATAGACAGGCTGGTGGAATGGGCGGACACATGGCAGATGAAATTTAACGCAGAAAAATGCGAAGTGATACACTTTGGCAGGAAGAATGAGGAGAGACAATATAAACTAAATGGTACAATTCTAAAGGGGGTGCAGGAACAGAGAGAACTGGGGTATATGTACACAGATCTTTGAAGGTGGTAGGACAGGTTGAGAAAGTGGTTAAAAAAGATCCTGGGCTTTATAAATAGAGGCATAGAGTATAAAGCGTGGTGCCCAGAATTAGACACAATACAATGTTGAACCTTTATAAAACACTAGTTCGGCCACAACTGGAGTATTGTGTCTAATTCTGGGCACCGCACTTTAGGAAGGATGTGAAGAAAAGATGCGGAAAAGAATTACTAGAATGGTTCCAGGGATGAGGGGATTCAGTTACGTGGATAGACGAGCAGAGAAGGTTAAGAAGAGATTTTGATAAAAGTGTTCAAAATCATGAAGGGTTTATATAAAGTAAATAAAGAGAAACTATTTCCATTGGCGGACGGGTCGAGAACCAGAGGAAACAGATTTAAGGTGATTGGCAAAAGAATCAAGGGCGCCATGAGGAAAAACTTTTTTACACAGCGAGTGGTTACGATCTGGGAATGCGCTGCCTGAAAGGGTGGAGGAAGTAGATTCAATTGTGTCTTTCAAAAAGGAATTGGATAAATTGAAGGGAAAAAAATTGCAGGGGAATGGGATTAACTGGATTGCTCATACAAAGAGCCGGTTCGGGCTCGATAGGCCGAATGGCATCCTTCTGTGCTGTAACCATTCTATGATTCTTTGATTCTATTCCATGAAATGACTGGCATTTAAGAGGAAAAGACGATGCTTTGGTGTGATCCTTCATCAGAACTCAGTTCTAAGGTTTAGTTTCGATGATACCTACTCATCTATATCTCCCCTGAAGCTACTTAAAAATTAAAAGTTATTATTTGAAATAATTACATCAATCCATATACTCTTGCACTGGGCTCTGAGCTGCTGCGATATCCTGGACAGGAACAAGTGCGAGAATTAGCCACTTTTGTCTTGTGACTGTTGGTTGAGATTATTGTAGGTGCATGGTATGAGCAGTTCCAGTTCCCAAATCTGCACGATGTATCTGGGATTAGATTCCCAATGACAGGAACTAGAATTCTGTTGCAGTCTCTACAACTATTTGTTTCATATTTAAAATGTTTGTAACCCTTCCAGGAGAAATTATTTTAGCTTCAAAGGCTGAATACAGTAGGCTCCAAAATGGTGGTAAATGCACCAAATGAAGATTTCCCAGGGAGGAGAGTAATGGGAGAGGACGATAGAAAATAAATCTCATGCCTTCAGCATTTACATCCGCTTTCAGTAATTTCTAAATTCATTATTCTGTTTTTGTATACTTTGATTTCTCTTCTGCAATGAAAGTTGGGTATATCTGCAACTTGAGGTATGACAAGCCCATATCCTGCTGCACTTTCAGGCTAATTTCTTGTCTGCACATGTCATAGAGCTATACTCAGGGCTATTTTTGAGCTGTCAGTTTTTCTGGGAGCTGTGTCATCCTTTTTGAAACTGTTGGTCAGCTTTTCAAGGTTGGCAAGTATGAATTGTATGTAGGCTAGTAATGCACAATGGATTTCTATTACCAACCAATAAGATGTTTACAACAAACTACACAAAACAACTTTTAATATTGTCAAACTGTAGACCCAACATGCAAAGGAGCAGATCCAAAGGAATTGAGACTCCCACAATTTGTTGCATTGTTTTGTATATTGTAATATGCAACCAAAGTATCTGTAAATGTACACTTATGCAAGAGCAACATTGCCAACAATAAGCAGACTAGGCTGCACCTAAAATACCCAATGTCATCATATTGCTGGTAACCACGTTGCTGGTTCTGTTAGTGGGTACCAGTTGGTGCCTGCTAAGGGTGATGCTTGGGTGGGGGGTGGGGGGGAGATCTGGCCAGGGCTGTAGGGAGGTTTCAGGTCACGAGTGTGGGAGGGGAAGAGAAGGTTCCGTCCAGGTACGCAGGCCCAGTTTGGGGTAGTGGTTCACAGGGCCACGAGTGGCAATGTGAAGAACACACCACCCCTCTTACCCAACATCTGTTCCCCTAGGTACACGGTCCTGTCTCCTCCTCATTGTCACTTCCTCTCGCTCTCACTCTACTCTTCCCCGTAACCCTCTTCTCTCCCATTTCATTCCAATACCCCTCCCCATCTCACCAATATCCTCAATCCCATCACCTCTTCCAGCTATCCCCTCAATCCTTGTAGGTCCCCTCCCCCTTACTTCCTTGCCATTCCTTTCTCCTAACTTCTGTCACCTCCTTTCCATACTCACATCCCTCCCCCCTCACCTCTGATTCCCCGACACCCCCCCCTCCAATTAATCTGACTCTAAAGCTTGTTTTCCACCATTAAGTTGTGAAACTGATGGCTTGTTTTTTGAAGCACTTATTGAACTGTAGCACAATAAGCATTTTACAAAAAAAAATTTGCCAAATACCCAACTTAATGCTGGGAAGTTTACTCTAAAGTCACAACTCAGTCTCGATGTGAATTGAAGTTGTTCCTCCTGAGCTCTTAGCTGGTACGTTTACTGACTTTATAATCACAGCCCTGGTTCCAGGCAGAGAACATCTCGACCACCACCAAAGGTACTAATCTGGTTATTTTGACTTCTCTGCTCCAACATATCCCATATAACAGGTCACAGCTGTATTTATTTTAAAGGTCTAGTTGCCTTTCCCCTGGAGAATAAAAGTGATTAATTGTTCAAATATATTTTGCTGCCTTCTGCATTATTAATAACATGCTGTAAAATTAGGGAACGCATTTTATTCATTGCAAAGATTTATTATAATTGGCTAGCTCCTGGGATTTCCCTTCTGAGTTTTACGAATTTCCAATGCAATAAAAGGAGCGATTAGATTAATAAGTATAAATCCCATATTAGCATCTTCGTTGCAAAACTAGTCAACATCTGTGGGGGAAGAGTGAGTGGAGATGGATGTAGGATGGAGGAAGCGGTAGGCACAGCCCACCAGAGAACAGTAGGTGGACAGAGAGAAAAGTGTGAAGGAGGTAATAACTTATGCAACTATAAATGTTTGAATTAGTTATTTCTTATTTACAGTTTTCTTCATCTTCTCTCCTCTCTGTGGCATGTTATATGTATTTAAAAGCTGATGAGCAGAGAGTGGTCCTCATGGTGCTTTGGAGGAAAGTAAAATGCTGGGGTCTTCCCAGTCATTGGCTGGTCCAAGACTCCCTGCAGAGGTGGGGGTGGGCTGGTGGTGGGGTATAGCTGTCGAAAGCAGACTGCACCTCCTGTTGCCTTTCTATCTCTAAGCACAGCCTGTGCATCACTTGGTCAGATTGGCAAATGTCTCGCAGATACCCATGGGATGAGTTGGACTTCACCAGAGCCAGGAGATGCTGCTTCTGCCAGCTAAGAGCAAGAGCTGTGCCAACTTGTTTAATGCCCAACAAGCCCCCAACCCATTCACCGGTAGGATCCAAACCCCCTGCCAAGCTTGGTCCCTATCCCAGCCATTTAGTAATAACACTCAATCTGTATAAGCCCTTCATTCTATGTATCTGCAAGTGCCGGGGAATCTGTAATGTACCATGATCTGAGAAAGTAAGAATCCTTTTTTTGTTTGTTTATTCTGTGAAAAAAGTAGAAAAGCTGATTAGCTGCAGATTGCATGAGCCAAGTGGCCCCACAAGCTCGGAGAATAAACTATTGGATTTAAATGCAGTGTTCAGGTCCCAACAGTAACCAGCATTCAACCTCTGCTACCCTTAGCAGGAAAGTTCGCCAGTTCATGGTGGGGGTTGTAGATACAGCATACACTACTTTGTGGTGCCAGAATGACCAAATTCAGGAAGAGGGGAGCAGGAACTGCTGACGCCCTCTTCTGTAAACTAATAGAGACTCGGCACAGAGGTATCTGTGTGGCCCTGGCTGGGGATAAACTGTACTGAACAAATAAAACAGGCAATGTCATTTTTTAACTTGCTCTTGCAGCAGTGGGTGAAGTCGGTCAGTCTTGACCATGATAATAGGATGTGCTAATGCTGAGTGTACAAAACATGATTCAATGATAGGGCACTGTTTGAAGAAGAGCAGGAACTTCTTTGGAGTCCTGGCCAAAACTCCTCTCCATCAAAACCATCAAACACAGAATAACTGGTGATTCACCTAATTTTCAGTGGGATCTTGCTGTGTGTAAAATGGCAGCAGAGTGGCTGCAATGTGTACCATCCACAGGATGCACTGCAGCAACTCGCCAAGGTTTCTTCGACAGCACCTCCCAAACCCGCGATCTCTACCACCTAGAAGGACAAGAGCAGCAGGCACATGGGAACAACACCACCTGCAAAGTAATTCTGTGTATGAAGTGCTGTGAGATAAGTGGTACTGTGCTATATAAATGCAGGTGTTTATTCTAATAACAAACATTGATGGGTTTGACCTGCTGAAGCTACAAACACAGAAAATAGAAAATAACATTGGAGTAGGGGGTGATTTTGTAAGTTTGGAATTGAGTTAACAATAATAACAACTTGCATTTATATCGTGCTTTTAACATAGTTCCCCCCCACCTCTCCCTTTCAAAGCTCCCATCATCACCCCCTCAAAATAAACACTCTCGACCCCCAAAAATAAACACTCTTGACCCCTCTGTCCTTGCAAACTACTGCTCCATCTCCAACCTCCCTTTCCTCTCCAAAGTCCTTGAATGTTTTTTTTTATTCGTTCATGGGATGTGGGCGTCGCTGGCAAGGCCAGCATTTATTGCCCATCCCTAATTGCCCTTGAGAAGGTGGTGGTGAGCCGCCTTCTTGAACCGCTGCAGTCCGTGTGGTGAAGGTTCTCCCACAGTGCTGTTAGGAAGGGAGTTCCAGGATTTTGACCCAGCAACGATGAAGGAACGGCGATATATTTCCAAGTTGGGATGGTGTGTGACTTGGGAGGGGAACGTGCAGGTGGTGTTGTTCCCATGTGCCTGCTGCCCTTGTCCTTCTAGGTGGTAGAGGTCGCGGGTTTGGGAGGTGCTGTCGAAGAAGCCTTGGCGAGTTGCTGCAGTACATCCTGTGGATGGTACACACTTCAGCCACAGTGCGCCGGTGGTGAAGGGAGTGAATGTTTAGGGTGGTGGATGGGGTGCCAATCAAGCGGGCTGCTTTGTCCTGGTTGGTGTCGAGCTTCTTGAGTGTTGTTGGAGCTGCACTCATCCAGGCAAGTGGAGAGTATTCCATCACACTCCTGACTTGTGCCTTGTAGATGGTGGAAAGGCTTTGGGGAGTCAGGAGGTGAGTCACTCGCCGCAGAATACCCAGCCTCTGACCTGCTCTCATAGCCACAGTATTTATATGGCTGGTCCAGTTAAGTTTCTGGTCAATGGTGACCCCCAGGATGTTGATGGTGGGGGATTCAGCGATGGTAATGCCGTTGAATGTCAAGGAGAGGTGGTTAGACTGTCTCTTGTTGGAGATGGTCATTGCCTGGCACTTGTCTGGTGCGAATGTTACTTGCCACTTATGAGCCCAAGCCTGGATGTTGTCCAGGTCTTGCTGCATGCGGGCTCGGACTGCTTCATTATTTGAGGGGTTGCAAATGGAACTGAACACTGTGCAATCATCAGCGAACATCCCCATTTCTGACCTTATGATGGAGGGAAGGTCATTGATGAAGCAGCTGAAGATGGTTGGGCCGAGGACACTGCCCTGAGGAACTCCTGCAGCAATGTGTTGTCGCCTCCCAAATCTCTGCTCATCTTGCCTGCAACTCCATGTTTCAACCTCTCAAATCAGGTTTCTGTCCCTGCCACAGCACTGAAACAGCCCTTATCAAAGTCACAAATGACATCCTATGTGACTGTGACCATAATAAACTATCCCTCCTCATCCCTATCAACCACTCTGCAGCTTTGACACAGTAAACCATGCCATCCTCTTCCAACACTTCTCCTCCATTGTCCGGCTGAGTGAGACTGCCCTCGCCTGGTTCCACTCTTAGCTATCCAGTCATAGTCAGAGAATCTCCTGCAATGGCTTCTCTTCCCACTCCCGCACCGTTACTTCTGGAGTCCCCCAAAGATCAATCCTTGGCCCCCTCCTATTTCTCATCTACATGCTGCTCCTCTGCGACATCATCCAATGTCATGGGGTCAGGTTCTACACGTGCTCTGACGACACCCAGCTCTACCTCACCACCATCTCTCTCGACCCCTTCACTGCCTCTGCGTTGTCAGGCTGCTTGTCTGGCATCCAGTCCTGGATGAGCTGTAATATTTTCCAGTTAAATTTTGGGAAGATCGAAGCCATTGTCTGTTTGGTCCTGAGCTGAGCTTCTGACCCCATATCCTGTCCATCACCAACACCATCTACTTCCACCTCCGTAACATCTCCAATCTCAGCCCCCGCCTCAGGTCATCTGCTGCTGAAACCCTCATCTATGCTTTTACTACTCCCAGACTCAACTATTCCAATACTCTCCTGGCCGGCCTCCCAACTTCCACCGTCCGTAAACTTAAGTCATCCAAAACTCTGCTGCCCGTATCCTAACTCACATCAAGTCCCATTCACCCATCACCCCTGTGCTCATTGACCTACATTGGCTACCGGTCCGGCAACGCCTCAATTTTAAAATTCTCATCCTCATGTTTAAATCTCTCCAGGGTCTCACCCCTCCCTATCTCTGTAACCTCCTCCAGCCCTACAACCCTCCAAGAATTCTGCATTCCTCCAACCCTGGCCTGTTTGCAGCCCCACTCCCTTTGCTCCACCATTGGCAGCTGTGCCTTCAGACGTCTAGGCCCTGAGTTATAGAATTCCCAAACTAAACCTCTCTGCCTCTCCACCTCTCTCCTCCTTTTAAGATGCTCCTTAAAACCTACCTCTTAGGAAGTTGTTGTGTAGGGATCATGGGACTACATTGGGACATAGTGTGGTGCTACATCAACATGCCATGGCAGAGCGCTGCTTCACACGGCAATCTGACCTGGTTAAAATCAGTGGTTAAAACCACCCATTACTTCACAGAGAAAGTTACCTGATTGAGGGAAAGGAGATAAGTTTTTCACAGTCCATTGATTTAGAACGTGTAAAGTGCCACATTGGCAGAGTCGATCAGAATTTGCACCATCTGTCCAGGAGGCAAGAGATTCATTGTTAAATATGAGACACCTGTGGAACGGCCCATTTCCCACAATGTTTGAAAATGGTGTTTCAAAGTGACTCACTTAAATGAGGTGCTGCTGTCTTTAGGGGATTTCTTGTGTCTCATCAGTGATCAAAAGGAATCTATGGGCAGGCTACATCTGTAGAGGAGAGAATTCTGCTTTCAGAAGGAATGGCCCCAATAATAACAGGGAGGGAGCAGGGGGAGGCGGGTAGGCCTGTGGCTCCAGGCCACAGCCAGGGTGCAGAGAGGAGGGAGGGAGGGAGGTGAGTCGGACGTCGGGCGGGGAAGATCGTGGGGTGGATATCAGGTGCGGGGTCCAATTGCGGGGATAGAAGGGGGGCCGGGGGTTGCAGATTTAATGGGAAACCCGGCCGGCCAGCGTTAAATCTGGAACAGAGATAAAATCTTAGGCACGCAGCCTCATTAAAATATTTTAATGACAGGTCCCCCCGCCCCCCCAGGTCTGGAGAGCAGGTTAATCGCCCGACCGCCAACCCACCTCCGTTAAAACCAGAAATGTGCGTGTTGGAGGTGGCATTCCGATTTATTTTTTATTTTTAACCTCCTCCCCCCACCCCCCGTCTGTCCTGGGCAGTTAAAATTAGCCCCAATGTCTCTGCATTCTGGAGAATACTGCTGCCACCACTGTGAACAATGTCTGAGGTCTTGGCCAAATCCTGGTGCATTTCGCTGCCAGCTGAAGAGTCCAGTCATGTTTTTCTTAAACAATTTATACTTACTGGGCAGTGATGGATCCTTTAAAATTTAAATTCCACTTTCCTTACCCTGCTGAATAAGCAGCAACTCGATTCAGTTACACAAAATGTGCAAATACACTTGTTAGTTCCTAGTTCACACAACAGAACAGCCTTTGTGTATTTAACTGATTCAAGTAGATTATGTTGTAGAATTCAGTTGTAGCACTCTCACCTCTAAGTCAAAAGGTCATGGGTTTAAGTCCCACTCCAGGACTTGAACGCACAATCTAAGCTGACACTTCAGTGCAGTACTGAGGGAGTGCTGCACTGTCGGAGGTGTTGTTTTTCAGGTGAGATGTTAAAATAAGGCCTTGTCTGCCCTCTCAGGAGGATGTAAAAAATCCCTATTTGGCATTATTTGTTGAATGACAGGGAGCTCTTCTGGTGCCCTGAGCTACTTCCCTCTCTCAATCACCAAAAACAGATTAACTAGCGATTCAGCTCAAATGGAATCTTTCTGTGTTCAGAATTGGCTTCCATGTTGGCCTACATAACAACAGTGACTTCAAGTGTACAGGAAATTGAAGATTCCGCAGGCACAGTCACCCAAAACAGTTAAAATTCCTTCCCAACCCTTGCACTGACAAAATACAATTCTCTGAAGAGTTGGCCCCTCCCCCTCTCACCGCATACATCTCATCCCCCAGACTGAGGGACAGTATTTTAAAATCAGCAAATAAACTCCACAGATAAATTAAACCAACAGTTTCTCCTAAGTACTAAGTAGATACACTGTAGAAATAAAGTTTCTCATGGTCAGTAGATAAGGAAATAGGCTGGTCCATCAAGCATCTCTTGGATGGCTTATAGTGGGAAAGTTTGAATATAACTAATCAACCTCCCATGGAATTGCACACAGGGAGTCAAGAGCAAGTATGGTTTCCAGGTGAAGCAAGGTTAGAGAGTGGGAGAGAATTGGACCTGGGTGCACAGATGTAATTTAGTCCCCATTTTAAAGTCACATACTCTGCCCTTATTTTTAAATAATATATTGATTTTATATTATTAGTTATAGTTAAATAGCATGACGTATTGCAATTTTGGAAGCAGAGAAGTAGAGTTGGTTGGAGTGTAGAAATACAGACTGAGGAGTTGGAAAGTGCAAAACTGAGGCGCTATACCGCCGTCACTGGCAGGAGGGTGTAATTACAGTGTGACAAGTTTACATAGGCAGTCCCATTATAAATATGGGCAGAGGAATTAATAATGAAAAAAGTTGACACAAAAGTGTAGCAAGTCTTTGTAAACTGGAAATGTACACAGACATAAGATTTTTATGTATTATAGAAGTGCAACTGGGCAGTGTGTTAGTCGTTTCACCTCTGGGATCTAGGTTTGATGCAAGACTGGCTAGGTGTGGTGGGTGAGAATGTTGCTCTATCACCCCAGGAACACAAATGTGAATCCAACACAGATGGGCAGAAGGTCATATTTCACTGATGTGTGTTGGACCAGTAACCTTTCACCTCTGGGACCTGATTCACCTGGCAAAGCTTATATTCTGCTCTCTGTGATGGTGGAATAGGTGACACAGTTTAGATCACTGCCCTCTAGTCAATGCAACCTTGGTTCAAACCTAGTCACAGTACATTAAAGAAGGTCTAAAGAGTATAAGTGTGAACTTGGCCGGTCTTAATATAGAGTCGATCGCACAAAACATTCCTCAGGTTCAGAATAACACTGATCAATTTTATCAATTTAATTAAAAGAAGACATGACATCAATATGAGAAATAGAATGGTCAAATGATACAGGAGGTTGCTGTTCCCAGTTTGGGAGTGAGACACGTGGTCAGTTAAATGAGGATGGAGTTATGTTTGGGCTTTTATCTGTGCCAAAACTGACCTGGGGGTGCTTGATGCTGATCTGGAAAGTGAGAAAGATATTCCATTTCTTGAATCTCCACTCCTCCCTTTGTTGAACTTGTAGACAAAAAATGTCTCTACCTATAGATTGCCGCTTTTCAGCTGTACCTCTGCAATGAGTTTCAGAGAGCTGCATTACATTTTATCTGTTACAATTAGAATTAAACATGAGTAGGTGGATGCACTCAGGCTTCATCAAATGTCCAAGTATAGAGCTCCTTTAATGGCTCAGTAAGTGCATTGCCTAATGTGAAACTAAACCATACACCCCAGGAAAGTCCGAGGTTCCATCCCTGGTCTGAGTTATCTTAACTATATCAGCTCGGCCCACGATAAGAACCCTATAATTGACTGCTGTACCACTGGGATAGGGAAGGAAAACATCAGTCAGTTTCCACTTTTGAATGCTACCCAATAACTCCTAGTGGAGAGTGAGTGAGTGAGTGAGTGGGTGCAGGACTGTGATTTCACCCCCTTCATGGTTGAATAGACTGCTGACACTCACCATCTAGGCTGGCAGATGTAGAATGGGCACTTTAGGTGAAGTACCGGAGAGTAGCTGGCTCTCTTGAACCTGTACCTCAGCATGATTCGGGACTTTTAGGCGAGGAGGGGCTTGGCGAGAACTCCACTTGTTACACTTGGTGCCGCTTTTCAACACAAAATTCATTGCTGATTTTGTGCTTTATTTAAGTATTTTGTAACTGCCACATTCTCAGGCACTGAGGTTGTTAAACAGTCTATCCACATCACAGGAAATAGAGCGATTGTTTTTCAGTATTATAACAAGATAATAGAATTGTTTGACAGAAAGGGAGGATTTAACTGGAAAATTATATGACTTATATATAAGAACATAGAAATGACTCGAGACAGGTACTCTCATTAGATCCCGTCTATATCCTAGATTGTTTAAAATGCCAAGTCACGTCTTTTGTTAAGTGGTGTTGGTAAATTATTGATGTAGTGTTGAGAAAGGCTTGTAATTTGTGGTACATCCCTGGCCATGCTATCATAGCAGAGGTGTGGGTGGTGAACCATAGAACAGTCATTAGAGTGGAGACCAACACAGAGGAAATTGTTTATCAAGCAAAATGTAAACTGTGAAAATTTAATTTTCTTTTCCTTTCAAGCGAAGGATGAGCTGGAATGATGGGCCTCATAATACCAGCGATTTATGCATAGCAATATTGTAATTCCAACTGCTCTCACATATGGAAACTGTTCTTGCTTCAGATTCAAACACTTATTACAAATGGTGAAAATTACTTCACACTGATCTGATCTGAGTTACTCAGGAATTGCTGAAGGCCCCCTAGCCCCTAACTTTCTCTCTCCTTCTGAAATCCACTATGCATCATTCCCTGGCTAAGAGGGTGGGGAGGTGACTGACCCATAGACCCATCCCAATGTTGCTCTGTAACCAGCTGTAAGGAGAACCATGATAATGATCCTATTGGGCAATGTTTCACTTCTACTCTGTGCATCCCCTGATGTCATGGCCAAATTGGGAACTCACCATTTATGGAATCACAAGTACAAACCCATTTCCTGCCTCTCCAAAATATAGTTCATTGGAATAAGCCAGAAACTTTAACCTCTTTCTAAAATTTAATTGCAAATACAATCTTTGGTTGACTGTTCTGAGCTCTATGCTGCTGTGTGTTGAAAAACCCGGCTTCCAATGCTGCACTGTTTCATCATTTCATCAGTTTCATGCAGAAATTGCTGAGAAGGATGGCACCAAAACACTTTGAGGGGGTTGGATTTCTGTGGAGGTTCTGCTGCGTGTCCAACGCACATTCAACAGAAGAGCCGCGGAAACCCTGGAAAAACAACATAGATGGCATTTTTCCAAAGCTTCCGTGGCAACTCTGGCAGATGAGCGGGAGAACTCCCATGTGAAATCACTCCCTTTAAGTCAAAATTTATTCTTAAAGCTTTGCGGGGTATAACCATGGAATAAAGCCATCCATAAGATAGCATCCTTCCCAGGCACTCAATTCGAGATTATGCTTGCGAGTAAATTCTATAAATTGGGTAGACTTTGTGGTGCAGTAGCACATCATGTGGGAACACAGTGCTTTGCATCACTGACTTGCCAATCTCAGCAATGTTGATGGAGGGAGGTTCCGAGCAATGGTTAGGAGCTTCCTCACTGGGGGGGTGTGGGGAGTAAAATTGATGGGACGATCATCCCCAGACTATTCTTGTGCCCGTCTAGTGGCTAGTTCAGGGTAGCATTGACAGAGCCCAGGATCAATTTGCCCATCTGCACTCTGAGCAGCAGTTGCTGCATGGTATGAGGAAGAACAGAAGGGGGGTGGGGGAGGGGAGGAAAAAAGTAACCTGGTAATAAGGAGATTCAGACTTGTGACAAAAATGAAGCATTTCGTATGTTATTTGCTTCTTTAATTCTGTCATGGGTACATACGAATTTAAAAACTAATTCCACTCAAGGAAGAATGTTTCAGCTCATTTTTGTTGCACTTTATTGCAATAATGAGTCGCTTTGTCTGAAAACAAGTGTTCATGGAGGGGGAGTGAAGCCACTCAGTTCAAATACAAACATTCTATGTGATTAGTTCACATGTGTACGATAAGCAGCTCCTTTTGAATTTAACAGTTATTTAAATTTATGAGACCCCAGTTACTGTTTCGATGGTATTAATCTTTTATCAAATCAGTGGGTCCATTTCAAACCTCCAAAGAAAGTTAGCCAAGTTAGGTAACTACAGCAAACAAGTGGTGAGAAAAAGGAAAAGGGAATCACTATATATGATTAATTACAGCACAGTTTAGCATAGAACTGGTGAAGTGTTTATTATTTTATATTACAATAACCGAGTTGAACAACTACTGTTAACATATATGCTGCATTACTGCTGCTATTCACTTGTTCAATTACTGTTTAATAAATATATTTGGCGGTCAAAGCCTAAAAGGTCTGGAGGGGATTTTAACTGGGAGTGGGTTTCGGGCTGGGTGGGCGAGGGTGAGCCCTCCCTTCCCCCCACTCCTGACACCATCTGCTATTTTAACTCCCGGCCCTCATTTACAATCCAATGGCTAACTGTCCGTCTAAAATTAAAATAAAGAGGCAAAACGCAAGACAAAATAGAGTTTGTTGAATCTTGTTGATGATTTTTCTTTCCTTCCCCATAATTTTTACCTAAATTGCAACAAGGTTTTTATTTTATAATTATAAATAATTATAAATAATGACAGGACCAGCCCAGAGAGCTGTGCCCCTACCCCACACGGTGCTCCTGACAATTGAAGAAGTTGTTGATGAGTGAATTCTCAGAGAGCAATCTGTTTACCTGCTTTGATTATGGGCTGATTTATAGAAGTTCTATCCAGAGAGAGGAGAATAACCAGAGGCAAACTTCCAAGATCATAGAGCTGTCAGAGGCAACAACCTGCAGGATGAGAGTGTGCTCCTACTCTTCACCCAAGTGCCAGAAATGCTTGGAAAAACTCTCTCAATATAAATTAGTGTCTGTGTGCTGACATCCATCTATATAATTACAAGTCTTGTGTCTAGTCTGTGCGTTGTACCTTTCAAAGGTATTGGAGGCATCACCCTCCAAAATCTTGGAATTTTACATCGCAGAACGAGGCCAATCAGCCCTGTTGCATCTGTGCAGGTCTCTGAAAGACCTATCCACTTAGTCCAATCCCCACCCCTTTCCTTTTAAAAGCTATTATGGATTATACTTCCACTGCTGTTTCTGATAGGGCTTTCCATTTTTTAACCACCCTCTGCAGAAAAAACATTCTCCTTCAAACTTCTCCTTTTGTTCTTTTGGCGATGATCTTATGTTATGTCCTTTAGTTATTGGCTCACCAACCGTTGTAAATAACTTTTCCCTCTTTACCTTCTCAAAAGCCCATATAATTTTGAATACCTCTATCAGATTTCCTTTTAACCTTCTCTGCTCTAATGACAAGAGCTCCAGTTTCTCTAGTCTCTCCTCATAACTAAAGCCTCTCTTCCCTGGTTTCATGATGTGGAAATGCCGGTGATGGACTGGGGTGGACAAATGTAAGGAATCTTACAACACCAGGTTATAGTCCAACAGTTTTATTTGAAAATCATCTTATTGAATGTCATCAGTACACTCCCCATGGCCTTGACATCCTTCCTGAAGAAGGGTGCCCAAAACTGGACACAATATTCTACCTGTGCCCCAATCAACATCACACTTGAGGACACCAAACTTCAAAGTCACAAGTCTGTAGAGCAAAATTTAGTAATTTGTCAACTATCCGATTGACTAATTTAGAACGAATTCAAAGCAATTCAATTCATTTAGTAAGTTCCGATGACAAATGAATGGCTCAAGAGGCTGAATATCTTTGGTGGGGTTGGCCCAGACCATTTTGATGGCTGGGCCACGTTAGCATTCAGCCTCCAGGCCACGGGCAACCCTCCATCACCGAGCCTCTGCAATATGGGGCAACCCTCCATCATCGAGCTTCCATAATATCAGGCACTTCTCCATCACCGAGCCTCTGCAATATGGGGCAACCCTCCATCACTGAGCCTCCACAATATCAGGCAACCCTCCATCACCGAGCCTCTGCAATATGGGGCAACCCTCCAACACCGAGCGTTCACAATATGGGGCAGCCCTGCCGGCCCCCGGAAGAATCTAGTGAGGGGGTCTGATCTTGGGATTGGGGGAATCCACAGCGAGAACAGCCCAGGCTGGTTTTGTGGAGATGGGCGGAGCATGCCTGGTCCTCCCGGAACAACAAAAATGAACATAAACTTAACCTGTTGGCTCCTCTGTGGCTGAACCACCAGCTGATACTGCTCCTCCCAGTACTGTCCCAAAATAGCGAACAGGGTCCAATGTATGTCACAGCACCCCAATTTTTCATTTCAAATGGGCCTACTGCCTGATTCAGGCGGACGCTCCTGCCGCCCAGCTAGGCCCCGGGGGTAGATTATGCAGGAATCCTTTGATGGGTGGTTAATATTTCCACATTCCTTTGATGTATGGTTAATATCCCGCGACCTCTACCACCGAGAAGGACAAGACCAGCAGGCACATGGGAACAACACCACCTGCACGTTCCCCTCCAAGTCACACACCATCCCGACTTGGAAATATATCGCCGTTCCTTCCTCGTTGCTGAGTCAAAATCCTGGAACTCCCTTCCACACGGACTGCAGCGGTTCAAGCAGGCGGCTCACCACCACCTTCTCAAGGGCAATTAGGGATGGGCAATAAATGCCGGCCTCGCCAGCGACGCCCACATCCCATGAACGAATAATTAAAAAAAATTTCCACATTTCTTTGATGTACGGTTAATATTTCCACATTCCTTTGATGGGTGGTTAATATTTCCACATTCCTTTGATGGGTAGTTAATATTTCCACATTCCTTTGATGGGTGGTTAATATTTCCACATTCCATTGATGGGTGGTTAATATTTCCACATTCCTTTGATGGGTAGTTAATATTTCCACATTCCTTTGATGGGTGGTTAATATTTCCACATTCCTTTGATGGGTGGTTAATATTTCCACATTCCATTGATGGGTGGTTAATATTTCCACATTCCATTGATGGGTGGTTAATATTTCCACATTCCTTTGATGGGTAGTTAATATTTCCACATTCCTTTGATGGGTGGTTAATATTTCCACATTCCTTTGATGGGTGGTTAATATTTCCGCATTCCTTTGATGGGTGGTTAATATTTCCACATTCCATTGATGGGTGGTTAATATTTCCACATTCCTTTGATGGGTGGTTAATATTTCCACATTCCTTTGATGGGTGGTTAATATTTCCACATTCCTTTGATGGGTAGTTAATATTTCCACATTCCATTGATGGGTGGTTAATATTTCCACATTCCTTTGATGGGTAGTTAATATTTCCACATTCCTTTGATGGGTGGTTAATATTTCCACATTCCTTTGATGGGTAGTTAATATTTCCACATTCCTTTGATGGGTGGTTAATATTTCCACATTCCTTTGATGGGTGGTTAATATTTCCATATTCCTTTGATGGGTGGTTAATATTTCCACATTCCTTTGATGTATGGTTAATATTTCCACATTCCTTTGATGTACGGTTAATATTTCCACATTCCTTTGATGGGTGGTTAATATTTCCATATTCCTTTGATGGGTGGTTAATATTTCCACATTCCTTTGATGGGTAGTTAATATTTCCACATTCCTTTGATGTACGGTTAATATTTCCACATTCCTTTGATGGGTGGTTAATATTTCCATATTCCTTTGATGGGTGGTTAATATTTCCACATTCCTTTGATGTACGGTTAATATTTCCACATTCCTTTGATGGGTGGTTAATATTTCCACATTCCTTTGATGGGTGGTTAATATTTCCATATTCCTTTGATGTACGGTTAATATTTCCACATTCCTTTGATGGGTGGTTAATATTTCCACATTCCTTTGATGGGTGGTTAATATTTCCATATTCCTTTGATGTACAGTTAATATTTCCACATTCCTTTGATGTACGGTTAATATTTCCACATTCCTTTGATGGGTGGTTAATATTTCCACATTCCTTTGATGGGTGGTTAATATTTCCATATTCCTTTGATGGGTGGTTAATATTTCCACATTCCTTTGATGTATGGTTAATATTTCCACATTCCTTTGATGGGTGGTTAATATTTCCACATTCCTTTGATGGGTAGTTAATATTTCCACATTCCTTTGATGTATGGTTAATATTTCCACATTCCTTTGATGGGTAGTTAATATTTCCACATTCCTTTGATGTATGGTTAATATTTCCATATTCCTTTGATGGGTGGTTAATATTTCCACATTCCTTTGATGTATGGTTAATATTTCCACATTCCTTTGATGGGTGGTTAATATTTCCACATTCCTTTGATGCGTGGTTAATATTTCCACATTCCTTTGATGGGTAGTTAATATTTCCACATTCCTTTGATGTATGGTTAATATTTCCACATTCCTTTGATGGGTGGTTAATATTTCCACATTCCTTTGATGGGTGGTTAATATTTCCACATTCCTTTGATGGGTGGTTAATATTTCCATATTCCTTTGATGGGTGGTTAATATTTCCACATTCCTTTGATGGGTAGTTAATATTTCCATATTCCTTTGATGGGTGGTTAATATTTCCACATTCCTTTGATGGGTGGTTAATATTTCCATATTCCTTTGATGGGTGGTTAATATTTCCACATTCCTTTGATGGGTAGTTAATATTTCCACATTCCTTTGATGTACGGTTAATATTTCCACATTCCTTTGATGGGTGGTTAATATTTCCACATTCCTTTGATGGGTGGTTAATATTTCCACATTCCTTTGATGGGTGGTTAATATTTCCACATTTCTTTGATGGGTGGTTAATATTTCCATATTCCTTTGATGGGTGGTTAATATTTCCACATTCCTTTGATGGGTGGTTAATATTTCCACATTCCTTTGATGGGTGGTTAATATTTCCATATTCCTTTGATGGGTGGTTAATATTTCCACATTCCATTGATGGGTGGTTAATATTTCCACATTACTTTGGGTGGTTAATATTTCCACATTTCTTTGATGTACGGTTAATATTTCCACATTCCTTTGATGGGTGATTAATATTTCCACATTCCTTTGATGGGTGATTAATATTTCCTCATTCCTTTGATGGGTGGTTAATATTTCCTCATTCCTTTGATGGGTGGTTAATATTTCCTCATTTCTTTGATGTACGGTTAATATTTCCACATTCCTTTGATGGGTGGTTAATATTTCCACATTCCTTTTATGTACGGTTAATATTTCCACATTCCTTTGATGGGTGGTTAATATTTCCACATTCCTTTGATGGGTGGTTAATATTTCCTCATTTCTTTGATGGGTGGTTAATATTTCCTCATTCCTTTGATGGGTGGTTAATATTTCCACATTCCTTTGATGAACGGTTAATATTTCCACATTCCTTTGATGGGTGGTTAATATTTCCACATTCCTTGGATGGGTGGTTAATATTTCCACATTCCTTTGATGTACATCCCCACTATTTTCGGAGCACTGCTGCCCTGTGTTTGCTGGACGAGAGGCCTCCAAATCTCCCCCTAGGACACGCACTCAGGGACCGCACCTGCACTACCTCTAGCTCCATACCTCAGCTCTTCCTAAACCCTATCAGTGCTCCTCGCCCCCTCTAAAACTAAATTCAGTCCCATCCTGCCCCCCAGCTCCCACCTCAACACTCATGGACCTTCTTTGCTTCCAGTCCATTATCCCTCCACTCTCTGCACCCTGCACACCCTCAGTGCTCCGCAACCCAGTCCTTCACCAGCACACCTATCCCTATTACTTCTGCACACCCTCGCCACTCGCCCACTGGCCTAATATGCCAGCCCCACGTACGTGCTCCCAGATCCCCAGTGCTTCACGCTCCCAGTATCTTCCTTCCCCTGTTGTAATGGAGGAAAGCCAATTTGTGCACAGCAAGATCCCACAAACAGCAGTGAGCTAAATGGCCAGATAATCTGATGTTAGTTGAGAGATAAATATTGGCCAGGACACCAGAGCGAAACCCCTTGCTCTTTTTCAAATAGTGCCATGGGACCTTTTACTCCCACTTGAGAGAGCAGACGGGGCCTCGGATTAACATCATAGAGACATAGTGTGGAAAACCATAAAGACCACATTAATGAACAGTTACTTGACCATAAAAAAGAAAAGAAATGCATGACCAATGTTAACTCCTTGACTCCCATACATGGGGTAGTTACAATTTCACACACACACACAGAAAGACACAATTGTCCTTGGTACGTTGATAATTAAGTTGGCTGTCCAGGTGCTTGGTACTGTCTGGCCCTCCCCCCTCCCCCCGTGCAGATAAGGGTATTGCTGACTATAAAATATAATGAGAATACAGTTTCTTGAGAGGCCATGTGGCCTTGATTCTGACTTCAGCCCTACTGATAAGCCAGCTTCGGAATTTAGGGAGGTAGTGCTCTCAGGCCTACGAGGCCTACGTGCCAAAACAGGAATGATATCCAGAGGAGGCAGGCTCACTACTTGATTGACTAACCACTTGAACTAATAAAGAATGTACATGTACGCCCATATTCTATGATAGACAGACATTACTAATTAAACTGTATAAATGTGAACTGTGTCCTTTGTTCAGGGAAGAAGTTGTTCTGACCATTGTTTAGAGCAGATCTTCTCTTGAGCTCAAGTTTCTTTTAATTAAAATGCTTACTTGTCTGAAAATAAGTGTTTGGAGTTAATGCATTGTATATAATAGGTAATTAAGTTTTCGACAATAGACCCACAGTGCCCAACATAAATGAGATACTTCCATTTATTTTGGTAAATCAATTTTAAAGCACATTTTAGCTGAAGAAAATCAAAATATCAATTCTGCTAACACTGGACAGGCTGTCTGAAGAGGAAGGTGCAATGATATTAGTAATAATATTTATCTGTATTAAGGATTTCTCAAGAACAGCTTACATTTATATAGCATCTTTAACATAGAAAAATATCCCAAAGCGCTTCACAGAGACGTGCAGCCCCGATATTTACAGGGAGGCAGCAGGTGAACACGGTTTGCGGCGGGGGGGGGGGGGGGGGGGGGGGATGAGACCCGGAAATGCCGGGGATGAGGAGGTCTTGCCAAATTTAACGGCAGGACTTTATTATCATTTTTTTTTACTCCGTTTCCCACCCAGCAGCCAAACAGATTGACAGACTGACCGGCTGCCAGGCGAGAAAGCCAGCGGTAGAAAGCTGCAGCCGGGGACCTTTGGGGATGGCCCCCAGCAATCGAGAAAGATCGTGGGTTGGTGGAGAGAGGGAGTCGGACCCGCAATCGGGAGGGAGAAGAGACCGGGAGAGATCGCAGGTTTCGAGGGAGGAGGTCGGCCGATCGCGACAGAAGATTTGCTTGAGGGGCCGGGTGGAGCTTTCCTGCTCCTCCTGGCCCACAAGCAGTGCTCTGGCTGCTAAAATCTGAGGGACGGAGCCTCTTTTAAATATTATAATGATGGACCCGCCTCTCCAGAGCGGGTTACTCAGATGCCCCCAAATGCACCGCAGTTAAAACGGAAGCAGGAATGTTCACAGTGGGTTGGGATCGGGTTACCCGATTTTTAAAAAAAAATTTAACTCTTTCCCCCCCCCCCTCCACCGACCCTTTCCCGCCTGTCATGGGGGGCTTAAATTGACACTGAGACAATGGAGACGATATTAGGAAGGGATTACCAAAAGCTTGGTCAAACAGGTGGACTTTAAGGAGGGTCTTAAAAGAGGAGAGGGATGTGGAGAGGTGGAGGGGTTGAGAGAGGGAATTCCAGAGCGTGGGATCTAGACAGCTGAAGGAATGGCTGCCAATGGTGGGGTGAAGAGAGCAGGGATGCATAAGAGTCGGAGGAACAAAGAATTTTGGGAGGGTTGTAGGGCTGGAGGGCTCCATATCCTCACCACCAATTCCACCCCCTCCTCGACCACTGTCTCCGGTTCAACCAGACTGTTTGCAACCTCAGCATCCTACTTGACCCGAACTGAGCTTCCGACCCCATATTCTCCATCACAAAAACCGCCTACTTCCACCTCTGTAACATTGACTGCCTCCTCCTCTACATCATCCCATCTGCCGCTGAAACCCTCATCCATATCTTTGTCATCTTCAGACCTTCTTAGTCCATTAGTCTTCTGGCCATCCTTTGGGGATGAAATAGAGGTTGGAGATGGGGTGATAGTTTGCAAGGACAGAAGAGTCAAAGGTGAGTTTTCTGAGGAAGGGATGATGATGGCAGTTTTGAAAAGGAGGGGGATAGTACCTGAGGAAACAGAACCATTTACAACAAGCATGGGGACCAGGAAGGGAATTTGGATAATCAGCAATTTAGTGGGAATGGGGTCAAGGAAGCAGGAATGTCAGCCTTGGTTCAGTGGGTAGCACTCTCGCCTCTGAGTCAGAAGGTCGTGCGTTCTAGTCCCACTCCAGAGACTTAAGCACAAAATCTAGGCTGACACTCCAGTGCAGTACTGAGGGAGTGCTGCACTGTTCGAGGTGCCGTCTTTCAGATGATACGTTAAACTGAGACCCTGACTGTCCTCTGAGATGGATGTAAAAGATCCCATGGCACTATTCGAAGAGGAGCAGGGAGTCCTCTCCGGTGCCCTGGCCAATATTAATCCTTCAACCTAACTAAAACAGATTATCTGATCATTATCTCATTGCTATTTGTGGGATCTTGCTGTGCACAAATTGGCTGCTGCATTTTCCTACATTACATTATAACAGTGACCACACTTCAAAAGTATTTCACTGGCTGTAAAGCGCTCTGGGATGTCCTGAGGTCATGACAAACACTATATAAATGCAAGTTCTTTCTTTCCCAGAGATTTGATGAGTTCAGAGAGGGCATTTGGGGAGCCGGAACAGAAACTAGAGAGTGATGCGGAATCAGGACTAGGGCAGGGGAGAGCCTGGGGCAGGGATTCGGCTTGGTGAACAAGGGGAAGGGGGAGAAACAGCAAGCAGCTGAATAAATAGTCTTAATCTTAGTGATAAAGAAATCCATGAGCTTGTCATACATTGTTGGAGGTGAGTGTGGAGGAAGCAGGGGAAAGGGGATTTCCGAAGCGGGTGCTTTCTTTATTGTCCAGGATGGTCCTAGAGTAGGGGGCGATTGTGCCTGAGGAGAGTGAGGCCCAATAGTGCTTGAAGTGGTCCAGCCAATTCTGATGATGGATGTATATGTGACAGATACATTCAAGTCTGCACCCCTTGGACATGAGGGAGAAAAGTCTGGGCCATCTAGTGAGATCCTGAGGCTATAATCAAATACTGGCTGAATTACT
The DNA here is from genome assembly GCF_035084215.1 of Heptranchias perlo. Taxonomy (NCBI): domain Eukaryota; kingdom Metazoa; phylum Chordata; class Chondrichthyes; order Hexanchiformes; family Hexanchidae; genus Heptranchias; species Heptranchias perlo. The sequence goes on along the minus strand of NC_090341.1, from coordinate 55,020,017 downwards.
ACTGCCAAGTAGTAGTACCAGGAATACTGTTTGATCAATATTGGTGGTGGCCCTGGGATCGGCAAGCACTAGGGAGGGGGCCCAGAATCTGGTAGCACTGGGATGGGGTCTCAGGGTTTATAAGTACTTTGATGGGTGTCCCAGAGTCTGGGAGCACTGGAGAGAGGAGAGAGGCAGGTCCCAGGATCTGGGGGCTTTGGGGAGAGGGGAATCTCAGGAACTGGGAGCATTGAGTTGGTCCTGGGCTCTGAGAGCACTGAGAGGGCATTTTAGAGGCTTGGGATCACTGGAAGGGTCCCTGGATCTGGGAGTGGGGAACATTTCTGGGAAAGGGATCTTGGTGTTCGGGGAGGACTGGAGAAAATGGTTTGGGAGCATTGGAGAAGTTATCATTTGGCAGTACTGGGGAATCGCCATGGTCTGACACTAAGGAGGAAGGACGGGCAACCTTGAAGGGGAAACGAGCCTAAAGGAATGAGGCCTAAATTGCCTTCGACCCCTTTTGGACAATTGGGTGTCCCTCTGCTGTATTCCTGCTTGTCAGCCTTCTGACCCAACCTGCTTTTAAATTCCAGCCGTAAGCATTTAGGGTACTGTGTGTTTGCTTTGTGTTCTAAATGTCAATAAAAGACACCATGGGTGCTGTTAATCACTGTGGCCTAACTGTGAGGTAAGAATTGAGTAATCGATACTTGAAAAGGAGCCATTGTTAAAATTTTAAACTTGCCTGAAATAAAGCTTTGAGTATTCTGTCTCCAGTTTGTTTCAAAGGGTGCGATTTTCATCTGCATTTTGTTTTTCATCTCCTTCTTTGGCTCGTTGTCAATTTTTGTCTCACCCTCCTTCCGTGAAGTGCCTTGGAACATTTTTCTACATTAAAGGTGTTCTATAAAGGCAAGTTGTTGTTGCTGCAGTGCATATGAGGTGGGCGGTGGGCCGGGCGTCGGCGGGAGTCGCGATAGATTTCGATGATCGGTCCACATTTAAATATGAGTGGCGAGTTGTCAGCGCTTCATCGTGCTGCTTCTGGGCAACTCGCTATTTGGGAGGGTAGGAAACCAGCGGGCCTGCTGCTTCTTAAAGGCAGCCAGCACCTCTTAAAGGGGAGGTGTAGTTTTCATTGCTGCAATGTCAATGGCCAGGACGCCCCAATTTTCTGATACTGCGGTAGAGGTGCTTATTGAAGAAATCAGGGCCAGAAAGAAGGTCCTGTTTCCTTCAGATGGCAGATGGGTGACACGGCAAATAAAGGCATGGAGAGAGGTCAGTGCTAGCAGCATCATTCCCAGGACCTGGCTGCAGTGCCGGAAAAGGTTTAATGACCTTACCAGGACTCCTCTTCACATCTCTCTTATTCTGATTACAGCCCTGCAACACCACACTTTCCGACCCTGCATTCCCGATCCTTCCCTCTCCCGCTGCACAAACCTCTCCTTCAATCACAGTGGGACACCTCACTACATATCCTTCTGCTCACACTCACACACTCAACACCTGTTGCTATCCTCAAAACTGCTTTTATTTTGTTTGGACACATTAATTCTTACATTTCTGTTAAGTTCTTTGATACTTTCTTTCATCCAACGACTTGTCCCTCTTGCACACACTTGGTGCTTCTTCCCCTCGGCATGTACACTATGCGAAGCTGCCTCACACATCTTCACAACCCTTTCACATGCCACACACTTACCCACTCCTGCTCGCCTTGCAGGACAAGCTGGCGCATAATGTAAAGGAGACTGGAAGAACTGAGGGAAGTGCAGCCACATTGCAAACCCTCACTGCAATGGAGGACACCACCATTGACACTATTGACAGAAGGAGGAAACACTGGCCATTTTCCACCCTACACCACCCATGACTTATGGGTGGGTTTAGGAAGCAATGGTGGCTATGCTGACTCACACTAAAATAGCGTCTGAGTCCTCATCACATCATAGAACCTCCTTTTAAGTATATTTATTAGGCTACTACCTGTTTCTGGCAGAAGTGTTGGACATCTAAATCGAGGCACGGTCTAAAATAGTAACAGGTAGGTCTCTGATGGAAACTTGAAGATCTTTTCCCAGTTTTTGTCCTATTACCGCCCAGTTCACACCAAAAAATGAGGCGGCAGGCAGACAAAAATAAGCCCCAAAATGTTTCGGAAACAAAGAGGCTCTCAAATTCTCCAAGGATATGGGACAATCCCTTTCTATTTCACTTCAGAGAACCTTATTGATACATGTTGGGAAATAAAACTTCCCATGTTCAAAATGGAGAGATGTAGTTGGTAACTCCCTTCAACTGTTCTGGTGAACAAAAATCAATGAAGCCTAGGCTTTTGAAACTGACTGAGACCTTGAAAGAAAAACTTTAATGGAGGTATCAAAAAACATAAATGTCAGTTGAATGGGCAAATTTAGTCGTGTTATTGTGAAATATGTAATTATTTGAATTTTTTTTGCTTAATATCTTTTTTTGAGCATTAGGAATTTTAATTAGTGAGAAAAATGGCAGAGGAAAATGTTTCAAAAATCATTTTGAGTGAATTGATTGCTTCACCTCCTCCTTTCCCTTTAGCTGTAGGTTCCCCTGACTGACAAGGCAGGATTGGATGTCTTGAGAAGTCCTTAGTAGTTTCTTATTGGCAGTTTTCTAGCACTTTCCTTGCTTTGGATTCATTTGTTCCATGCCTCTTCACTTCCCATTTCTACTGTTTTATTTTGAGCAAATCGACAAATTGTGATGAGGAAGGTGTTGCAGGAATTGCACGCTATGCACAAGACTTTTAAAATGCTCTTGGTAAGTAGGTAGGTGTTTAATTTTCAGAAGCTGCCAAACTTTACAGGGAGGGTGGAAGGGAAAGAGTCTGGTCTACCCAGAGCACTCGTGCACCGAGATCACCTGCTCACGGCCTTGGTCAATGATTGGTGTAGGAAAGGAAAAACAATGTAAATAATAGGAAGACAGATTGAAAAACAGCTGAGAGCTTAGCATTGTGCTGACACGGAGGAGTTAAATCCATCTCCCTTCCTCCAAACGTGTTGGTATGGAGGAAATGTAAGGAGTGAGATTTATGATAGCAAAGAATAAAACCATTTGCAAACCTGTTATGTGGAAGTGCATTTATTTTAAGGGTCATGTGTATCAAAATCGGTTATATAGTTGAACCAAAGTGAACGAGTGTCACCTCTAACGAATGAGAATTGACAACTCTGTCTCTATTACGTCTGCGGCCCTTACAAAACCTCTGATTTTAATCAGATGTGAAAATAAGGCAGAGATGACAGTGTATCATCTATTTATTCAGTGCTAGAGTGTCATTGCTGCTGGCTGTTAGTGTCTGTGACAAGTGAGTATTTCTCACATTCTCCAGTGCATATTAATAACTTTCTGTATGCCCCGCTTGCTATCTTCATTAGTCTTTCAGACAGCCACGTGGATGAGTTTGACGAGGAATATTTGGAAACAGATTAAGTCATCAAAATATCTGGCTTTACTTAGGGATGCAGTGGAAATTCAGTACATCACAGCAGAAGAAAAATAGTGCAATCCAAACAAGATTGAATAAATATATCATCAGTAAGGAAGTTACTCTGATTGAGTGCACATGAAAACCTATGCAGGCAAATTTAACCAAACCTGCCCGACGGGAAACTGATGGGATGGGGTGCAGCGCTGTTTTTATACCCCGCCCGATTTTACTCTCCATTGAAGTCTGTGAAGAGTAATATTGTGCTGGGTGTAAAACTGGCGTTCCACCCAATCCCGTGGGTCTCTCACCCGCTCATTAGATTAAAATTACCAGTTTGAAGGTGTTAATAAAGAGGTATCTCACTATTGACACCCCTTTCAAAGGGGTAAACTTGACAGAGGACTAACCATTTCAAGTTTGTTATCAAGAGCTGAACAATGATATCATCCTCTATCACCATCACACTGTACCTGGACACCAACAATGATATCATCCTCTATCACCATCACACTGTACCTGGACACCAACAATGGGGCTGCCGATTCACACAACCGGTGAAGACCAAACTCTCTGGGAAAAGTTTAAATAAAATTCAACCAATTTATTTGCCTATAAGTGATCTGTATTTAGTATTTTCTACCGTGCTGTTTCCCATGGTGACAGTATATGATGCGTTAATGTGTATACGGCCCGCAGGGAGCGATATTCGGTGCCACGGCAGTTCAAAAGGAGTTGCTTCTGCTATTTAAAGACGTACTACAGTATTAGGAGGAGTTTGCTCTCAGTGGTGAAATTTATTTAACATCTCTCTCTCCACGTTAACTTTCTACACTTCATTCCAGCACTGCAGCTGTTTGCAAATGTAGAGATTTAGTTACTATCAGGTTACAGCAAGATGGCAGCTCAGGAACTGAGCGATGGGAAAGTAGATACAAGCTCTTGCGTTGATTGTTATATAAATATATTTGACTTTGTCCATAATTAGAAGGCTGAAAGATTGAATACAGCAAAGATGTTCTTTATATTTTAGATCCTTTGGTTGTCTATAAATCATTTCACACAGTGATGCCAAAACAATAGTCTTGCTGTTTAAATGACAGAGTATGCAATATTCTAAAAATATTTGTGTTATGAAGCTTCTATATTTACAATCTGCATAAATGAGTGATTATGAAATGCACATTGTAAACTTGTATAAGGCTGCAAGCAGAGCATACAATGATGGAAGAGACAGCCCTATTTGGCCCATCAAGTCTGTGTTGATGTTTTTCTTCACATGAGTCACCTAGTCTAATCCCACTCCTCCTGCTCGTTCCCTCTCTAATATTTCACTTTTTCAAGCAAGTAATTGCCTTTTCAACGGATTTATGGAATCTGCTTCAGAATGGTTTATAGCAGAGAATTCTACATTCTAAGCACCCTCCGTGCAAAATCTTTCTAACCTCCCTTTAATTCCTTGTGAAGACTTTCAATTTGTACCTTGGTGTTACCGTCTCACTGACCAGTGGAAACAATCTCTGCATATTTACCTTATCACAACCCTTCATAATTGTGAAAACCTCTATCAAGTCACCCCTTAACCCTCTCTGCTCTAGTGATAGTAAAGTAATATTTATTATACAAAATGTGTAGAATAAGTCAAACATTTCTAATGTTGAAGCCTTTAAATAGTTTTCCATTCACCATAATAAATGATTTTACCCCTCCCTGTTCTTGAACGCAATGTACTCGCATAGAGTGATATAATAGTTGTAAGCTGCATAAATGCCAGTAAAAGACCCCTTTGTGAAGCAGTATTTCTGAGCACAATACAGCCAGCTAGTCAACTCTCAGTCACCAATTGTCATTCCACAAATATACCAATCAAGACAAAATGAAAAAAGGAATAAATACAAACGTAGCCAAAGAAAATGAAGGGAATATTTATGGTATTGGGCGAGAGCGCTAATATTTAGTCCCAAGAACTGAGCCAGATGTGCACTTTAAATTATGGCTGCATATAGTGACAACACAAGTTCCAGCCAGAATGGAGATGATTGGGTAATTCCCCCGTCAATCACGCCTGGAAACCGCACTGTTGTAAGTAACTGGGATTGATTTTATGCACATAATTTGTATTATGTAACTATCCTCCGCTCATTGCATTTGGCTGGAGACTCGGTTTGCTGTAGTTCATGAGTTCAGAGACTCTGTTTGCTGAGTAAGTAGACTCTGTTTGTTGTAGAGACACTGGAGATTAAATTAGGCCGTGTAGCGCCCATTCTTTAGATGCTACGCAGCCAACCAGGACTCGAAAATGGGGTCCGAGATGCACGAGCACACTTATGATGGGAAGTACACAGGGCGCCATCTTGGTAAAGGTGGTTGCGAACTGCACCTAATGAACACCAGCAGCATGCAGAGTAGGGAGAGCTCGGTTTCAGATCTTGGTTTGGGCTTCAGCAGTCTGGGTTGGCTGTTTGACAGGCAACAGCAAAGACACTGGCGGAGTGGCAGGGATGGGAGCAGGAATGCTGTCATCCTGTGGGGACAGCAGGTTCCTCTTCCATGCAGCTACTGCCACTCTCCCAGGGCGGTGCCTCAGCAATCCTGGTGATCTGCTGGAGAATAGATTGCTGGACTGCTGTGACGCCCTGTCAGCCTCTTTCAACAGTGGTACCCAGAGCCACAGTGGAGCAGTCTGAGCTTCCAAGGCACCAGTCGGACCTTTGATGGAAGCTGTTTGTGCTGCAATGGAAGCAGTGACATCGGTCATTAGATGCTGCATCATCCACAGGTGTGCTAATGGAGGTGACCACATGTTCCATGTTGGAAAGGATGGGCTCCAAGCTCTGGGCAAAGCCGTGTGCCAAGTTGGAGCTGGACTCCTCCATGCTCCTTGACATTGTGCACAGGCTTTCTGGCAAGCTTTTGTTGACTGGAGGTCACCGGTTACGGTTACTGGCTTAGTACAAAGAGAAGAGCCAATTCTCTCTTAACTCTCAATTCGCTTTATTCACGTCGTTAGATCATATACATATAGCTTATACGTCTGGTTAGATATAGACATGCAGTTTGCACCAGGTTATACAGTTTTATACCCAAACTAGGATCTAAACGCACACCCACTAGGTTTCTCTGACACTCCCTGAGTGGTCACAGAATATAAAGGATAATACCTGAAAAGGAGAGCTGACGCTGGCCAGGCGTTCCGTTCTCTCTCTCTCTCGACGTCGTCTCTACGTCCCTGACGTAGGTTCTTCCACTTCCGTGATGGTTGGTCTCCGGAGTCTTCGCTCTGGCTCCATGCCCCAGATTCTTCATTCTTATTCCGAATCTTATCTCTTCAAGCTGTGCTGTCTCTCTCTCCCATCGGTTTAGGCTTGCTCGCCTAGTCTGTGTCTTCTCCTCATTGGCTCTGTCCCAAAGACTTCGGTAACATTACCTCATTACTCCTTTTCTAAATAAGGACTTGTGTCTTATCACATCTCCTTTGTCTTTCACAAAACTTAGCTAATTCAAACCAGTTCCAGCCAGCTCAGGCCAGCGACTGAACTCAGGTTACTTCAGTTCAAAAGTTGCTTTTTGCCTGTGTGTCATCAGCTCACCTCAAATTTCACGTGAAATTAAATTGAAATTATTTTGCAAATGCGAAGTGAAACTGTAGAAGAGATCATATTGAACAAAATAATGTATGACTTGGCATAATTTGTTTGAAATTGTGGCCTGAAAAATGTAGTTAAATATTTCATAACCAGTACTAACTACAGAATATCACCTTTTTTGGTGTTGATGTCACATGATCGTTCAGACACCCTATTTTGTATTCTTGTTGAAAATGCTTTCCAACTATGTCTCACAGCAGCTGCTAAATTTCAATACCCTTAATCTTAAGGCAAAAGTGTTCATTTTTTGAGTACTTATCATTAATGGAGCAATTCCACGGGCCCTCTGAAACTGAGTCTAACTAGCAGCTCTTCATGAGTCAATTGGGCAATGAGTCCATGCTCCATTTAACTGTGAAGACCATCAACTCTGAACTTATATACTCACCGTCCACACAAGCTCACTATGATCGTGATTGGGACTAAGTAAAACTAATGCCATTTGGAGCATTACCACTACCTTCGCAGCTGAGGTTAGCTAACTCAACATAGACTGGGATAAACCTGCACCTTTTTGGTCTGCATAGTCATTGAGTTATTGTGCGAAGGGGACAAGAGCATGTGTGAGACTAGGAAAGAACAATGCATCATCACACTGGCATTACACTCACTGCTATGATATAAGCAAACATGTATTCCTTTTTAAAGGGTACGGTAGCATAGTGGTTATGTTACTGGACTAGTAATCCAGAGGCCTGGACTAATAACCTGGAGTCATGAGTTCAAATCCCGCCATGGCAGCTGGAGAATTTAAGTTCAATTAATTAAATAAAATCTGGAATTAAAAAACTAGTAATGGTGGCCCTGAAACTACCGGATTGTTGTAAAAACCCGGTCTGGCCTATGTGTGACTCCAGACCCACAACAATGTGGTTGATTCTTAATTGCCCTCTGAAATCGCTTAAAAAAAAGTCACAATAAGAATAAAACCGGACGGACCACCCGGCATCCGACCATTAGGCACCGGACACGACAAAGGCAAACCAAGCCCAGTCAACCCTGCAAAGTTCTCCTCACTAACTTCTGGGGACTTGTGCCAAAATTGGGAGAGCTGTCCCACAGACCAGTCAAACAACAGCCTGACATAGCCATACTCACAGAATCATACCTTTCAGTCAACGTCCCAGACTCTTCCATCACCATCCCTGGGTATGTCCTGTCCCACCGGCAGGACAGACCCACCAGAGATGGTGGTACAGTGATGTACAGTCAGGAGGGAGTGGCCCTGGGAGTCGTCAACATTGACTCTGGACCCCATGAAATCTCATGGTATCAGGTCAAACATGGACGAGGAAACCTCCTGCTGATTACCACCTACTGTCCTCCCTCAGCTGATGAATCAGTCCTCCTCCATGTTGAGCACCACCTGGAGGAAGCACTGAGGGTAGCAAGGGCACAGAATGTACTCTGGGTGGGGGACTTCACTGTCCATCACCAAGAGCGGCTTGGCAGCACCACGACTGACTGAGCTGGCCGAGTCCTGAAGGACATAGCTGCGAGACTGGGCCTGCGGCAGGTGGTGAGCGAACCAACACGAGGGAAAAACTTACTTGACCTCGTCCTCACCAATCTACCTGTCGCAAATGTATCTGTCCATGACAGTATTGGTAGGAGTGACCACCGCACAGTCCTTGTGGAGATGAAGTCCTGTCTTCGCACTGAGGACACCATCCAACGTGTTGTGTGGCATTACCACCGTGCTAAATGGGATAGATTCAGAACAGATCTAGCAGCTCAAAACTGGGCATCCATGAGATGCTGTGGGCCATCAGCAGCAGCAGAATTGTATTCCAGCACAATCTGTAACCTCATGGCCCGGCATATTCCTCACTCTACCATTACCAACAAGCCAGGGGATCAACCCTGGTTCAATGAGGAGTGTAGAAGAGCATGCCAGGAGCAGCACCAGGCGTACCTAAAAATGAGGTGCTAACCTGGTGAAGCTACAACTCAGGACTACATGCATGCTAAACAGCGGAAGCAACATGCTATAGACAGAGCTAAGCGATCCCACAACCAACGGATCAGATCAAAGCTCTGCAGTCCTGCCGCATCCAGTCGTGAATGGTGGTGGACAATTAAACAACTAACGGGAGGAGAAGGCTCTGCAAACATCCCCATCCTCAATGATGGCAGAGTCCAGCATGTGAGTGCAAAAGACAAGGCTGAAGCATTTGCAACCATCTTCAGCCAGAAGTGCCGAGTGGATCATCCATCTCGGCCGCCTCCCGATATCCCCACCATCACAGAAGCCAGTCTTCAACCAATTCAATTCACTCCACACGATATCAAGAAACGGCTGAGTGCACTGGATACAGCAAAGACTATGGGCCCCGACAACATCCCAGCTGTAGTGCTGAACACTTGTGCTCCAGAACTAGCCGCGCCTCTAGCCAAACTGTTCCAGTACAGCTACAACACTGGCATCTACCCGACAATGTGGAAAATTGCCCAGGTATGTCCTGTCCACAAAAAGCAGGACAAATCCAATCCAGCCAATTATCGCCCCATCGGTCTACTCTCAATCATCAATAAAGTGATGGAGGGTGTCGTCGACAGTGCTATCAAGCGGCACTTACTCACCAATAACCTGCTCACCGATGCTCAGTTTGGGTTCCGCCAGGACCACTCGGCTCCAGACCTCATTACAGCCTTGGTCCAAACATGGACAAAAGAGCTAAATTCCAGAGGTGAGGTGAGAGTGACTGCCTTTGACATCAAGGCAGCATTTGACCGAGTGTGGCACCAAGGAGCCCTAGTAAAATTGAAGTCAATGGGAATCAGGGGGAAAACTCTCCAGTGACTGGAATTATACCTAGCACAAAGGAAGATGGTAGAGGTTATTGGAGGCCAATCATCTCAGCCGGAGGACATAGCTGCAGGAGTTCCTCAGGGCAGTGTCCTCGGCCCAACCATCTTCAGCTGCTTCATCAATGACCTTCCCTCCATCATAAGGTGAGAAATGGGGATGTTCGCTGATGATTGCACAGTGTTCAGTTTCATTCGCAACCCCTCAGATAATGAAGCTGTCCGTGCCCGCATGCAGCAAGATCTGGACAACATCCAGGCTTGGGCTCATAAGTGGCAGGTAACATTCGCGCCAGACAAGTGACAGGCAATGATCATCTCTAACAAGAGAGAGTCTAACCACCTCCCCTTGACATTCAACGGCATTACCATCGCCAAATCCTTCACCATCAACATCCTGGGGGTCACCACTGACCAGAAACTTAACTGGACCAGCCATATAAATACTGTGGCTACAAGAGCAGGCCAGAGGCTGGGTATTCTGCGGCGAGTGACTCACCTCCTGACTCCCCAAAGCCTTTCCACCATCTATAAGGCACAAGTCAGGAGTGTGATGGAATACTCTCCACTTGCCTGGATGAGTGCAGCTCCAACAACACTCGAAGCTCAACACCAACCAGGACAAAGCAGCCCGCTTGATTGGCACCCCATCCACCCACCCTAAACATTCACTCCCTTCACCACCGGCGCACTGTGACTGCAGTGTGTACCATCCACAGGATGCACTTCAGCAACTCACCAAGGCTTCTTCGACAGCACCTCCCAAACCCACGACCTCTACCACCTAGAAGGACAAGAGCAGCAGGCACATGGGAACAACCCCACCTGCACGTTCCTCTCGAAGTAACACACCATCCCGACTTGGAAATATATCGCCGTTCCTTCATCGTCGCTGGGTCAAAATCCTGGAACTCCCTTTCTAACAGCACTGTGGGAGAACCTTCACCATACGGACTGCAGCGGTTCAAGAAGGCGGCTCACCACCACCTTCTCAAGGGCAATTAGGGATGGGCAATAAATACTGGCCTTGCCAGCGACGCTCACATCCAATGAACGAATAAAAAAAATTAAGCCATACAATCTATGAATACTGGTTAAAGTGTTTATTAACATAAAACTCAAGCAAACAAATATATGTATATCAATGAGTTAGATGAAGGGACCGAGTGTAATGTATCCTAGTTTGCTGATGATACAAAGCTAAGTGGGAAAGTAAGCTGTGAGGAGGACACAAAGGGATATAGACAGGTTAAGTGAGTGGGTGAGAAAGTGGCAGATGGAGTATAATGTGGGGGAAATGTGAATTTTCCATTTTGGTAGGAAGAATCGAAAAGCAGAATATTTTTTAGAAGATGAGAGACTAACAAATGTTGGTATTCAGAGGGATTTGGGTGTCCTTGTACACGAATCACAAAAAGTTAGCATGCAGGTACAGCAAGCAATTAGGTAGGCAAATGGTATGTTAGCCTTTATTGCAAGGAGGTTGGAGTATAAGAGTAAGGAGGTCTTGCTGCAAATATATTGGGCTCTGGTGAGATCACATCTGGAGTACTGTGTATAGTTTTGTCTCCTTACCTAAGGAAGGATATACTTGCCTTAGAGGCAGTGCAGTGAAGGTTCACTAGATTGATTCCTGGGATGAAAGGGTTGTCCTATGAGGAGAGATTGAGTAGAATGGGCCTATACTCTCTGGAGTTTAGAAGAAAGAGAGGTGATCTCATTGAAATGTATAAAATTCTTAGAGGCCTTGACAGGGTAGATGCTGCGAGGCTGTTTATCTTGGCTGGACAATCTGGAACTAGGGGTCATCGTCTCATGATAAGGGGTCGGCCATTTAGGACTGAGATGAGGAAAAACTTCTTCACTCAGAGGGTTGTGAATCTTTGGAATTCTCCACCCCAGAGGGCTGTGGATGCTCAGTCATTGAGTACATTCAAAACTGAGATTGATAGATTTTTGGACACTAAGGGAATCAAGGGATATGGGGATTGGGCAGGAAAATGGAGTTGAGGTTGCCATGATCTGATTGAATGGCAGAGCAGGCTCAAGGGGCCGTATGGCCCACTCCTGCTTCTATTTCTTATGTTCTTATGTATATTACTATGAACATTGTCAATGTTTTGCTGCAATTATGGTAGCCTGAGGCCTCTTACCTCATTTACTAAATGCCTACCATAAGCTTAGAATGAGATTAAGATTTTCCCCTGCACGTTCAGCACAATTGTACTTTGTTCCATTTTCCAAGCTTAGCAGAAGCTTTGATGAGGCTTTCAGCTAGTCCAAGGTTTTACCCTTTGTTTTATGGACTCGGTACAAAATGGGAATAAGCCAGTCAGCAGAAGCTGAAATTGTTCAATTTTATCATACAATAGCATGGCACAGACTTGTTTTTCAGTTGTCTTCACCTTCAGTACAAATCAAATGCACCTCCCCTTTAAGAGGTGCAGGCTGCCTTTAAGAAGTGCGAGCCACTAGCAACATCAGGTCCCCCGCTGATGCGTGCAGCCAATGAACAGCGCAGGTAGTGCTGGGTGCACGCAGCAAACATTTAAAACAGCAGGCTGCACAAATTTAAAGTACTGCCTGCAGCGCAATAAACGGGCCCGGGTTAATCACGCACCTCGATCTCAACGTCCGTCTTTGGGGGTTATCCAGTTTAACCCCCTCTGTTTGCTGTAGCTCATGAGTAAATAGACTCTGTTTGCTGAATAAATAGATTGCTGTAGTTTATGAGTAAATTAAAACCACACGTCCCATCCCGCCTCCAACTCATTGTCTGACTCAGCAGTGTCACTCTGTTAAATTATTAGCAACACCAGCCAATGTCTGTCCTCCGTTGCAGCCAATGATATCACATTATCAAAAACAAATGTAGGTTCAAAATAAACCTTGTGTATATTTATATCTGTACTGAACTCAGACACTCATTCCCATTGTTGAGTGATGGAAAGTAAGATTATTCAAAGCACGAAGTAAATAATTACAGAACTTTACCAATGTAATTATAATTTTTAAATAAAAGTCATTCCATATTCAAACATAATCAACAAATAATAACTGACATTAAAATTGTTCAAAAGTGGTTGTTTTGTTCTCTGAACAGTGAGCTGCTGATAGCTTAAATCAGGGGATTAACAAAGTAAAGTTTCAGTACTTCTTACTGCTCTTAGAAAAAGTCCTGCCTCCTGGCAATGAGAGGAGCAGCCCAAAAATCGGGGTGGGGGGAAGGGTGTGGGGAATCCTCGGCTGCCCCGTTGACAACCGAGGCTTGCCTGTTGCAATTTTGAGGCGGGCTTGTAGATAGGTGAGCAGCCTGCCTGCCCGCCTGAGATAGGTGAAAGGCTCCTTCAATTGGGGTCCTACGACCCCGATTGCAATTCGTCGGCACGAATGGTTAAACTGCTGGAGGCCATTCAAAAATGTGCCAAAGAAATTTTTAATTTCTATTTTTGTGGAAGAGCAGGATTGCCCGCAAAAGAAACTCCGTCGTGCTGCCAGCCTGTTCGAGGCATCGCCCCACTCGTCCCGGATTGCTTCGCGCCCCCATCCCCGATGGGCAGCTTAGCGTGGGAGCTGGCCAATTTCCCCCCCTCCCTCTCCTCAACTGGTGAGCTGCAGCAAGGCACCCGTTTGGCTCCCACCGTTCGCTAACAGCATTTAAATGAGGCCCGATCCCAAATGTGGTTTGGGCCTTCCAAATCCTGCTTTGGGTGGAGCAGGAACTCGAATTTCCCTCCCATCCTGACCCTCTTTAATACTGTTTTGCAGTTGGATGATTTTATTCATACCAATCTAATCAAGTACAATTAAACCTAGTGTGTAATGTCCCTCTGCTTACTGCCCATCAGTAATCGTGTCTATCATGACATCATCCATTTACTGTAAAGCCCTCTGTGTCAGGTGTGAGCCTGTTTGGCTGTTTTTGGGGGGGTGGATTTATCTCTGTTGCAGATTATTTGTAGACTCTTGCTCGGCTTTGAATTCATGTTGTTTCATGTGCAGCACCTCTACAGTCACATATCTCTCTTTCCAAATGGGATGGTCATCTGAAATCAGGAGGCCCAATAACCATTTGGGGGACTATTTATTTCAAAGTAATGGGGTGTCTTTCTATTGTAAAACCTTTACAGTTCTCTTCAGTATATTTATGCCTTTTTAAGCAGCATGTCAGAAGACCGTAGTGGAGATGGTGCAGGTATGGAACTATATGAGTGGAGAATATTCGGATGAGTGGAGTGGCTCCAGTCACACTCCGCCTAGTTGTTGCCAGGCACTGACACGCGTAACCAACGGTCCTTGAATTTTGAATTTTTATTTTTGTGGGCCCAGGAGCCAACCCGGCAACTGCACGGCCATTCCGGGCAGAAGTCGAATTTCTCAACCTGTGTGTTTAATACTGGTTTATTTTGTAGCCTAGTAGAGGAGGTGAAAGTTGCAAAGCACAGGTCGCAGTTTTGGCTTGTGTTGAAGGCCAGTGATAGGTGTATGATGAATGATATACCCCCAATCAATATTGTATTGACAAGCTGGATGAAGTATGAGTGATTTGTGACTTGTACAAATATTGGTAATTCTGTATCATATTCCTGTCCCTTTAATATATATTTTTTCGTTGCCTTGTTCCAAAACGCAATTAAAATTCTTAAAACTCAATTGTTAAAACACACCTGCACTGCGTAAGAATTTCAATTGAGAGCATGTAAAGAATTTTCTGTAGTGCTCCCATCTGTGGCCCATTACGTATTACACCTCAGCAGAGTGCAGCCTGATTCCTGGGTAGACTATTAATCAGCAGATGGCTAATTTCAATATGCTAATTCTTGGCATGATGACTTGATATATTTCTTAATTAGTGTGTCAAACTTAACTTTTTTATTCCCTGCAGAGTCCTTTACTTCTTTAGAATCAACGGACTCCTTCAGGCCTGAAAGGGAAGTGGAGCTGCTCCCGGACACCATTTCCTGGGGATGAATATTTGCCTGAACTTGGGCCAAATGGAAACTTCCTTCTCCCCTCTCAAAATAAAGGACTAATTGTAAACTACCTGGATTGAGAAGGGACTCCAATAGTCCTCTCACCTCCCCCCACTCCATTACACTCCTTAATTTCCATTAAGGTTGGTTCAATGCCACTTCCCACTTGATAACAAAGGATTTTGGACACATTGGCGCTTCTCAAATGGCCACTGTGGATCATTGAGTTTGTGGCCTTCTCCTCCTTTCTTCATATATATGACCAGGGAGGCACATGCTCCACACTCTGAGACCCATGACCCTTTGGTTGCTGTGCAATCTACCAATCCAGGTGCAATCCTACGTGCCCTATCCCAGTTTTATGAGTTATATACCACTGCCTGTATACTGTCAGGACGTTGGTTGAATGACATTTTGTATGTGCAGAAGGGATTAGATAGTCCCATGCATGGCTGCCAGCAGTCTTTGTAAAGAAATATTAGCCTAAATTTTCTGTGCCAGCACTGAAGTACCTCACCTGCTCCCAGCGCAGACTTGGAAAATTTATTCCGTTGCGTCCAAATCAAGACAAGTTTAGATTCAGAAAATATCTTTAGGTATCGGTCATGGAGTTTCAAAGATTATTGTCAGCTTAATCATTAATTTTCCTCTTTCTGTGTTTCACTTGGTTTGTTTGAATCTTTCTGTTTAAATAGTAATCTCGAAATCACAAGAACCTCAAAGACAAAATCAGCCAATGGGGGAGTTGCTGGGCCCAGCCATTCATGAGCGCCTTCACACTATTGACTGGTAACTCATTCCCACCAGTGTTTCTGATATCGATAACACTCAGTGACATAGAATTAAATAAAAGGGGAGCCCTTGATGGTTTGATGGGTTACTGTGCAGCTTGGTGTGGTACCGAGCCAGACAGACCAGGAAGGACAACTTCAATCCCTAGTCCATGCTGACTCATCCAGGATGATGATAAGGTCACTGTATAGTTAGAGCCAGCTTTCCTTGGCTGTGGAAGCGAAACAATTCAGCATGATTCCTGCTCCCGATTGCTATCCAAAGATCCCTATTGTAATCTTAAGATAGCAATCTGAGCTAGTAGTGTCACTACTCCCCATGAAGAATGGCCTTCTGGGCACGATACTAGACAGCTGCTGATGCTCGTGGAACTGCATTCTAGTCCCTTCAGCAGACAAGGGGAGGAAAGTTGGTGGAACAGGAGATAAATAAATGGATGCTGTCATGTGAAATAAATGGTACAGAACACATACAGCAGGCAATGGGGACTGGACAGGACAGTGCACAGGAACAGGTATGTATGCAATAGCAGACTGTTCCCAAAGTCAGCTCCTCACCCTGGGAGGCTGCAAGAATTTGGAACAGGTGGTACAGTTACAATGGTTGCATTATTGTGGACCCATGCTACAAGCTTGTCTTGGGAAGGGGAGGGGGAACATAGAAAGTGTTTGGCTGTATTGAGTAATCAGTACAGATACATTGATCCATCTAGCTCTGTCTATCTGTTTGACTTGGCCGTTCAGATCCTGTTGCACAGCAGACTGTTGAGGCTGTTGCACAAAACCCTGAAAAAGTTTTTTAGTGACAGCTTTTTGTACAACTGTCTGCACTTCCAAGCAGAATAAAGCCAGGGGAGGAACAGATTGACAGCTGGCTGCATCCACCCCAGAAAATAGAATCCCAGAGCTACATATCTCTGAGGGTTTCGATAGAAGCCTCTCAGAATGTGTTACAGTATGAAAGTATTAGCTTCACTTCACATCCAGTGCATTCGACTCCTCTGTCATGGAGTCAGACGCCAAGGGCAATTCTCTGCTTGAACTACACACTGCCTCCAAGGTATAAGGGTGAATCCGTCCTTCAGATAGAACACTCTTTCATTATTGCAAGTGGGGCAATGGCAGATAACGGGATTTCATCTGGTTTCACATAATGCGCGTTCCTAGAGTCAGCCACCCATTTATTAGAGCCATACTGTTACTGCCAGTCAATTCCCTTTGTGGCTGGAGTTGGTCACCACCAGTTAGTGCCCCATTCTGGCACTGCTCTTAGTGCGTGGCGTATTACTACCTAAAATGTATTTGGTAGTCATATTAGTTTAGATCCAAATATTTACCAAAGCACTAAAGATAGCACCTTCACTACTGGGGTCGAGTTTGAAGTGACTGCTTCCATCGGGCGGAGTGAACCCTCCACAAGCAATTTTTTATGGTTCTTATTTGCGCAATTTAGACCAGACACCAGCACTATTTCTTTACACAGATGATCAGCTAGAAAGGGTTTTTTTTTCATTCGTTCATGGGATGTGGGCGTCGCTGGCGAGGCCAGCATTTATTGCCCATCCCTAATTGCCCTTGAGAAGGTGGTGGTGAGCCGGTTATCAGGAAGGGAGGTTGAGACTAGGGCACTGAACTCATTTAACAAACAACCTAGTGCTGTAATGGGAAGACAGGGTGGGTATTCTGGAAGGATGGGTTGAATGGGCTTTCTCACCTAAACCGATCTTGTGATTATCACAGATCATATTATTGTGACAGTACCACAAAGGGGACATAGGAACAGGAGTAGGCCATTCAGCCCATCGAGCCTGTTCCGCCATTCAGTTACATCATGGCTGATCTGTATCTTAACTCCATCTACCCGCTTTGGTTCCTTAACCCTTAGTACCCTTACCTAACAAAAATCTATCAATCTCAGTTTTGAAATTTTCAATTGACCCCCAGGCTCAACAGCTTTTTGGGGGAGAAAGTTCCAGATTTTCGCCACCCTTTGCATGAAAAAGTGCTTCCTGGCATCACCCCTGAACGACCTAGTTTTAATTTTAAGGTTGTGTCCCCTTGTTCTGGTCTCCCCCACCAGAGGAAAGAGTTTTTCTCTATCTACCCTATCAAATCCTTTAATCATCTTAAACACCTCAATTATATCACCCCCTAATCTTTTATACTCAAGGGACTACAGGCCTGACCTCATAATTTAGCCCTTTTAGCCCTGGTATCATTCTGGTGAATCTGGGCTGTAACCCCTCCAAGGCCATTATATCCTTCCTGCGGTGCAGTGCCCAGAACTGAGCACAGTATTCTAAATGGGGTCTAACCAGAGCTTTATATAACTGTAACATAACTTCCACCCCTTTGTATTCCAGCCCCCTTGAGATAAAGGGCACCAACCAGAGAGCAGCATATGTGACCTGGATAAAGGCCCCAAAACAAATTGCTACAGGCAGGATAGCAAGGGCCATCAAGAGTTGTTTAGCTTCATGAGAGCTAAGATTTTTAGACCGCAAACCCTAAGGTTAAAGAAGCTGACTAGCAAACCACAGCCTTGATGAGATCATCTGGCATTAAAAGAAATCAGAGATTCAACAAAGAAAAATGCTCCAGGACACTGATGGCAGAATTTGAAGACACGCTGCGCATATTTCCTAATGATGAGAAGAAACTGAACAAAGAAAGGCACTCAGATTCCAAAGAGGCACAAGAGGATTCAGCCTTAAAACTGGAACAGTCAGTAGATGCTACTTATCACAGGATATCCGAGTACCTTTTGAAAAAGGCTGTAGTCCCTGTTCAGCTTCTTCCAATGTTTGGTCATCTGGAATGTTTCCAAAAAAAAACATTTTCTGATCCTGGCTAAACAGATGATCCTTCTGATTCAAAGTATTCTTAAACTCAAGATGATAAGCAGGTACTTGTGTCACCTGTACACTTGAATCAATCTGATAATCATAGCAAGATCTCCAAAAAAACAAGGACCTGTAAAGATGAAGCTTGTTGAAGTTCTAGCAGAAATGCTTGGACGCAATTGGATCAACTGATTCAGTGGCACCCAACAAGAACTAATCTGCTTCACCACTAGTAAAGTTGTACAATGTGACACTGCTGCAGGTCTAGTTCACACATGAAACTGGAGAGAAGACATATTAGACATATAAAGAAAGAACAAACTTGCATTTATACAGTGCCTTTCATGACCGTAGGATGTCCCAAAGTGCTTTACAGCCAATGAAGTACTTTTGAAGTGTAGTCACTGTTGTAATGTAGGAAATTTAGGGGATTTGAAAGCAACTCATTACTATAATTTGGGCTTTTTTAGATACCTGATACCTCTCATACTCAATATAAAAGACAGTTCCCATAGGCAAGCTCGTACTTAATATAAACAGAAGCAAGAACTTGTGCACTAATAACCTGGGATAGCCCAACCAGTTTATTATATCTGGATTTCCACTCTACGTCCACGTCACTTCAGAAGACAATTAATAGCATTCGTGCCAGACACAAGTTTATTCACAAATCGAGTTCTTCACAAAAACAAGCAGTAACAGCGAGTTGTTGAAGTCAGTCCTAATGACACGGCAATTGAACCAATTCATAAAAGAATTAAGCAGAGAAACCAGTCAGTTAGGTTCTTCTGATTTGCTATTTTCGCAAATCTCTCTAACAAAAAATGTAAACAATTTTACAACACCAAGTTATAGTCCAGCAATTTTATTTTAAATTCACAAGCTTTCGGAGGCTTCCTCCTTCCTCAGGTAAATGTTCAGGAGCTCCTCGAAGCCTACGCATTTATACATATAGAACAATGCATGGTGTTTACAGAATGCCCCTGCAACTGCCCGTTGCCAAGGCAATCACCGTGTTCAGATAGAGAGGTGTCACCTGCAGAACCCCCGAATACACATTCAACAAAAAAACAAACAGGAAAAAAAACAGAGAGAGGCAGAAACATCCGGAAGGCAGAGAAAACAGGAGGGTTCCCTCCCAGTCGGGGAACACTTCAGCAGTCATGGACATTCATCCACCGACCTTTGGGTAAGCGTACTCCAAGGCGGCCTTCGAGACACACGACAACGCAAAATCGTCGAGCAGAAATTGATAGCCAAGTTCCGCACCCATGAGGACGGCCTCAACCGGGATCTTGGGTTCATGTCACGCTACACGTTACCCCACCAGCGAACAAATGTTATCTGTTTTTAATATAATGGGTCATTTGCTGGCTTTCTCTGCCTTCCGGATGTTTCTGCCTCTCTCTGTTTTTTTTCCTGTTTGTTTTTTTGTTGAATGTGTATTCGGGGGTTCTGCAGGTGACACCTCTCTGTCTGAACACGGTGATTGCCTTGGCAACGGGCAGTTGCAGGGGCATTCTGTAAACACCATGTATTGTTCTATATGTATAAATGCGTAGGCTTCGAGGAGCTCCTGAACATTTACCTGAGGAAGGAGGAAGCCTCCGAAAGCTTGTGAATTTAAAATAAAATTGCTGGACTATAACTTGGTGTTGTAAAATTGTTTACAATTGTCAACCCCAGTCCATCACCGGCATCTCCACATCATAACAAAAAATGGACAAACACTTCTCAGAAGAGGAGCAATCAGCCAATCCCTACACCTTACTTTCTTTTTCAATTGTCCAGAAGTTCCTACATATGGAGCTGTGTCTTGTCACCCATCTGTTAAGGCTAGGTCAAAACCATGACTGACTGGTATATCAAAAGTGCACTGTCCTTATACCCATAACACATTTCAAAATGCAGTCTTTCCTTTGAGAAGCGAGTCTGTGAGACAGAGGCCTTTTACTTGAACAATAAACAGCAAGTTCCAGAATCCATAAACAAAGGCCACCTATGGTATCTGACAACTGCGGATGCCAAGGTTGCCCTGATTAAATTACATCATCAATTATTAATTTGGTGATTCAGATTAATTGTTTCTAGTACTTAGGATTGTTTGGTAACAGTTGACGCAGAAGCATATGTCCATTAGTAACCAATTGTGTTTATATGTACTTCATGCAGAGCTAAAAGAGTAGAAATAATTCTTCTAGCATCTCAATTGCAGAAGCCAATTTAAGGGTGGTACTTTTCTTTAAAACTATTTTTAAACTCAAACACAGCAGAGAGACAACACCTAGAGGGTAATTTTAACCTCATCCACTGGGCGGGATTGGGTCAGTCGCCTGTTTTATACCCCCACTGATTTTAAAATCCAAACAGAAAGAGAAATGTCTGTACAAAAACAAGGGCATGAAAGATCAGAATAGAGCAGATTTTTGAAAGATGAGGAGTGAGCTAGCTAAGGTGTGGTGGAAAGAGAAATTTTCACACAGGACTGTAGATCAACAATGGAATATGTTTAAAAAGGAGCTTGCAAAGTTGCAAAATAAGTATATACCATTAAAGAAGGAGTGTACTTTAAGTTTCAGGATGCCGTGAATAAAGAGATTGCAAACAACCTTAAATTGAAGAGGAGGCCCTATGGGACAAATGGGTATAATAAAAATGATCAAAGTAAGAGAGAATGTGAGAAAATAAGGAAAGAGGTTAAGAGAAGGATAAGGAAAACAAGGAGAGAGTATGAGGAATGTCACAATAATATAAAGAACAGTGAAGGATTCTACAAATATACCAGTAAAAAGAATTGTTAGATTGTGAGTGGGACCCCTGAGAGGAGAGATGGTGAGTTAGTAGAAGATAAGCAGAAATTGGCAGGGATACTTAACAAGTCCCTCACTTCAGTGTTTACAGAAGGGAAGGATATTGGAGAGGAGATAAATCCTGAATCGGTTAAAAGATGAGACATATAAAACAGAAGAAAAGTGTTAGAGAAGTTAGTTAAGCTGGAGGACAAAGTGCCGGGACCTGAGAGGACACATCCGAGGATCCTGAGGGAAATAGCAGAGGCCCTAGAAATTATATTTAAGGGTTCTATTGTGTGTGGAGATTGGCCAGTGTAATACCCATTTTCAAAAAGGGAGACAGAACTAATCCAGATAATTCCGGGCTGGTTAGTTTAACATCTGTGGCAGGGAAAATTTTGGAATTTTTAATTAAAGATAAAATTACTAAATATCCAGATGAAGAGAAAATAATTAGAAGCAGCTAACATGGATTTCAGAATGGACGATCGTGCCGACAAACCTATTAGAGTTGTTTGAGGAGGTGATCGATATGGTGGATAGGGAAATGCAGCGGATGTGATGTACAGGGACTTTCAGAAAGACTTTGACATGGTTCCACACATGAGTCTACTGGAGAAAATTAAGGTGTATGTAATTAGAGGGAGAGTAGCAAATTGGATTAATAACTTATTAAGAGAGGAAACAGAGAGTTGGAGTTACGGGCAGTTTCTCACAGTGGATAGTAATGGGTAGCAGTGTCCTACTGGGTTCTGTTCTGGTACTGTCAATGATTTGGATATAGAT
Organism: Heptranchias perlo; assembly: GCF_035084215.1. Taxonomy (NCBI): domain Eukaryota; kingdom Metazoa; phylum Chordata; class Chondrichthyes; order Hexanchiformes; family Hexanchidae; genus Heptranchias; species Heptranchias perlo. The sequence goes on along the minus strand of NC_090341.1, from coordinate 54,997,923 downwards.
CTAGAGGGAGTGATGTCCAAATGTGCAGATGATACTAAAATAGGAGGCATAGTAATAATTCTGAGGACCTAAAGAAGCTGCAAGGGGACATTGATAAGATGGTGGAATGGGCAAAAATGTATCAGATGGAATTCAATGTCAGTAAATGTGAAGTGGTATATTTCAGTAAATAAAATGTAATAATTATACTTTGAATGGGGGGGAGCCGGATGATGTGGAAGAGCAGAGGGATTTGGAGGTTCAGGTTCACAAGACATCAAGTGGATATTGCCATAAAGAGCAAACGGAATACTGGGTTTTATGACAAGACATTTTAAGGAATATAAAAGTCAAGATGTAATGGTGAATCTATATAAAACCTCAGTAAGACCACAGTTGGATTACTGTGTGCAGCTCTGGGCTCCACACTATAGGAAGGATGTTGAAGCAATAGAGAGGGCACAGCACAGATTCACTACCATGCTGCCTGGTGTGAGGAAATACAAATACAAAGAAAGACTTGAACAACTGGGACTGATTTCATTAGAACAGAGGAGATTAGGGAGTGATTTAACTGATGTGTTTAAAATTAGGAAGGGATGGGACAGAGTAGATAGAAAAGGACTGATTCCAATGATTGAGAGTCTAGAACAAGGGGGCATAGATACAAGATTAACTGTAAGAGATCTAGAACAGCGAGCAGAAGAAACCTTTTTGCACAGAGGGTTGCGAGGCTGTGGAGTACATTATCGGAGTTGGTAATTGAAGCAGAGACCATGTCAACATTTAAGAATGGGTTATGGTTGAAGGAAAGGTGGATAAAGGAATATCGGAACAGGATGAGTAAATGGGATTAGGATTACTGTTCATTTGGAGGATAAACACCAACACTGGTTGGGGCAAACATCGTTTCCATTTTGTAATTTCTATGTAATTCAAATGTGGAGTAGGCCATATTTTTAACAGAGATGGGTTACACATTTGTGTGCGAGGCATATTGTGTGACCGTACAGAAACGTAAAGAGGTATAGAATCCAGATGCGAGCCCACGGTGCTTATTAGGCTAGATTTCTGAGTGCATAGTCTTAGGGGGTAAGTTTAATCTAACAGGCCCGGTGGGAAACTGACACGATCAGATCCCCTGGCTGTTTTACACGATGCCCGATTTTAAAATGGGCGGCCGACCTGATCGTGTCAGTTTCCCATCGGGCAAATTTGGTTAAAATTATCCCCTTGGTTTTGTTCAGAGCCGACAGGTTAAAACAGCATGCAGTCCTCTGGAGAACACCCTGGTAACCGGGCTTTGGCCTGTCTCAGGCCCATTTGAACAGATCAGAAGTAGAACTTCTGAGTTACCATAGTGACACCATGCGTCCTCAGACCTAGCTGACAGGGTGTGAATGAAAGCTGTCAGTTTTCATGGGAAATTCTATTTGCAATCTGTAAATCTAATGGAGGCTGGGCATGGACCAAGCACATGTGATAATTAATTTGTGATTAGATGCCGCTGTTATATGCCTAAGGGAAAGTCTTCTCTGCTTGTGGGATTGCATGGGATATTAGAGGAAAAAAGGTGACTTTCTAAAAATGTAATCTATATTATTCTGTAGACAATCTATAAAATGTTGACATCTAAAGTTCTGGTAGTTGTTTTTGTGTCTCTACATGATGTCTGTTAGAAATCTGAAAACCAGAAAATGTTGGGAGGCAGGGTTAACGTTTGATGTGTAACCCTTTGATAGACCGAGTACACACACCAAACCTTAGCCCTATCTTTTCCCTTCACAGATGCTGACTGACTTGCTACCTATCTCAAGTATTTTCTGTTTTTTATTGGGTTAGATTTCCTGTGCCCTGTCCTCAAGCACTCCCAGATAGAGTGACAGAGCGTGGGGTGGATTGTGCTCGCCGATCCCTGTACTGGAGGCGAATACTAGTCTAGATTCCGTGCACTACGATTGTGAGGAATGAGACTTTCCATGAACTCAGTTAGGGTAGGGAGGCTCGACCTCTGACCTACAGGTTCAGGATTGAATCATCCTCTTCAGTTTAGAAAATACATTCATTTTACTCCCTCCATTTCCCCCATAACATGAATAAATTAATTAATCTGACTCCTTTAGTCTCTTAGTCAGCAAGCAGTTACCATTTTACTGGATATGATACATAGAGAGAAACAATGAGATCATACATGAAGGAAAAGGAAATAGAGGGATATGGGGCAGGGTGGGATGAGGTCACAAGAATTGAGGAGGCTTGTGTGGAGTATAAACGCCAGCAAAGGCCAGTTGGGTCGAACGGTCTGTTTCTGTGCTGTAGATTTCTCTCATTCCACAAGGCTTCAGTCTCTATGAGCAGTGGCTCTGCTGTTCTTCACCCAAAGCCATATATCAGATGGAGCCCATAGCTTCCCCACTGATTGCCTCAAGATTGTGTCACTGCTCTCGCTGCTTTATCTGGGAAGTTCCATTTTTATTTCCATTTTGTTCTGCCTGATTCCTCAAATTCAGACTCTAACCATATGTTCTCCCTGAACAGCTACATATGACCCATGTTTGGTAGAAACTTTTGTTTGACCTCTCACAGTGCAGAGTTTCAACAAGAGGTGAATATGGGACCATAATGAGGCGGAGGATCGATCTAGCCACTGTTTAATTGAACTGTGTTGATCTTGTTGCATTATGTGTGGTCCATAAGGTCATGTGTAATGGCTTCACCACACTAAGGATAGTTCATAAAGAAATCTAAATGAACCTCAGTATACCATCTGATCCTGGATCCTCTTTGGAGTCCACTTGGTCTCTCATGTTGTGCATAACACTCCATGCCTAGTGGCAGAGGATGTCTGCAGGCACGGACATTCAACATATGTTGAGAGCATTCACGGATTGCAAGTTGCTGTGGATGGCTGCTAGCAGGGACCTTTCAGCTGTGCTTCTGAGCTTCACTGACTGTGCACTGTACTGCCACATAAATTCAGACGATTCTTAGTTGTACTGTTTTGCTTCACCAGCTGTCTGCAGCCGGAGTGTAGCATTCTCCCATTTAGGTTGGGAGGGTCACATGCTGTGGGTGTCCAGAGGTCCAGGGGCTTTTCTTTCTCTTTGGAGGTATTTCTGCCTGTGCTTGTCTGAAGGTGTCAGAAGTCTAGAATGATTCTAGGTGGAAAATAACTTTCAGTCCTCCAGTGATCAGAATGTTGCGTGCTTCAGATTTGTAATATTTAATTAATTATTAATAATAAATCCCAACGGTTTCCAATGTAATTAACCTTTTTATATTACCTAGAAGCACAATATCGTCAAGCAATGATAAGGGATATTGCAGTGTAACCATCTGGAGAAAACTGCAGAACTTGTTCAATTAAGGAGCAAGAGGCAAGCTGAGGCGTTTTGAATAATAAATGAGATGAACAACAATAATATTTTTCATCCTTGAAAAGTAAAAACATACTCTGTTCTTCAGCAAAGAAAGCTATGGGCAGTAGAGACAGACTGACATGATGAAATGCTGACTCCTCACTAAGAGGGAAAACAGGCTAGACAAGCGGCAGACTACGGTGAGGCCCCTAGCCTCTGCTGTACCCTTTATCCTGCAAGTGGAACCTCCTCTGCAGATTGTATAGTGCATTCTGGCCGAAGGGAATTTGAACCATTGTGCGCACTCTGTTTGAATGGCATCCTGTTCAAGGCCATTATCAATTAGGTTTCAAAGCAAGATGGCAAAGCTCACTCAGAAACCAGGCTGGAGGGAATGGATCTGTCCCATGGTGTGTGTTTCCTCATCTCCAATCCCTCAGTGTGTCTGACCCTCAGTGTGTTTCCTCATCTCCAATCCCTCAGTGTGTCTGACCCTCAGTGTGTTTCCTCATCTCCAATCCCTCAGTGTGTCTGACCCTCAGTGTGTGTTTCCTCATTTCCTGTCCCTCAGTGTGTCTGACCCTCATTGTGTGTTTCCTCATCTCCAATCCCTCAGTGTGTCTGTCCCTCAGTGTGTGTTTCTTCATCTCCTGTCCCTCAGTGTGTGTTTCTTCATCTCCTGTCCCTCAGTGTGTGTTTCCTCATCTCCAATCCCTCAGTGTGTCTGACCCTCAGTGTGTGTTTCCTCATTTCCTGTCCCTCAGTGTGTCTGACCCTCAGTGTGTGTTTCCTCATCTCCAATCCCTCAGTGTGTCTGCCCCTCAGTGTGTTTCTTCATCTCCAATCCCTCACTGTGTCTGACCCTCAGTGTGTTTCCTCATCTCCAATCCCTCAGTGTGTCTGACCCTCAGTGTGTGTTTCCTCATTTCCTGTCCCTCAGTGTGTCTGACCCTCATTGTGTGTTTCCTCATCTCCAATCCCTCAGTGTGTCTGACCCTCAGTGTGTGTTTCTTCATCTCCTGTCCCTCAGTGTGTTTCCTCATCTCCAATCCCTCAGTGTGTCTGACGCTCAGTGTGTGTTTGCTCATCTCCAATCCCTCAGTGTGTCTGTCCCTCACAGCAAGTTCCTTTGGAATATTCACTTAAGGTTATTTGACTCTGAGATAATTATCATTAAGTTGAAGATATGTGTAATAGTTCTAATTGTGCATAATCCATGAGAAAAAGGATGGTCAAAGGGTCAATGTGCTTTTCTCGTTTCCTACCTATGTGCTGAGAAGGTGCTCTTGTATGGTGTGAGTGACAGATCAATGCCACATTTATTTTGTGGAATTGTTCTCCAATATTATTCAGTTCACTGTATTCCAAATTTAGCTCATTTATACATTCAGAGACCCGGGTTAACACTGAAACTGCACACATGCAGTCACTGAAAAGCCACAAATGCAACTAATGTCTGGGTAAAATCCAACCAACCAGCATTGGTCTCTGGTCACCCTTCCTTCTGCCCCACAATCAGTGACAGAACCTTCAGCCATCACATTGGAATTTCCTTCCTAAACCCCTACCGCTCTCCCCATTTCAAAAGCAATCTCAAAACTGACCTCTTTGACAGTGCTTTTGACCAGTCCCCCAATTCTCTTGTTCCTGCTCACCTTTTAACCTCTTCCCTCGCACCTGTAAAGCACCTTGCAATGTTTCATTATATGAAAGTGCTATAAGATTGCAAGTTGTGCTGCTATTCCTTGCCTCTACAGTCACATATAACAAAGACTCATTGATATTGCAGTATTGCCTCCAAAGTCAGGACTGCAGTATAAGTGAATATTAAAGGAACAAGAATCTCCTTGCACTTTTGCATGATTACTTTTGTGTTCTTTTTTTCCCTTGTGAAAATTCTCTGCTCCTCTCCTTCTCCCCTTGGAAATATATCGCGGTTCCTGCATCGTCGCTGGGTCATAATCCTGGAACTCCCTACCTAACAGCACTGTGGGAGAACCTTCACCACACGGACTGCAGCGGTTCAAGAAGGCGGCTCACCACCACCTTCTCAAGAGGCAACTAGGGATTGGCAATAAATGCTGGTCTTGCCAGCAATACCCATATCCTGAGATTGAATAATAAAAATACCAACCAGATTATGCAAGCTGTCCTCATAATTTAAGCCCCAGTATCATTCTGGTGAATTTGCGCTGCACCATCTCCAAGTCCAATATATCCTTCCTGAAATGTGGTGCTCAGAACTGAACACAGTATTCCAGATGGGGTCTGATCAAGGCTCTGTACAACTGAAATATAACTTCCTCCCCTTTGTATGTCAACCCTCTTAAGATAAAGACCAACATTCCATTAGCCTTTTTAATTACTTTTTGTATCTAGCTTTTAATGATTTGTGTACATGGACATCCAAATTTCTTTGCTCCTCCACAGATCCTAGTTTCTCACTACTAAGAAAATATTCCGATTTGACTTTCATGGATCCAAAGTGGATGACCTCACACTTCCCCACATTGCACTTCATTTGCCATGGTTTTGCCCACTCACTTAATCTATAAATGTCCATTTGTAACTTCCTGCTCCCATCTACACAACGTAGTGTGCCTTCTAACTTCATGTCATCTGCAAACATGGATATACAACTCTCTATTCCTTCATCCAAGTCACTGATATATATGGTGAGAGGCTGAGGCCCCAGTACAGATCCCTAGGGAACACCACTTGTCACATCCCACCAATCAGAGCATATTCCCTTTATCCCTACTCTGTGTCTCCTACCTCCCAACCAACTTCTAACTACATGTCACAAGGTTACCTCCAATTCCATGTGCTTTCATTTTTGCTAATAATCTCTTGTGCGTTACCTTCTCAACTACCTTCTGATAAGGTCCGTAGACACTGCCTTATCCACCATGATAGTGACCTCCTCAAAAAATCAACTAGATTAGTCAAGCATGACCTGCCCTTCATAAATCCATGCTGACTCTTTGATCAGCTCATACTTGTCCTATTCAACTTTGGGAAGGGGGGGTACAGCCGAGCATGATCCTGTCGTCAGCTGACAGACACACATACACACGTCATACCTCCAGCAGGGATCGCTGGATAGTGAGCAGGGGTTCTGAGACCAACTATAAAGCTCTACTGCCACTATAGCTGAGATCAGCTGTTATAGCATGGATCATTTATGTTTTCTTTAACACTTCATACCCATGTGACAGTCTGAAGGAGATTCATATATTCCAGATATAACTTCACCATGAGCTTTAGCAAAATGCAATAGTAAGGAACAAAAGGACCACCCACAGATAATGTGGTGTTAAACAGAGCATCACCCTGTTCCCAAAATACCTGCAATGTCAAAAGTGGCCAGTGAACGATTCAAAGTCAATATACACTCAGAAAATTCTTTTGTTGGAGTTTTAAAATCAAACACTCAGAGCCTTGCGGTTGTCAGTGAGAAGAAACCTCCACCAGATATGCCTGGGCTGGATTTGGATCTGAGTCTTGAGAGAAAGTAGAGAGTCGGTAGCAGGCTCCCACTGATGGCTTTCCTTACTGGGATGCAGACACTTAACAGCAGGGGTTCGACAACAGCAAGACAGCCTCGAAGGGCGATCCTAGCAGCCTGCTCATTAATATTCCCAGCGTAAATGAGCAGGAAGTGAAGAGGCCAGGTGCAAACCAGCAAAGTGAAAGGAAGACGATTTATTGTGTGTAGTGAGTAAGCTTTCTGTGTTTATTCCCAAAAACGGAACCTTGCTCAGGATATTCCCTACATGTGCCAGTTAAGAATAAGAGACAATAACTGGCTCAGTATCAGCCTTGGCACCAGTGAAATCAGTCTTTGTAGAAACTATTAACTTAATGAAGCTACTTGTCTAAATTAGTATTGAAAATGGGGTGATTCTGTAAGGCCAGCAGCACCAGAGAGCCACTTGGCACTAGCAATCACTATTTCAAGCTGCCCACCAAAATAAGCTTTTGTAACAAGGGATATGCATCCATCAACCTTGGCCTTTGATTTGCAAAATAGGATTCAACACAAAGTGGAAAAAGAACTGAACAAAATGATGTGAAATGCAGCTCTTTACCTTACTGAGTAACCCAGCAGGAGACAAACCAGATGTGTTTGAAAGCAGCAAAGGAAATGTACTAATTAAAGGGTGGATAGGAAGCTACTATGACAATCGTAATACACTCCCACCATGCTGCCAGGTGTACAGTATAACGGAATCAATAGGACAATGGTCATAGATGGATGTACAGTATAATGGGGAATGGTCATATACACTAACAGGTATACACTAACATTTGTACAGAATATTTGATGTTTGCCACAGTCTCACCTTCGGCTGGTATCTGTGACTCAGTTTGTCATTCTGCTGGATCAGATTCAATTTACTATCGCTTGAAGTCATTTTCATGTAAATGTCACATATTCTAAAATTTGTGCCTTTGGTGATCTAAGTAGACACAGAGTCCATTAAAGCAAACATGTAATGATATGAGTTTCAATCTCCAACTCACTGAATTAAACCCTTTGAAGTAAGGCTGAGGTCCAACAAAGCCGGGTGAGGACAGCATACCACAGCCAGCCAGGGACACTTGTAAAGCAGTGTTGTCCAATAGAAATTGCTGACTAGCCACAGCTGTGTCTATGGCCACACTATTTCAGCCACATGCCCTCATTTTAGCAGAAAAGGCCTTACAAACATATGCAAAATATAGGTAAATGTACTTCATGTGCATATTTACTTAACAAACATCTACCACCATCAGTAACCAAGGAAATAGAGCATTTACAATTATTAAAAATCACTTGCACACCCTTCTTTTCACCATACCATTTTACCAACAAACGTACAAAAAGATTAAAGTTCACACATATACGCCATGCGAATATGAGTATTGAGGTCACATCCCCAACGATAGTGTCTATTACTCATCTGTTTATTTACTAATCAGAACTTCAATTAGCCACATCTTGGTTCCAATTGGCTACATGTGGCTAGTGGCTAACGTATTGGCCAACACTGGTATAAAGCACTCAACTTCTGCAGGCCAGGCCCCAACCAGTTTAGATAAAGACACAATATGACTGTCGCACACTGGGATAATTAAAGGGCACTGTTCCAAGTCCTTTATAAAAGGAACAACACGTTTGATTTTAGTTTATAAAAAAATGTAAAAATTTGTATGTGCACCATTTAGCATTGTTTTTATCGTCTATAATGTCCTTTAAATGATTGAGTCCATGGTTCTCGACGGCTAGTTCAGGTTAAGGGTTAGATGCATATGCATATAGTCAACAAATCCAGTATTAAAACACATTTAGCTATAAAAACCAACTGTCAGTGCAGGATCTGAACTGGCGGCCCTAGGGACGGAGCGGGAGTGGGGCTGATGGCCGGGAATGGATCGTGGGAGTGGGGCGCGTGATAGGTAAATATGCGGAGGGGTGCCTAATGGCTGGAAACAAGTCACAGCAGATTGGGCTTTGGCGAGAAACTCAAGCTCCCAGGCCCATGACCAGGTTCAGCCTCGGAGGACACAACTCAATATTGATGCATTTTCAACAGAAATTCGGCAATGTTATGGGTAACTGTAAGCAGATTTTCCCGTTACTGTCGCAACAAATGGTTGTTAGTCCTTCAACAATAACTTCCATGTGTTTCGGGCCCGAGTGGTTATTCAACAAGTTTTAATATTGACTTACTACGGTGATATAATACAGTTGGCTTCAACATTACATTAAATGACAAGCAGTTCATACAACCTGAAGTCAAGGTGTCTTGACCGCCGTAGGCTGCTTTTCTGGGCTTCCGACTATCCCGAGAGCTCTAACTTTTGGGAGGGAGCATGCCCTATCTTTAGAAGATTCTGCTGTTTTGTTCTGCACATAAGCACCTCTGTCCTTATTTCTGAGCTGTAAACCATCCCGCCAGGCTGATGCTATGTTAGCAACTCAAGATTAACTGTTTTACGTAATGTAACTAATGACCTCCACCTTCTTCTCTGTTCTACAAGCTGTTATTGTTCTCAGGAATGTGTAGGCTCTTCTTATCTGTGTCTCATGGCCTTGTGCGTTCGATTAACTCAGAGATGAGCGCCCCCACTAGCACCACCCTCTTGCTAAATGCCTGGACGTAATGCGAGATGGGATACTTGACCATACTAGATTTAAACCATATTCTTACAGTAACTTAAAATATTTTCTGGTTTTTTCCCACATTTTTACATTACTTAGTTTACAAATTGTGGTGTTTACCCGCACATAGTCAAAAGATTTTCGTAAAGTACTTTGAAAGATTTGTTTGATTCGTCTTGTCTTTGGTAATAAATTGCACACCAGCCAATCAACTGCAAGAATTTGGATGTAAAAACTTTACTTACGTCCAATATGACACCGGAGGTGTGACATTCACTTGACAGGAAATGCTTTCAGAAGTACAGTTTTTATACTATAGATATATATTAATCTCTGTCTAGATATTAATTTACACCATAGTTGAAGATGCCATGTTCATGAAATGTTTTTCCCGGCCGAGTTACATCTCACAGTATTACAATTGCTGCAAATAATTTGCCTATCTATATTCACTGCACTTTAAAATGGTTCATTGTATGGGAAGGGCTTTGAGATTTTCATGAGAGAATGAAGACATTTTCTACTGCAAGTTCTTCTTTTCTTTAAAAATTGAAGTTAAAGAGAATATTTGCAGCATAATCATTGCAAGCTCATGTCACACACCAGCAGATTGATTAGCACTGACACTGCCTTCAGCTACACTCTATTATGCAAAAGAACACAGTGCATCATTAAAACTGTCTCTTGAAACTCATTACCTAATTAGTTTTTAACACATTGTGCATGGTACATACAAAATTCATTATGAAATTCATGGGATGTGATGTTTCTGGTGCTGAACATAACTGACTTCTTCTGACTTTGGCCCATGCCTTTCAACCTGCAATGTGGTGTATTTGGCTTGGCACTTGGGAGTCTTGCTTACTATGCTGCTTTTCACTGTTGCATTAAAGTACTGTGTGGTGAGGGTGTGTTATGGATACAGTATGTGCCAGAGAGAGTATTACAGAGAGAAAGGTGCCAGGATGAGCATTGTGCATATAGTGTGGGAGTGATGTATTGAGGGGTTTGCTATATTGTCAGGGATAAATTTACAGAGCATTGTTCCATGTAGGAATGTAAGGAAGAGGCGTTGCACAGAGGGCCGAGCCATATAGTGAGAAAGTGATATACTGAGGCTTTGGTAAATAGTGAAAAGGTGATGTATTCATGGTTGTGCTATATAGTGGAGCATGTGTGAGCATTGTTGTGATAAATATACCAGAAATATATCACAGATAACAATAAATATAATAGTATAATGTAATAGTGAGACAGTGTGATAAATATACCATAGACTGAGAGTAGGTAATTACAGGGATATAATATAATAACAACAGTGAGTGAATAATATCGCAGAAAGTGATTGGGTGTAATGTGACAGTAAAATATAACTCTACAATACGATATATACAGTGTAATATATTACAGTGACAGTTTGTATAAGTGTATTGCGGGAACAGAACTACATCATCAATAACAGCTTGCATTTATATAGCACCTTTAACATAGAAAAATGTCTGAAGATGCTTCATAGAGGCATGAGCAAGGAGAGATTAGGAGGAGTGATCAAAAGCTTGGTCAAAAAGGTGGGTTTTAAGGAGGAGAGGGAGGTGGAGAGGCAGAGGGGTTTAAGGAGGGAATTTCAGAGAGTGGGCCTAGATGACTGAAGGCATGGCCAGCAACAGTGGGGTGAATTGAGGGGGTGCAAAAGACCGAAGTCAGAGGAACCTTTCATGCTTCAAACAAGAACATTTCTGTATTATATCATTCTTACATCGAGTTATATCGAGTCTACAGCACAGAAACATGACATTCGGCCCAACTGGTCTATGTCAGCATTTATGCTCCACACGAGCCTCCTTCCACCTCTCTTCATCTAACCCGATCAGCATACTCTCCTATTCCTGTCTCTCTCATGTGCTTATCTAGCTGCCCCTTAAATGCATCCATGCTATTTGCCTCAACTAGTCAAGAGTCTACAACGTGGTATCTTATCAAAGGCCTTTTGAAAATCCAAATATATTACATCTACTGCATTACCCTTGTCTATCCTTTCTATTATGACTTTAGATATAGAGAATAATGTAAGTTAAAGATTAGCTTCACATTAGTTATAGCAAAGACATGGGGGTCATTTTGACTTTGTGCGATAGTGTAAAACAGGTAATAGTGAATCGGCAGCCCGTTTTACATCTTTCCTGATTTTTATTTCTGAATCCATGCTGGCTGCTGCTTACTCGGTTATTGTTGTACAAATAGTCCTCAAATTTACTCCTGATAATTAATTACATTATTTTACATGGGATTGAAGTTAAGACTTGTTCAAAACTCCTCAGTATTGGGAGTGTCCTCTTTTGACTTTGAGTGGGTTGGATTTCACTCCTGATTTATGCAAGAGAAAAAAAAAGTCCCAAATGTCTGATGTACAATTGAAATGAGGAGCAGTTCAACTTCTCATCTGATTATATCTGACCACTAATGGAAACTCGTATGCAAATTGAATTAACAAACATTTATGTACAGTAATTGCTGCCAAATTTCATTTGCCTGATAAATCTTAATAAGGAAGGAGAAGTGAAAGTGAATGAAATGGGAGCATGCTGCTATGTCTCCTGGAGGGCTGAAAGATTCTGGTATTATTCAGAGCACTCTACTGGGTCAGAATCATCAATGAACTTCCCAACAGATAACGGCACCGTTGAATGGGCTGAGCTTTAGGAAGTGCCCAGAATGGTAGCAGTTATCATCAGGGCGCTGTTTAGTGACAGCCGAGTAAGTTCAATTCTGATTTTGTTACGAGATTCCAGGACTCTGTCTGTGAAAGTGGAAACACAATGACCTTGTACATCATTACCCTACCTTCCAGGGGCTCAGTCTTCAACAGAATTGTTTTTTTGTAAACTATCAGTATGTAATCTTGGTTAGGAATCTTTTTAAAGTTTCCAGATGTCATTGTACACACCTCTACCACAAATACCTGCACACACATACACAAATACAGATACAGAAAGACATACATACATACAGAGTGACGCGCAGATAGAAAGAAAGAAGAAATAACTTGCATTTATTTGATGTCCCAAAGCGCTTTACAGCCAATGAAGTACTTTTTTGATGTGTAATCACTGTTGTAATGTAGGAAACGCAGCAGACAATTTGCGCACAATGAGGCCAAACAATCAGCAATGAGATAAATGACCAGATAAATTTGATTGTGATGTTGGTTGAGGGATAAATGTTGGGACAGCACACCGGGAGAACTTCCCTGCTTTTCTTTGGAAAGTGCCATGGGATCTTTTATGTCCACCAGAGAGAGCAAACATGGTTTAACATCACATCCCAAAGGCGGCACCTCCAACAGTGCAGCACTCCCTCAGTACTGTACTGTACTGCACTGGAGTGGCTGCACTGGGGTAGGGCTTGAACCCATGACCTTTTGACTCAGAGGCGTGAATGCTACTACTAAGCCAAGGCTGATATTTAAAAGGGTCACGATGTTGGAACTCACACCACACTCTTTAAAATCCTCCTCAAAATCCGTCTCTTTGACCAAGGTATTGGTTCCCCCCCCCCGACCCCCCATATCTCTGTCTTCCTGGCTCAGTTTCGCTTACAGCTATCTGTGAAGTGCCTTGAGATATCTTTTACATTAAAGGTGCAATATAGATACATACAATATAGATGCTGTTTATCCCAGTCTGACATTTCCTGTATATGGAATCCCTGGTTTACCTCAGTGTAACATTTCCTGTATAAGGCCTTCGATAAGGTACCGCATTGTAGACTCATGACTAAGGTCAGAGCATGTGGAGTCATGGGACATGTAGCAGAATGGATAACAAGTTGGCTACAAAACAGAAAAGAGAGTCGGGGTTAAGCGTAACTACTCAGACTGGCGAAAGGTGGGAAGTGGTGTCCCACAGGGATCGGTGCTGGGACCACTGTTGTTCACAATTTACATTAACGATTTGGACTCAGGAATCGGAAATACAATTTCAAAATTTGCGGACAGCACCAAATTGGGGAGTGTAGTTAATACAAAGGAAGAATGAGTCAAAGTGCAAGAGGACATTAATAAACTTGCAGAATGCGTGTGTAATTGGCAAATTAATTTCAATATAGATAAGTGTGAGATGGTGCATTTTGGTAGGAAGATTAAGGAGGCCACCTACTGCTTGGATAATAAGAGTCTAAATGGGGTAGAAGAGGAGAGGGATCTGGGGGTACAGATACACAAATCACTAAAAGTAGCGACGTAGATTAATAAGCCATAAAAAAGGCAAACCAAGCACTGGGGTTCATTTCTAGAGGGATAGAATTGAAAATCAGAATTTATGTTAAACTTGTATAGAACCTTGGAGTACTGTGCACAGTTATGGTCTCCATATTATAAAAGGATATAAAGGCACTGGAGAAGGTGCAAAAAAGATTCACAAGAATGATATCAGAACTGAGGGGATAAACCTTATCAGGAAAGGCTGAACAGGCTGGAGCTCTTTTCTATAGAAAAGAGAAGGCTGAGGGGTGAATTGATAGAGGTCTTTAAAATTCTGAAGGGGTTTGATAGGGTAGATGTAGAGATGTTTCCACTTATGGGGGAGACCAAAACTAGGGGTCATAAATATAAGATAATCACTAATAAATCCAATAGTTAATTCAGGAAAAACTGCTTTACCCAAAGAGTGGTCAGAATGTGGAACATCAAGGAGCAGTTGAGGCGAATAGCATCGATGCATTTAAGGGGAAGCTAGATAAACACATGAGGGAAAAAGGAATAGATGATTATGCTAATAGGGTTAGTTGAAGAGGGGTGGGAGGAGGCTCGTGTGGAACATAGACGCTGGCATAGACCAATTGGGCTGAATGGCCAATTTCTGTGCTGTATGCTCTATGTAATTCTACATAATCCCAGGTTTATCTCAGGATAACATTCTAGTGGGTGCAATCCCACGTTTATTTCAATATAACATTCCCAATGCATGCAATCACAGGATTATGTTAGTCTGAGGTTTCTGGTATATGGAATCCCAGGTGCCTCTCAGTATAACATGCCCAATATCTGCAATCCCAGGTTTATCTTAGTCTAACATTTCTGCTATATGGAATCTCAGGTTTATCTCAGTATATCATTACCAGTGTGTGCAAAGCCAGTTTTATCTTAGTCTGACCTATCCTGTATGTGGAATCCCAGGTTTCTATGAGTATAACATTCCCAGTGCATGCAATCACAGATTTCTATGAGTATCGCATTCCCAGTGCATGCAATCCCAGGTATATCTCAGTATAACATTCTCAGTGTATGTAATCCCAGATTTCTATGAGTATAACATTCCCAGTGCATGCAATCCCGAGTATATCTCTGTATAGCATTCCCAGTGCATGCAATCCCAGGTATATCTCAGTATAACATTCTCAGTGTATGCAATCCCAGATTTTTATGAGTATAACATTCCCAGTGCATGCAATCCCGGGTATATCTCAGTATAACATTCCCAGTGCATGCAATCCCAGGTATATCTCAGTATAACATTCCCAGTGCATGCAATCCCAGGTATATCTCTGTATAACATTCCCAGTGCATGCAATCCCAGGTATATCTCAGTATAACATTCCCAGTGCGTGCAATCCCAGGTATATCTCAGTATAACATTCCCAGTGTATGCAATACCATGTTTATCTCAGTGTAAAATTACCAGTGTTTGCAATCCCAGATTTATCTTAGTCTGAGGTTTCCTATCCTGTGTTTGTCTCCTGCTGACATTCCCTGGCAGATTAGCTGTAGTATGTAGTTGATGTATTTAAAGGACAAGTACCCCTGTAATCGGAGCATTGTTCAATAACAGAAATAGGCTGATCTGAAAAAAATCTGTTTATTTTTGTCTTCTTTCAACCCATATTTGAATGGAAATATAGCATCAGACTCAATGAGTGCATTCTTCTGTACACAGTGTGACACAGTGTCTTGCAACAGTCCTTTAACTATTCTTCATTATCATCATCAGCAGTTCGGCCAAAGCTTAGCGTGAGTGCTCCTATGGGATTGGAGCTTCCAAAGTAACTCCATTGTAAAAGTGTCTTTCAGAGCTCTGCCCAGCAAGTTCCTTTTGTAGGTGGATCATCGTCTCACTGTGCTACCTTATGTACTGTGACACCAGGTACTTTAACCAAGCACTCACTAATGTCTCACCTCCTGTCAGCCAGTGCCCAAGTACCATTAGTGTGTAGCTACCCGTAAAGACTTCGACTCTGACGTTAGTTTAGTGTGTTTCTATTTTTTCTCAACTCTTTCTTTTCTTTAGGAGCGGAAGCTGTGTGCCCACCCATGCCTGGAGATCTATCGTAGAGACCTGATCTACTACATATGCCCCCTGGCGCGGCAGAGTGACTTCTATGTACCTGAACTAAAAGAGGCTGACAAGAAACAGAAAGAGGAAGAGGCAGATGATGCACGTACAGACATGTCAGGTAAATAATAGATAGTATCTCTAGATGGACATATGGACATGGCAGGTAAATAATAGATAGTATCTCTAGATGGACATATGGACATGGCCGGTTAATAACAGATAGTATCTCTAGATGGATATACAGACATGGCAGGTAAATAACAGTATCTCTAGATGGACATATGGACATGGCAGGTAAATAACAAATAGTATCTCTAGCTGGACATATGGACATGGCAGGTAAATAACAGATAGTATCTCTAGATGGACATATGGACATGGCTGGTTAATAACAGATAGTATCTCTAGATGGACATACAGACATGGCTGGTTAATAACAGATAGTATCTCTAGATGGACATACAGACATGGCAGGTAAATAACAGATAGTATCTCTAGCTGGACATATGGACATGCAAGGTAAATAACAGATAGTATCTCTAGATGGACATATGGACATGCAAGGTAAATAACAGATAGTATTTCTAGATGGACATACAGACTTCACAGATATATAACAAAGAGTAACTCTTTGTTCTTGACAGTGGGAGTGTGGGCAGTGCAAAGTGGATCGTGTATGCCTGCCGTTCTACTACAGGACTAGATTTTGAGATCCTAATATACTAACCAATTATATACTGCCATAAAAATTTCAAATATTGCTGGTGGGAGGGAACCTTTAGACACAAAGCTATTAAGGACTAACATGGCAGCTAGAGTTGTCCAATTGTTTGCAGAGTACAACCTGTTCACCTGTGACAATAATCATGCTCGTCATTGAAAGATTGGATGATAAATGTTAACTAATCAGTGCTCCCCCTGATACTTCAGTTTGTGAATGGATTAACAAAGTCCCAGGTTCCATTCCTGGTCATGTTGACTCAGCTGATCACAGCCGGGGCAGCATTTGGGGTCCTACAGTTGGCCTGAACAACCCTGGGCTATGGAGGGGGCAAATCAGCCATGGTTCCTGTTCCTAATTAATGTTCACAGTGCCACCCACTGAAAAGTGCATGGTTAAGGATAGGATCGGGGTCTGGCTGTGATGCCTCTGTGTTAGAATAACCTGTGTATACTCGGCGCCTAGATCTACACATGAAGACTAGCCATTAGAATGAGTTACCAGAGGGCAATCTGTGCCTGTAGACCTGTAATCAGAAAAACCTTATGTTTCTAGACAGCTGCTTCAGGAAAGGAGAGTAGAAAATTGGGGAATTGTGAACATGGGCACAGGAACAAAAAAGATATTGTTGACCATTCCTCTCAGGTAGTTATACTGCTATATCAACCTGTGTAGCAAAAGTTTGGATTATTGGATGAACTGAGCAGCGTACTCATAATGAAACTGAGGCATTTGGTAGTTAAAGACCTCAAATTAATTGACAGCGTCTTAGACACAAAATAATACTTTGATTATATGTCAGTCTGCGGTGACCTGCTTGCTACTCACACACTGTGATAGGCAGATGCTCTGCCTCCATGGCACTTGCAATTACCCTGTCTTGTTTGAAGGGTGAGGGGAGGGGGGAGGTGACAGCAGCCAACAAGTCACCTGTAGCAGACTGTTATTCTGATCACATGTCACTATGCATGAGGTGATGATGCAGCCTCATGTCATGTTGTGCCAAGGTTATGCTCCAGTCTTGTGTCCATGTGTTTCATACCCATATTTGATGGGTATGAAACGAGGTGATGTTACAACTACCTATCACACTGTAAGAAGAGGCACCAGTTACATATCACACTGTAATAAGACAAGCACCAGTTACATATCACACTATAACAAGGTGATGTACCAGTTACATATCACACTATAACAAGACAAGCACCAGTTACATATCACACTGTAACAAGATGATGCACCAGTTACATATCACATTGTAATGAGATGATGTACCAGTTATGTGTCACACTGTACTGAGATGGTGCCCCAGTTACATATCACACTGTAATGAGATGGTGCACCTGTTACATGTCACAATGTAATGAGATGACATACCAGTTACATATCACAATGTAACGAGGTGATGCATCAGCTATATGTCACATCATAACAAGGTAATGTTCAAGCTACGAATCATACTGTAACTCCACCTCTCTACCATTCTCTCCTCCTTTAAGATGCTCCTTAAAACTTACCTCTTTGACCAAGCTTTTGGTCACCTGTCTTAATATCTCTATGTGGCTTGTTGTCAAATTTTGTTTGATAATCATTCCTGTGAAGCACCTTTTACTACCTTAAAGGCACTATATAAATACTAGTTGTTGTAACAATATAATGCTTCATTAACATGTCGAGTTGCATGTCACAAAATGGAATTCAATCTAGAGAAGTGTGAGCTAATGCATTTGGGGAGGGCAAACAAGACAAGGGAGTACACAATAAATGAGTGGCGTAGAGGAAGTGAGGGACCTTGGAGTGCATGTCCACAGATCCCTGAAGGTAGCAGGACAGGTAGATAAGGTGGTTAAAAAGGCATAAGGGATACTTTCCTTTATTAGCCGAGGCGTAGAATATAAGAGCAGGGAGGTTATGCTAGAACTGTATAAAACACTAGTTAGGCCACAGCTTGAGTACTGAGTACAGTTCTGGTCACCACATTACAGGATAGATGTGATTGCACTAGAGAGGGTACGGAGGAGATTTCCGAGGATGTTGCCAGGGCTGGAGAATTTTAGCTATGAGAAAAGATTGGATAGGCTGGGGTTGTTTTCTTTGGAACAAAGGAGGCTGAAGGGAGATTTAATTGAGGTGTATAAAATTATGACGGGACTAGATAGAGTGGATAGGGAGGACCTATTTCCCTTAGCAGAGGGGTCAGTGACCAGGGGGCATAGATTTAAAGTAATTGGTAGAAGGATTAGAGGGGAGCTGAGGAGAAATGTTTTCACCCAGAGGGTGGTGGGGGTCTGGAACTCACTGCCTGAAAGGGTGGTAGAGTCAGAGACCCTCAACTCACTTAAAAAGTACTTGGATGTGCACTTGAAGTGCCGTAACCTACAAGGCTACGGACCAAGTGCTCGAAAGTGGGATCAAGCTGGATAGCTCTTTTCCAGCTAGCATGGACATGATGGGCCGAACGGCCTCCTTCTGTGCCGTGACTTTCTATGATTCTATGAAACGACAAAGCTGAAAATTATAAAGCAGATTCGGACAGAAAGAAAAGAAAAATTTATGACATAGAAAACAGGGAAACACATTTAAACAAAATGTCTGGAATGAGTTTAAATTTCGAAAGCACCTTTCACGACCTTCGGACTTCCTAAAGCACTTCAGAGCCAATGAAGTACTTTTGAAGCGTAGCCACTGTTGTAATGGAGGCAAGCACGGCAGCCAATTTGGGCACAGTAAGGTCCCACATACGGCAGTGACATAATGACCAGATAATACCAGGAGAACTCACCTGCTCTTCTTAGATTAGTGCCGTGGGATCTTTTACATAGAATTTACAGCACAGATACAGGCCATTCGGCTCAACAGGTCTATACCGGTTTTTATGCTCCACACGAGCCTCCTCCCATCTTACTTCATTTAACCCTATCAACATATCCTTCTATTCCTTTCTTCCTCATGTACTTATTCAGCTTCCCCTTAAATGCTTCCATGCTATTCGCCTGAACTGCTCCATGCGGTGGCAAGTTCCACATTCTAACCACTCTCTGAGTCCACCTGAAACGTTTAACATCTCATCCCAAAGATGGCGTCTCCAACAGCAGTGAACCAACAACCTTCTGACTCAGAGGTGAGATTGCTACCACTGAGCCATGGCTGAAGCTAAACAGGAAATTATCAAAGAGCGATGAAGGTGACATGACAGAGAGAACTGGGAATTTTGTGCTTTCATTTTAGGCTGGATTTATTAAACAGCTTCCATTGAGCTGATTACAGCATAATTAATCATCAGCACTAAATGAGGGGTAGAGAATCCTCCCAGTCTCTTCTTAATAATCTCTATGTACTCAGGCACATTTGGGAATGAATGCAATAACATTTCAACTTTTTAACTTTCTCCTTTTACAATCTTCATTGGGCGCATATACAAAATCGAGTTCTTGGGTTGCAGAAGGTGTTTTGATAGAGACCTGCTGACCAGAGTTTGGACAAGATGCTGAACCTCCAGTAATTTCAGACTCTCCTCCATCTGGGACCCTGTAATGATATTCTGATCTAGGAGAAAGACTGTGGGACATTAACTTTTCTCACTTCCCCGAACTCTCAACTTAACTTCGGCGGAACAGCAGCAGAAACTTCAGGCTTTTGCGCCGTTTCCATCAGGGGTTTTGGCGCATTTACGGCAGGAGATTGAAAGTCTTGCCCACGGAAATGAAAATGACTGGAGCCCGAAACAGGCGGAAAGTCAGCAGAGCATCCGCACCCCTCACCCAAAGCCAACTGATATTGGGTTCGGGACCCATGTAAATGCCGCCAGTGAGCAAAGGGGAGCCTCACTGCAGCTGGCCGGTTGTGGGATGGTAGGAAATCGGTCGACTCCCATACTGAGCCAGCCGGCAGGTCAGGTCTCGAAGGTGGAAGGTGGGAGGGGGGGGAACCGATCCCAGAGTGGGTGGGTGAGGGCCAGCAGGTGAGGACCGGGGCGTGAGGTGGGGGGGTGCAATCCTGGAGGGGGTGCGGGGAGGGCCGGCAGTGACCCATAGGGCCCGATATTACCATGGCAGTGGGTTCGGGGCGGGGGGTAGATTGGGCGCGTGGGTAATGCGCCCGGTGAAATCAGTCTGCTCCGCGCGCAGTCGCAGGCTGATTGGATCCACTTACCTGTTGTTCTGGGTTCCCTGCTGCTGAGCTGCGCGGTGGGCGGGCTGCGCATGCGCAGTAAGGTCTGTCAGCTGGAGGAGCTCTATTTAAAGGGGCCGTCCTCCACTGACTGATGCTGCAAGAAACAGGAACAATTACAGCATGGAGCAGCCCAGGGTTAATGATGCCTCACTCAAGGTATCATTAGATGGGGTGAGGAGGAGGGGGAGGACAGAGATATTCCCCCGGCGGCGGGAGGAAGCGGCCTGCCTCTGCCACCAAGAAGGCCTGGCTCGAGGTGGCAGAGGAGGTCACCTGCACCACCAACATATCGCCCACCTGCATACAGTGCAGGAGGCGCTGCAATGACCTCAGTAGGTCAGCCAAAGTGAGAACACGTAGTCTTTCCCCTACACTCCGTCTGCCACATCACCGCCCCCACCCCACATCTCCTTCTGCACTGCCAACACTACTCTGTCACATCACCCCTCATACCCACTCAAAGCTCATCCTCCATCTTACCTGCACTTACTCACCTCGCCAGTACTCATCCCGCCACTACCACTCAACCCAATCCTCATACAATCTCATGGCTCTATCTCATACTCACCCTCTCATGCATCTCTTTCACAGTCAGCCTCACTCAACCTGCCACTACCTGTGCTGCAGCCACAGGGCATGCATCACATATGTGCAGTAGGCAGCGTAAGGCAAACGTGTCGTGAGCATGAAGGGGATGCACAAGGGTGTTTGAGGGTTTGTCATGGTTTTTACTTATATTTAATTTCTGATCAACTCACATTACATATTATATTGGCACCATTACTGCCACGTCTTTGCGAATCTTGTCTGGTTTGTGCAATAATGCCCTTTCCTGAGGATCACTATGAAGACCCACAACTGATGCCACCCATTGTGTCACTGCAGAGTGGATGTAGGTATATTTGCAGGGCTCTTTTGTGCAGACGACAGAGAGACGTTGGCGATGTCCCCGGTGGCACCCTGGAAGGATGCGGAGGAGAAGTTGTTGAGGGCAGTGGTGACTTTGACAGCGACAGGTAAGAAGATGGTGCTCGGGCCAACCGGGAGCAGCTCGGCATGAAGGAGGCTGCAGATGTCCACGACTACATGTCGAGTGACTCTGAGCCTCCTTGTGCACTGCTGCTTAGAGAGGTCCAGGAAGCTAAGCCTCGGTCTGTGGACCCTGTGGCGAGGGTAGTGCCCTCTGCGATGCATCTCTCTCTGCGGTTGCCCTCCCTCCTGCTGTGCAGGTGGATGTGTCACAGCACTGTGTTGTGGAGCTCCACGTGTCAGAGGTAGATGGCGTGGCCGGCGAGGCTGGTGATGCTGTTCGCCCTCCGAGGAGGTCATGGCTGCAGCTACGGCGACCCCCATCCGGAAGATGTACATCTGAGGGGGTCCGCAAGGTGGGTACATGTGTCTGGACCCCGGGGTAAGTGTGCAAGTTGGTGAATTTGATTGTTAGGAGGAGGGTGGTGGAGGCCAAACTTTGTCCCAAGTGACAGAGTGGCCTCCTGCAATGACTGAGGGTCTCCCCCCCCACCTGTCAAATGGACCTTTGCAGCTGCCACAGGCTGACGGCTGCAACACGTCCATTTGAACTCGGAGTGTTTCCCCCACTGTGTGAAACAGTCTCAGTCAGTTGCAAAATCCCATCCCTGCTAAAATATCAGGTCAATCAGGTCTGTAAACAACCTGAAGTACCCGTTCAATTACTTTAAGTGGCATCCCACTGGCTTTAATTGCCGGTGGGAGTCCCACACGCGGGGGCTGCGCGGCATGTCAGCGCGTCAGTGGGGAACCCGGAGTGGGCGGGTTGGAGCCGGGCTCCCGACCCGCCCCGGGAATCCCCGATTTTCGCAGCCCCCCCACCACGAACGCACCCGATCGCGGGTGCAAAAATCGAGCCCATAGTATTTTTGTGGAGCATCGTGCTCCTCCTGGTCTCACATAAATTCTCCCAAAAAATATGGAGAGAAGTTAAAATTTTAAAAATCGGAAGCCCGTCCCTAACCCGCTTCCAACTTCCGTTTTTTAAGGAGGTGGGTTGGGGGCGTGGGCGACTAATCTGATCTCCCCCCCGACCCACGATCTCCCTCCCCCCCTCCCCGACCCACGATCTCCCCCTCCCCGACCCACGATCTCCCCCCCGACCCACGGTCTCCCCCCCGACCCACGATCTCCCCCCCGACCCACGATCTCCCCCCCGACCCACGGTCTCCCCGTCCCCGACCCACGATCTCTCCCCCGACCCACGACCTCCCCCCCGACCAATGACCTCCCCCCCCCGACCAACGACCTCCCCCCCCCGACCAACGACCTCCCCCCCGACCCACGACCTCCCCCCCGACCAACGACCTCCCCCGCCGACCAACGACCTCCCCCCTCCGACCAACGACCTCCCCCCCGACCAATGACCTCCGCCCCCGACCCACGACCTCCCCACGATCTCCACCCCCCCGACCCACGACCTCCCCCCCAACCAACGACCTCACCCCCGACCAACGACCTCCGCCCCGACCCACGACCTCCCCCCGACCCACGATCTCCCCCCCGACCCACGATCTCCCCCCCCCGACCCACGATCTCCCCCCTGACCCATGACCTCCCCCCGACCCACGACCTCCCCCCCGACCCACGATCTCCCTCCCCCGACCAACGACCTCCCCCCCCGACCAACGACCTCCCCCCGACCCACGATCTCCCCCCCCCTTGACGCACGATCTCCCCCGACCCACAATCTCCCCCCCCCGACCCACGACCTCCCCCCCGACCCACGACCTCCCCCCCAACCAACGACCTCCCCCCGACCCACGACCTACCCCCCGACCCACGATCTCCCCCCCGACCCACGACCTCCCCCCTGGCCCACGACCTCCCCCCGACCCGCGATCTCCCCTCCCCCGACCAACGACCTCCCCCCCGACCCACGACCTCCCCCTCCCCGACCCACGATCTCCCCCCCGACCCACGGTCTCCCCCCCCGACCCACGATCTCCCCCCCGACCCACGGTCTCCCCGTCCCCGACCCACGATCTCTCCCCCCGACCCACGACCTCCCCCCCGACCCACGATCTCCCTCCCCCGACCAACGACCTCCCCCCCCGACCAACGACCTCCCCCCGACCCACGATCTCCCCCCCCCCTTGACGCACGATCTCCCCCGACCCACAATCTCCCCCCCCGACCCACGACCTCCCCCCCGACCCACGACCTCCCCCCCAACCAACGACCTCACCCCCGACCAACGACCTCCCCCCGACCCACGACCTACCCCCCGACCCACGATCTCCCCCCCGACCCACGACCTCCCCCCTGGCCCACGACCTCCCCCCGACCCGCGATCTCCCCTCCCCCGACCAACGACCTCCCCCCCGACCCACGACCTCCCCCCCTACCCACGACCTCCCCCCCTACCCACGACCTCCCCCCGACCCACGACCTCCCCCCTGGCCCACGACCTCCCCCCGACCCACGATCTCCCCCCCGACCCACAATCTCCCCCCCCCGACCCACGATCTCCCCCCCGACCCACGATCTCCCCCCGACCCACGACCTCCCCCCCGACCAACGACCTCTCCCCCCCCCGACCAACGACCTCCCCCCGACCCACGATCTCCCCCCCGACCAACGACCTCCCCCCCCCCCGACCAATGACCTCCCCCCCCCCCCCCCGACCAACGATCTCCCCCCAACCCACGATCTCTCCCCCCACGATCTCCCCCCGTCCCACAATCTCCCCCATGGGCCTCCATGATCTCTCTGTCCCCCCCTCCCTCCTCTCTCGCTGCAGGCCTTCCCACCCGGCAGCCAGCTAGCCTCTCAATCGAGGTGGCTGCCGGGTGGGAAATGGAGAATTAAAAAAAAAATAACCTGCATCTCATGTCTCCTGGCTATCGCAGCCATTACAACCCCCCCCCCCCCCCCCCGGGCCCCCTGCGTTCCCTCCCCGTAAATATCGTGGTTCTGTCCATTTCCTGAGCAGCCCCCAACTACCCTTTTAAGGAGCGCTAGTTAAGCCTCCCCACACCTGCTCAACACATTTTTATTGTATATAGCATTGTTTCCATTTATGTTTTTCTCTATTTGCCCTGTAAACAGCCGTTTTTCCTTCTGTACATTCCTATATTTTTCAGTATTTTCCCAGCACATATCTATCTGTTTTTCTGTATTCCCAGTATTTTCATGTATTGCTCTGCATGTTTTTCTGTACATATATTAAAGTACAAGTGCATCACGAAATGTCATAGAAACAACGACAGTTTCCGTGATTTGGTGTCCTCACCAGTCTCTACACAGGGAAGCTATACAGATTCCAAGACAGTTACACCTGCTTTTATTTGCTGCTGTTCTCTTTATCTATTCTGTTTCACTCCTCAGTGTCTTGGCTTCTGTCTGTACTTGTTTACTTTCAGCCCTCCCCTCTCTTATCATCACTTGGTCTCCAATTGCTTACCTTCTGTTCCTCCCTCTGACTTTCCCCTTTCCCTCTGTTTTCCTCCTCATCCCTCTCCTCCTCTCTGACTCTCTCCCCTTCACTCCTCCCTATCTATCTCTCCCCTCTCCCAGTCTTTCCCTATTCCCCTCCTTCACTCTCCTCTCTCTTTCTCTTTCCCCCTCTCTGTCTCTCCCCTCTCTTTTTCTCTCACTCTCTCTCCTAACTCTCGCTCCCTCCCTCTTTCTCTCTCCCACTTTCTCTTCCTCCCCCCTCTCTCTCATTTTCTCTCACACTCTCTTTCTCCCTATTTCCCTTCTCTCTCTCTCTCTCTCCCTCCATTCTCTCTTTCTCTCTCACTCTCCCTATTCCCTTTCGCTCACTCTGTTCTAGCTCCCCCTTCCCCCTCCCCCTGTTTCTCTGTTTCTGGCTGGCTTTCTCTCCTCCATACACACATGGTTATTGTGTGTAATTCATTTTCTGTCCTCCACTGCCCTGCGACCATTTGAAATCACTTAATGTTGCCATCGAGATCTCTTTGAGAATTACTGGCCCCCTGGCTCCTCTGTGATGTACACATGGTGCCAGAATTGTTTCTTTTCTTCCCCCTTTGCTGCCATGTTGAAGGTGTTGGGATATGGTCATGAAACCTCATAGTGGTGATTAATGTGGGGATTCCTGCCCACGTCCATCTATATAATGAGAATGGATTGTTGGAAGCAATGCCCTCTGCCTGTGTCTCTGGCACCATGGGGCTGACAATCGACTTGGACAGGGATTCAAAACGGGTGATCTCAATCTGCCGCCCGTTACATATTCATCCGATAGTCAGTATCATTGACTTCAATGAAACTGAATATCAAGTGAGGCGTATAACTGGCAGCAGATGCGATACCACCCGTTTTGCGTCCCCGCCCAAATCAAATTTCATTCCCCCCCCCCACCCCGTCTCCCTCTGACTCACTGGGCTGAATTTCCTCGAGGCTTTACCCGCTCCACCAACGTAACATTGGCTGAAGTTTGGCAGATAGACTGTTTGCATGCATTTCTGCCGAAGGTACGGCAGCAGAGTGAGGGACGTGCCGAGGGAAATCCACCCCCATCATCTCTGTTTCTGTCTCTGTCGCTATCACTCTCCATGCCTCACTGTCTCAATTTCTGTCTCCATTCAGTCTCTTTTTATGTCTGTTTCTTCTCTCATCGTGGAATTGATTTTGACCCCAATTGGGACCCCCCTGCAAGCCAGATGTCCTCAGCAGAGGCCTGAGCCATTTTGAGGGCTGGGCCCCATTTACATTTGACCGGTGAGCTGCAAGCACTGAACTAGCAATCACCGATCGGGGTGGATGAAAAGTCCAGAAATGTTATCTGCGGAGGGGGGTGGCGGGGAAGCAATTGAAGAGGTGGCACAGACAGGCCAGCAGTGGTTGCCAAAATCTTTATGGGGCCAGATGGAACAAACTTACCAGGAATTGGAGCGGCCTGCAGCGGACCTTTAAGGACCACTGGTTCAGCCATTCAACACCTGGTACAAATGGGCAGAGAATGCATGGTATACGTTCTGGCCATTGGTATCACAAAATTTTGTCAGGGTCCTGTGTTCGTCGTAAGACCCTGATTAGCATATGTAAATTGGGCTACCGCCTGAAACAGGCGGGCACCTGGACCACCCA
The DNA here is from genome assembly GCF_035084215.1 of Heptranchias perlo. Taxonomy (NCBI): domain Eukaryota; kingdom Metazoa; phylum Chordata; class Chondrichthyes; order Hexanchiformes; family Hexanchidae; genus Heptranchias; species Heptranchias perlo. The sequence continues at coordinate 54,971,127 of NC_090341.1, read as the reverse complement.
TTCAGAGGCCCCAGGAAAATGGCGGTGAGGGGGTACCAGGCAGTAAGTGTGTCCCTGCAATTCTCAGGGCGCTATTGCTCCATTCAGGCCCGGCAGAGGGAGTTACAATCGACCCCTGTGTCTCGCCCACTGTCTTTGTTTCTGTCTCAGTGTCTGTTTCCTTCCTTCGATCACCATCTCTCTCTCTCTCACTGTCTCTCTTTTTGAGTCATTCCTTCCCCTTGCCTGGGTCTGTCCACATCGCCCACTATTCCTGCCCAGTAAGGTGGGAGTGGGTGGCACAGCAGGTTCACACAGGGCCATTTCACTGCCTGGGCCTCTGTTTGACTCCAGCACAGACTGGTTGGGTAAAGAGCCCTCTCTGTGCTGGCTGTGAGATAACTATGGGGCAATGTGAACCACAGACATAGAGAGAAGGAGACAATATAATCACACATTTCAAAAATACTTTTTAAAGAAATAATTTCAAATGATAATATAAAGAGGAGCAGCTCCTCTGTGACCGTGCCATTGTTAACGTTGGCACCCAGGGAACTGTCTCCTGGTCGAATGCCCGTGGAATGGAAGTGACGATCCGGATTCTTTCCCCTCAGTCTGGTTCAGTAAAAACTGAAATCGAATACATTTTAAAGTTCAGCACAACTTTAATAGCAGGGTTCTTAGTCTGCAGCATTGATTTGGACTCCTGATAGAGTCCCTCTATGCTGGCAGAGCAAGAACAAGAAACATACAGAAATCCACACGTTTTTATACAAATCAATAGGGTTGGAACATACTTAACGAGGGTCAACACCAATCATAAGCCGGGCACAGGTTGCCATGCGAGGTTACATTATTTCCGGCCAATCATAAATCGTCCATGTGCTGATCATGCTGCTGTTAGACATAAAAGGGGATACTTCCTCACCTTCCAACTTGGAATGTTCTTCCCTGTTCCTTCTGTTCCTTATCTCCCAACCTGGAATGTCTTTCAACTTTGGCTAAGCTCGTTACCTATATTGATCTGCCATAAACATGGAGACATTCAGACCAGTCCTTGAATCACATCAAAGACTCTACATTGCTAAGACCATGCAAACCTGCTGACTACACAAACATATGGCCCAGCAGGAGGCCAGGCCACCTGTACCAATCTCAGTTACTAACTAATTAACCCTTTCTAACCATTTTGCATTCTGCTTCTTTGCCACGTAGGCATCTTAATATTTTACCGAAAACTGACCACGTAGGGATTCTCAGAAGGAGGTGGCACTGTCAGAGCTAGGGTTCAAACTGTTTAATAAAATGCCTAAGGAGGGCAAGAGATATTAAAACGTTCAAAGGGCCTGACTTTCCTCGCACTTTCTGCTGCTGTGTCACCGTAACTTCGCCGGAATAGTGCGGGAAATCTCGTGTACATGTGTATAGTGGGCTTACCGCTGTGCCTCTGGTGATGTTGCGACGACAGAAAGTGTGAGGAAAGTCAGGGAAAGTATTTTTAAACCAAAGCGTATCAATAATCTCTTCTAAAGTTTTCCCATCTTCTGCAAGTTTTACCCTGCTGCACATTTTCACCGGGGATTACTAGAATAACTTTACACTGGGATTTCACTGAGACTATTAACCTACTCATCAGGGAGGTGCTGAGCAGCTGACGCCCCTTTTCTCTTCCTTAATTAACTTTGGATGAGATGCTTTTCCAGACCAGATGCTTTCAGGTTATAAAATTCACACAAAGTTTTGACTTGTTGCAATAATTGTGAACCGCAGGCAGAAAGGATCCCGTAACTCACTTGTGAAGTACATCGAATTACATCGAAACTACAGAACAGAAACAGGCCATTTGGCCCAACTGGTCTATGCCAGCATTTATGCTCCAGATGAGTCTCCTCCCTCCCTACTTCATCTAACCCTTTCAGAATACCCTTCTATTCCTTTCTCCCTCATGTGCTTATCTAGTTTCCCCTTAAATGATCTATGCTATTTGCCTCAACTACTCCTTGTGGTAGTGCATTCCACATTCTTACCACTCTTTGGGTAAAGAAGTTTCTCCTGAATTCCTTATTGGATTTATAAACTATTTTATATTTATGGCCTCTAGTTTTGGACTCCCTAACAAGTAGAAATATTTTCTGTACATCTACCCTATCAAACCCTATCATTATCTTAAAAACCTCTATCAGGGTCACCCCTCAGCCTTCTCTTTTCTATAGAAAAGAGCCCCAGCCTGTTCAGCCTTTCCTGATAACTTTATCCTCTCAGTTCTGGTATCATCCTTGTGAACCTTTTTTTGCACCTTCTCCAATGCCTCTATACCCTTTTATAATATGGAGACCAGAACTGTGCACAGTACACAAAGTGTGGTCTAAACAAGGTTCTATACAAGTTTAACATAACTTCTTTGCTTTTCAATTCTATCCCTCTAGAAATGAACCCCAGTGCTTGATTTGCCTTTTTTATGGCCTTATTAACCTACGCCGCTACTTTTAGTGATTTGTGTATCTGTACCCTGAGATCCCTTTGCTCCTCTCCCCCATTTAGACTCTTATTATCCAAGCAGTACGTGGCCTAATTCTTCCTACCAAAATGTACCACTTCACACTTACCTATATTGAAATTCATTTGCCAATTACTCGCCCATTCTCCAGGTTTATTAATGTCCTCTTGCACTTTGACTCATTCTTTCTTTGTATTAACTACACCCCCCAATTTGATATCGTCTGCAGATTTTGAAATTGTACTTCCGATTTCCGAGTCCAAATCTTTAATGTAAATTGTGAACAACAGTGGTCCCAGCACCGATCCCTGTGGAACACCACTTCCCACCTTTTGCCAGTCTGAGTAGCTTAACCTTAACCCCAACTCTGTTTTCTGTTTTGTAGCCAACTTGCTATCCATTCTGCTGCCTGTCCCCTGACTCCACATGCTTTGACCTTAGTCATGAGTCTTCTATGCGGTACCTTATCGAAGGCCTTTTGAAAATCCAAATATATCACATCTACTGCTTTACCCTTGTCTACTCTTTCTGTTATTTCTTCAAAGAATTCAAGAAGGTTTGTTAAGCATGACTTTCCCTCCTGAAATCCATGCAGACTGTTTTTTATTCTCTTTTCGTTCTCTAGATGTTTTTCTATTACCTTTTTGAGTAAAGATTCCATTATCCTTCCTACCACTGACGTTAAGCTAATTGGTCTATAGTTCCCTGAACTTGTTCTATCTCCCTTTTTAAATAGTGGAATAACATTAGCTGTCCGCCAGTCCTCTGGTACGATTCCCTTTTCTAATGAATATTTATATATATGTAATAGTGCCTCTACTATCTCTTCCCTAACTTATTTTAATATTCATGGATGCAATCCATCTGACCAGGGATCTTATCCTCTCTAAGTTTGATTAGTTTATCAATTATCTCCCCCTTTCTATCTTAAATGTTTTAATATCTTTTTTGATCTCTTCTTCTAATGTCCTGCCCACCATGTTAGTCTCCCCGGTAAATACTGAGGCAAAGTAACTATTCAATATTTCTGCCATTTTGCTGTCATTACCTGTGAGTTTATCTTCTGTATCCCTTAGTGGCCCTATCCCTGTTCTGGTTTTTGTTTTGTTATTTATGCGTCTGTAGAATACTTTACTATTTCTTTTTATATTCCTTGATAATTTAATCTCGTAGTTTCTCTTTGCTTTCCTAATTGTTTTTTTGACTTCTTTCCTAACCTCTTCCTATTCCCTTTTGTCATCCTCTCCTTTATTGTCTATGTACTTAGTGTATGCCTTTTTCTTTAGTTTCAATTTTACCCTCATCCCATTATTCATCCATAGTGTTTTATTATTGGCTAGTTTGTTCTTGCTTTTTAGAGAAATATATATCTCCAGAACTCAGTTGATCACCGTTTTGAATATTTCCCACTGCTGTTCTAATTCTTTGTCTGTCAACGTTTTTTTCCAGTTTACCTGCTCTAGTTCCATTCTCATCCACTCAAAATTAGCATGTTTATAATCTATTACTTTGGTCTTTGTCTTAAAAATGTCTTCCTCAATCATTATTTTAAACCTTATTATGTTATGATCGCTATTGCCTAGATGTTCCCTTACACTTACTTCTCTCATCTGTTCTGGTTCATTTCCCATTACTAGATCCAGCAGTGATTCCTCTCTTGTTGTGCTTTTCACATACTGGGTGAGAAAGGAGTCCTGTACACACTGTAAAAACTCCATTTCCTTTTTTCCTTTCCCTACCTCCTCTTACCGGTTTATTTGGGGGTAGTATGTAGAATATCCCTATTAACGTGATCGATCCCTTCTTATCCTTTGTCTCAATCCATATGGATTCTGTTTCTATCTTATTACTTATATCCCATTTTTCTATTGCCATTATGTTGTCTCTAATTAGTACAGCTACCCCACCCCCCTTCTTCCTTCCCTATCCTTTCCTAAATACATTATATCCTGCAATATTTAACAGCCAGTCCTGTTCTTTATGTAGCCATGTTTCAGTTATCTGGCTCCTGACTATTAATTATTGCCTCCAGTTCCCCGGTTTTGTTTTGGATGCTGTGCACGCTGCTGTACAGGCAAGTTAATTTATTTTTAGTAACTGTTCTCCTCACTTTGTTTTTAACGTCATTTTGTACTATAACTGTATTTGTTCGCTGACCGTTTAAGTTACCCTCATTCTTTAACTTGGTCTGATCTTTACTCTCATTTCCTATTTCTGTTGTCTTATGTTATTTTCACCAGATCCCTCTCCCAGTCTTACTATTTTAAAGCCCGATTTATCCTTTCCTCTGGGACACTGGTCCCATTCCGGTTCAGGTGGAGCCCGTCCCAGCGATGCAGCTCCTTCCTGTCCCAGTACTGGTGCCAGTGTCCCATGAAATGGAACCCTTCCTTCCTACACCAGTCTTTCAGTCATGCATTCACCTTCCTGATCTGTCTATCCCTGTGCCAATTAGCACATGGCTCGGGTTGTAATTTGATGATCCGAGATTACCACCTGTAAAAAGGGATCCTCCAGTGCCACCTCTCTTTGCACACACAATTTGAGTGCCATCAAGGAAGATGTCAGGTAATGTCAATGTGTTTCTTATAAGCAGGTTAGAGTGGACTTAGGGCATCAACCCTTGGGACCCGTGTACCTCCTGATAGGCTGCTCCAAGGTAGTGTAAAAAAACCTGGGATAAGGGAACCTAGCTGCCTGCCTGTCTTCATTCAAAATAGGGAGGATAATAGGACACTAACATGGCAACATAGGACTCGGTGGTGCAGCGGAGTTGAGGAGCTGCCTGGTGTAGGAGGACGGGTAGTGCAGTTAAATGGATGGGATAGAAAGAGGCAGTGGGAGTGAGCAGTGGAGTGGGAGGAGATGGATGGAGCAATGGGAATGAATAGAGGGACTGGGTGGGACAATGGGAGTAAGTAGAGGGGATGGATGGGGCAGTAGGAGTGAGAGTGAGTAGAGGGGATGGATGGGGCAGTGGGAGTGAGTAGAGGGGATGGATGGGGCAGTGGGAGTGAGTAGAGGGGATGGATGGGGCAGTGGGAGTGAGTAGAGGGGATGGATGGGGCAGTGGGAGTGAGTAGAGGGGCTGGGTGGGACAGTGGGAGTGAGTAGAGCAGATGGATGGGGCAGTAGGAGTGAGCAGAGGGGATGGATGAGGCAGTGGGAGTGAGCAGAGGGGATGGATGAGGCAGTGGGAGTGAGCAGAGGGGATGGATGGGGCAGTGGGAGTGAGTATAGAGGATGGATGGGGCAGTAGGAGTGAGTAGAGGGGATGGATGGGGCAGTGGGAGTGAGTATAGAGGATGGATGGGGCAGTAGGAGTGAGTAGAGGGGATGGATGGGGCAGTGGGAGTGAGTAGAGGGGATGGATGGGGCAGTGGGAGTGAGTAGAGGGGATGGATGGGGCAGTGGGAGTGAGTAGAGGGGATGGATGGGGCAGTGAGAGTATGTAGGGCGGATGAGCTGAACAGTGGGAGTGAGTAGAGGGTTCGGGCAGTGGGAGTGAGTAGAGGGGTTCGGGCAGTGGGAGTGAGTAGAGGGTTCGGGCAGTGGGAGTGAGGAGAAGGGTTCGGGCAGTGGGAGTGAGTAGAGGGTTCAGGCAGTGGGAGTGAGTAGAGGGGTTCGGGCAGTGGGAGTGAGTAGAGGGTTCAGGCAGTGGGAGTGAGTAGAGGGGTTCGGGCAGTGGGAGTGAGTAGAGGGTTCGGGCAGTGGGAGTGAGTAGAGGGTTCGGGCAGTGGGAGTGAGTAGAGGGTTCGGGCAGTGGGAGTGAGTAGAGGGGTTCGGGCAATGGGAGTGAGTAGAGGGTTCGGGCAGTGGGAGTGAGGAGAAGGGTTCGGGCAGTGGGAGTGAGTAGAGGGGTTCGGGCAGTGGGAGTGAGTAGAGGGGTTCGGGCAGTGGGAGTGAGTAGAGGGTTCGGGCAGTGGGAGTGAGTAGAGGGGTTCGGGCAGTGGGAGTGAGTAGAGGGTTCGGGCAGTGGGAGTGAGCAGAGGGTTCGGGCAGTGGGAGTGAGTAGAGGGTTCGGGCAGTGGGAGTGAGTAGAGGGGTTCGGGCAGTGGGAGTGAGTAGAGGGGTTCGGGCAGTGGGAGTGAGTAGAGGGTTCAGGCAGTGGGAGTGAGTAGAGGGGTTCGGGCAGTGGGAGTGAGTAGAGGGTTCAGGCAGTGGGAGTGAGTACAGGGTTCGGGCAGTGGGAGTGAGTAGAGGGTTCGGGCAGTGGGAGTGAGTAGAGGGTTCGGGCAGTGGGAGTGAGTAGAAGGGTTCGGGCAGTGGGAGTGAGTAGAGGGGTTCGGGCAGTGGGAGTGAGTAGAGGGGTTCGGGCAGTGGGAGTGAGTAGAGGGTTCAGGCAGTGGGAGTGAGTAGAGGGGTTCGGGCAGTGGGAGTGAGTAGAGGGTTCAGGCAGTGGGAGTGAGTAGAGGGGTTCGGGCAGTGGGAGTGAGTAGAGGGGTTCGGGCAGTGGGAGTGAGTAGAGGGGTTCGGGCAGTGGGAGTGAGTAGAGGGGTTCGGGCAGTGGGAGTGAGTAGAGGGGTTCGGGCAGTGGGAGTGAGTAGAGGGGTTCGGGCAGTGGGAGTGAGTAGAGGGGTTCGGGCAGTGGGAGTGAGTAGAGGGGTTCGGGCAGTGGGAGTGAGTAGAGGGGTTCGGGCAGTGGGAGTGAGTAGAGGGTTCGGGCAGTGGGAGTGAGTAGAGGGGTTCGGGCAGTGGGAGTGAGTAGAGGGGTTCGGGCAGTGGGAGTGAGTAGAGGGGTTCGGGCAGTGGGAGTGAGTAGAGGGTTCAGGCAGTGGGAGTGAGTAGAGGGGTTCGGGCAGTGGGAGTGAGTAGAGGGGTTCGGGCAGTGGGAGTGAGTAGAGGGTTCGGGCAGTGGGAGTGAGTAGAGGGTTCGGGCAGTGGGAGTGAGTAGAGGGGTTCGGGCAGTGGGAGTGAGTAGAGGGTTCGGACAGTGGGAGTGAGTAGAGGGGTTCGAGCAGTGGGAGTGAGTAGAGGGGTTCGGGCAGTGGGAGTGAGTAGAGGGGTTCGGGCAGTGGGAGTGAGTAGAGGGGTTCGAGCAGTGGGAGTGAGTAGAGGGGTTCGGGCAGTGGGAGTGAGTAGAGGGGTTCGGGCAGTGGGAGTGAGTAGAGGGTTCAGGCAGTGGGAGTGAGTAGAGGGGTTCGGGCAGTGGGAATGAGTAGAGGGGTTCGAGCAGTGGGAGTGAGTAGAGGGGTTCGGGCAGTGGGAGTGAGTAGAGGGGTTCGAGCAGTGGGAGTGAGTAGAGGGGTTCGGGCAGTGGGAGTGAGTAGAGGGGTTCGGGCAGTGGGAGTGAGTAGAGGGTTCAGGCAGTGGGAGTGAGTAGAGGGGTTCGGGCAGTGGGAGTGAGTAGAGGGGTTCGAGCAGTGGGAGTGAGTAGAGGGGTTCGGGCAGTGGGAGTGAGTAGAGGGTTCAGGCAGTGGGAGTGAGTAGAGGGTTCGGGCAGTGGGAGTGAGTGGAGGGTTAGGGCGGTGGGAGTGAGTAGAGGGTTCGGGCAGTGGGAGTGAGTAGAGGGGTTCGGGCAGTGGGAGTGAGTAGAGGGGTTCGGGCAGTGGGAGTGAGTGGAGGGTTAGGGCGGTGGGAGTGAGTAGAGGGTTCGGGCAGTGGGAGTGAGTAGAGGGGTTCGGGCAGTGGGAGTGAGTAGAGGGGTTCGGGCAGTGGGAGTGAGTAGAGGGGTTCGGGCAGTGGGAGTGAGTAGAGGGGTTCGGGCAGTGGGAGTGAGTAGAGGGGTTCGGGCAGTGGGAGTGAGTAGAGGGGTTCGGGCAGTGGGAGTGAGTAGAGGGGTTCGAGCAGTGGGAGTGAGTAGAGGGGTTCGGGCAGTGGGAGTGAGTAGAGGGTTCAGGCAGTGGGAGTGAGTAGAGGGTTCGGGCAGTGGGAGTGAGTGGAGGGTTAGGGCGGTGGGAGTGAGTAGAGGGTTCGGGCAGTGGGAGTGAGTAGAGGGGTTCGGGCAGTGGGAGTGAGTAGAGGGGTTCGGGCAGTGGGAGTGAGTGGAGGGTTAGGGCGGTGGGAGTGAGTAGAGGGTTCGGGCAGTGGGAGTGAGTAGAGGGGTTCGGGCAGTGGGAGTGAGTAGAGGGGTTCGGGCAGTGGGAGTGAGTAGAGGGGTTCGGGCAGTGGGAGTGAGTAGAGGGGTTCGGGCAGTGGGAGTGAGTAGAGGGGTTCGGGCAGTGGGAGTGAGTAGAGGGGTTCGGGCAGTGGGAGTGAGTAGAGGGGTTCGGGCAGTGGGAGTGAGTAGAGGGTTCGGGCAGTGGGAGTGAGTAGAGGGTTCGGGCAGTGGGAGTGAGTAGAGGGTTCGGGCAGTGGGAGTGAGTGGAGGGGTTCGGGCAGTGGGAGTGAGTAGAGGGTTCGGGCAGTGGGAGTGAGTCGAGGGGTTCGGGCAGTGGGAGTGAGTAGAGGGTTAGGGCGGTGGGAGTGAGTAGAGGGTTCGGACAGTGGGAGTGAGTAGAGGGGTTCGGGCAGTGGGAGTGAGTGGAGGGGTTCGGGCAGTGGGAGTGAGTAGAGGGTTCGGGCAGTGGGAGTGAGTCGAGGGGTTCGGGCAGTGGGAGTGAGTAGAGGGTTCGGGCAGTGGGAGTGAGTCGAGGGTTCGGGCAGTGGGAGTGAGTAGAGGGGTTCGGGCGGTGGGAGTGAGTAGAGGGTTCGGGCAGTGGGAGTGAGTAGAGGGGTTCGGGCAGTGGGAGTGAGTAGAGGGGTTCGGGCAGTGGGAGTGAGTAGAGGGGTTCGGGCAGTGGGAGTGAGTAGAGGGGTTCGGGCAGTGGGAGTGAGTAGAGGGGTTCGGGCAGTGGGAGTGAGTAGAGGGGTTCGGGCAGTGGGAGTGAGTAGAGGGTTCGGGCAGTGGGAGTGAGTCGAGGGGTTCGGACAGTGGGAGTGAGTAGAGGGTTCGGGCAGTGGGAGTGAGTAGAGGGTTCGGGCAGTGGGAGTGAGTAGAGGGTTCGGGCAGTGGGAGTGAGTAGAGGGGTTCGGGCAGTGGGAGTGAGTAGAGGGTTCGGGCAGTGGGAGTGAGTAGAGGGTTCGGGCAGTGGGAGTGAGTAGAGGGTTCGGGCAGTGGGAGTGAGTAGAGGGTTCGGACAGTGGGAGTGAGTAGAGGGGTTCGTGCAGTGGGTGTGAGTCGAGGGGTTCGGGCATTGGGAGTGAGTCGAGGGGTTCGGGCAGTGGGAGTGAGTCGAGGGGTTCGGGCAGTGGGAGTGAGTAGAGGGTTCGGGCAGTGGGAGTGAGTAGAGGGTTCGGGCAGTGGGAGTGAGTAGAGGGGTTCGGGCAGTGGGAGTGAGTAGAGGGGTTCGGGCAGTGGGAGTGAGTAGAGGGGTTCGGGCAGTGGGAGTTAGTCGAGGGGTTCGGGCAGTGGGAATGAGTGATGCAGTGAGTAAAGGGGATGGATGGGAGTCCTCATGTTTATCCACTGTTACAACAAACCCAGTACTAGAGTAATTCCAATACTAGAGCAAATTCAGAATTAGAATTATTCCAGTACGAGAGAAAGTCCAGTACTAGGGCTAATCCAGTCAAGAGCAAATCCAGTGCAGCATGAGTTAATGAAAGGTGACAGCTCCCAACTTTTAATGAGCAACTTATTTTTCAATATTTATGGAATTTCTCTGCCTACTGCAGTATTAGTGTCTTATTGAAGCCCTTTCTGGTGGGGTCCCTAAAGTAAATCCGAGCTGCAGTGAGTAATATAAAATTAATGACTCTGTGTGTATTCTATGCTACGTGTCAATGCTGGTGTTTATTATCTAAAACTGACTTTTATTAATGTGGCTTGGAGCCTGAATTAAAGCAGTACTCTCTCACTTTCTGGATGAGCCCATCTACAAACTCATTTACAATAATGTGGCATTCCATTCCTCGCAATGGAATCTGTGCTGTATGAATAATACCTTCCTGTCTGTCAGGCATGCTCTTATCATCGTGCCTCTTTGTTTTGCTCCTCCTTTATTGCCAATTCTCTCCCCTCACCTCACCTTCTTTCCTGAAGGCGTTGATTCTTGTTTCAGGGCAGTCCCATGGTCATTTGTCCAAGCGGCCATTCTTCGTGTGAAGGTTTGGACAATAAGTTTCGACAAACTATTCTACCTTTCGGGGCATCACAGCCCGCTGCTGTCTTCTTGCTATCTGCATGCATACTTCCAGAGGTTACTGAATAGCAAACAGGAGCGGGAATCCTGGGCAGTTATTCTTCCCTAACTTGGAAGTGGTGAAGCCAATTGTAGCACCTGGTTGGCAACTTGATTGAAATCAGCTAACTCAGAGCAGACCAGAAGTCCAGCATTGCTCAAGCAGGCAAGCAGACTTCATTCATTTAAAGTTAGTATTCTATATGTCAATGTAAATAAAAATGTTAAATTTTTAAAATAAAAAAAACAAAGAAATAATTGAATTAAATTAAAGAGACAGAAGGGGAAAAAACATTTAATAACCAAAAATTATTAAAGTAAGGAGTAACGAGACTCCACATTTTTAAAAGTTAATTTTTAGTTGTTTGGCATTCATTAAGACTTACCGTGCTGAGGCACATTTAAAAGAAAAAAAAGACTTGCATTTATATAGTGCCTTGCACGACCTCAGGACATCCCAAAGTGCTTTACAGCCAATTACGTACTTTTGAAGTGTAGTCACTGTTGTAATATTGGGCCAGAAATCACTCCCTTATTAACAGAGGAACTCAAAGCACTCTCTCAGTTTTTAGTGAATAGAAGGAACAACTTCTGGCCTTCGCACATGCGCAGTGAAACGCGGAAATCCAGAACTTGCTCCTAGTGGTTCGCCAGCGATCTGACAGCTTCGAATTAAAGGGCCATCGCACGCTGCAATCAGAGAAACCATTGAAAAAGCGCCAACTTGCTTGTCTGCCCAGCTGGAAAGTAACTAATTACCCCACCAAACAGGTACGCTTAAAAATACAGGTATAAACTAAGTTTTAACAGCACAGTAAGTCTTAATGACTGCCAAACAACTAAAAATTAACTTTTAAAAATGTGGAGTCTCGTTACTCCTTACTTTAATAATTTTTGGTCATTAAATTTTTTTTTACTTTTCCCTTCTGTCTCTTTAATTTAATTCAATTATTTCTTTGTTTTTTTATTTTAAAAATTTAACATTTTTTATTTACAATGACATATAGAATACTAACTTTAAATGAATGAAGTCTGCTTTGCCTGCTCGAGCAATGCTGGCTGAATCTGTGGGTGTGACTTCTCTTCCTGACTGATTTTGTGGGCTTGTCTTCTCATGGACTTTTCCAGCCGTGCGTCAACTCACGTTGCTCAGAGGCTGGGTTGATAGCGCACATTTTTTCTAAAGTTCAATTTCAAGCAATTTGACGCCACAGAACCGGCAGTAATTATTTTCGTTAATTTAATTTGCAGGAGCTGCAGTGAGTGTTGCCTCGCCATGCTGCGTGATTTCTGGCCCAACTGAGATATAACCCAGCACTTCATTGGTTGAAACGGCTTCATGTTAACTGGAAACTGTCAATGAATACTCAGATATTTTTCTTTCTCTCCCTTTGGACATCCTTTTGTTAAATACATGTCTGTCACATGTTCCTTTTACAATTTGCCACACCTGACATTATTAATCTACGTCAAAACACGTCCACCATTCCCAAACTAGGACTGTCGCTGATGCCAAAAAATCCTCCCTGCACAATAGGTACCAGGAAAGGGGAATCGGAAGCCCATCCTGCTCCAGGTGCCCTTTTGTCACAGCTGCTGTTTACTGAGGGCAGTAATATTCCTATCACTGGGTCATATTGGTCCTTAATGTCTGTAGCAATCTCAGCCCCGACGGGCCTCTGGCCTTTGTAGTGGGATTATTAAATATCCAAGTTGAGGAGAGGTTGTTTCTAGCTCAATGAGTCCAAGTCCTTACCATGAGCAAGAATTAGTCATTCTCTCCTCCGGGCTGTTAGTGAAGATATATTTAAATAGACTGCTGGGAGGAATCAGTTACTTTCCCTTTTCATAGAATCATAGAAAGGTTACAGCACACAAGGAGGGCATTCAATCCATCGAGTCCGCGCCGGCTCGATGCAAAAGCAATCCAGCTAGTCCCACTCCCCCGCCCTTTCCCCGTAGACCTGCAATTTTTTTCCTATCAAATACTTTTCCAGTTCCCTTTTGAAGGCCATGATTGAATCTGCCTCCACCAACCCCTCGGGCAGTGCATTCCAGATCCTAACCACTCACTGTGTAAAAAAGCTTTTCCTCATGTCACCTTTGGTTCTTTTGCCAATCACCTTAAATCCATGTCCTCTGGTCCTTGACCCTTCCGCCAATGGGAACAGTTTCTCTCTATCTACTCTGTCTAGACCCTTCATGATTTTGAATACCTCTATCAAATCTCCTCGCAACCTTCTCTGTTCCAAGGAGAACAACCCCAGCTTCTCCAGTCTGTCCACATAACTAAAGTCCCTCATCCCTGGAATCATTCCAGTAAATCTCTTCCGCACCCTCTCTAAGGACTTCACATCTTTCCTAAAGTGCGGTGCCCAGAACTGGACACAATTCTCCAGTTGTGGCTGAACCAGTGTTTTATAAAGGTTCATTATGACTTCCATACTTTTGTACTCTATGCCTCTATTTATAAAGTCCGGATCCCGTGTGCTTTTTTAACCACTTTCTCAACCTGCCCTGCCACCTTCAACAATTTGTGCATAAACACCCCCAGATATCTCTGTTCCTGTACCTCTATTAGAGTTGTGCCTTCCAGTTTATATTGCCTTTCCTCATTCTTCCTACAGAAATGTATTACTTCGCATTTTTCTGCATTAAATTTCATCTGCCACGTGTCCGCCCATGCCACCAGCCTGTCTATATCCTCTTGAAGTCTGTCACTACCCTTCCAAGTTTTGTGTCTTCTGCAAATTTGGAAATTGCGCCCTGTACACCCAAGTCCAAGTCATTAATATATATCAAGAAAAGAAGTGGTCCCAGCACTGACCCCTGGGGAACACCACTGTACACCTCCCTCCAGTCTGAAAAACAACCGTTCACTACTACTCTCTGTTTCCTGTCACTTAGCCAATTCTGTATCCACGTTGCTACTGCCCCCTTTATTCCATGGACCGCAGTCTTGATGATAAGCCTACCGTGCGGCACTTTATCAAACACCTTTTGAAAGTCCATATACATCACATCACCTGCATTGCCCTCATTGACCCTCTCTGTTACCTCATCAAAAAGCTCTATCAGGTTAGTTAAACACAATTTGCCTTTAACAAATCTGTGCTGGCTTTCCCTAATCAATCCACACTCATCCAAGTGACTGTTAATTCTGTCCCGGATTATTGTTTCTAAAAGTTTCCCCACTACTGAGGTTAAACTGACTGGCCTGTAGTTGCTGGGTTTATCCTTACACCCCTTTTTGAACAAGGGTGTAACATTTGCAATTCTCCAGTCCTCTGGCACCACCCCCCGTATCTACAGACGTTTGGAAGATTATGGCCAGCACCTCCGCAATTTCCACCCTTACTTCCTTCAGCAATCTAGGATGCATCCCATCCAGACTGGGTGACTTACCTACTTTAAGTACAGCTAGCCTTTCTAGTACCTCTTCTTTATCAATTTTTAGCCCATCCAGTATCTCAACTATATCTTCCTTTACTGAGACTCTGGCAGTATCTTCTTCCTTGGTAAAGACAGATGCAAAGTACTCATTTAGTACCTCGGCCATCCCCTCTGCCTCCGTGAGTAGATCTCCTTTATGGTTCCCTAATCGGCCCCACACCTCCTCTTACTACCCGTTTGCTGTTTACATGACTGTAGAAGAATTTTGGATTCCCTTTTATGTTTGCCGCCAGTCTATTCTCAGACTCTCTCTTTGCCCCTCTTATTTCCTTTTTCATTTCCCCTCTGAACTTTCTATATTCTGCCTGGTTCTCACTTGTGTTATACGCCCCTTTTTTCTGTTTCATCTTACTCACCATCTCTTTTGTCATCTAGGGAGCTCTGGCTTTAGTTGCCCTACCTTTCTCCCTCGTCGGAATGTACCTAGACTGTACCCGAACCATCTCCTCCTTAAAGGCCGCCCACTGTTCAATTACAGTTTTGCCTGCCAATCTTTGATTCCAATTTACCCAGGCCAGATCTGTTCTCATCCCATTGAAATTGGCCCTCCTCTAATTGAGTATTTTTACTTTAGAGTGGTCCACGTCCTTTCCCATAGCTATTCTAAACTTTATGATACTATGATCGTTGGGCCGGAAACATACTGGTCAAGAAAGCTATCCTGAACACATTTCAAAAATTCCTCCCACTCTTTGCCCCTTATATTATTATTGTTATCCCAGTCTATATTAGGATAGTTGAAGTCCCCAGTTATCACTACTCTATAGTTTTTACACCTCTCTGTAATTTCCTTGCAAATTTGCTCCTTTATATCCTTCCCAATAGTTGGTGGCCTATAGAATACACCCAGTAGTGTAATGGCACCTCATTTACTTCTTAACTCTAACCAAATAGATTCTGTCCTTGACCCCTCCAGGACATCTTCTCTCTTTTGAATCCATGCTTCTTGCTGATGGTGAACCTGAATGCTAACATTGAACCCAAGGTGTTGAGATTGAGCTGTGTTTTTTCTGTTGCCATGGCTGTTGGCGCCGGAGTGGAATGGTGATCGAGGGCTGGCAGAACGAGTGCAGACTGCTCTTGCTGGATCTCCGCCCATTGTTCACCTGGCTTCATCATCATTTGGTGGGCCTTTTAAACCATCTAAATATTGTAATCGATGTAAATGATTGGAAAATGAATGCAGTTTTGTAGGAGGGCATGTCCTTTGGTGTCAGATTTCCCATATATAACAGGTAATCAGGGTGAGGCACGTTCTGGTTGTTAATTTTTGCCGCTAAGATTTATCATTGCTATAAATCAGAGTTCTGAATATGGGATTGCAGTGGGACTTCCTTGTTCTGTGTGTTATTGAAGCATGAAGAAGAGGTTGGAAGTAGGGATGTGAGATAGGTTTGATTGGACCAGAGGCAGACTGCCCTTTGTGCTATGCATAATTTTCCCACTCTTTGGTATAGTGCTCACCTCACCTTGAGACACTGCCTGAAACTAACCTTCTTCCTCATTTGCACTCACGTCCTTTGGCTGTTTTTACACAGCAGTTGCTCTGTTCACCACCTCCTGCCAAGCAGACTGTATGCTTCCCCCATGAGGAGGGCTCCCTGGAGTCCCAAACGGGGCTACCTTCCTATTACATTCATGGGTCTTTTTATCCTTCTTATGCTTTGTTTCAAACTACTGTTGTAAATGGCCCTCACTCCCTCCACTCTTGAGAGCATTTACACTTGCTCTGACATCGCGATAAGTTAAATGCCATGCCTAGGATAACAAACAGAAAACCCTTTTTAATTTGTTTTAGCTGTGGTTCTGTCTTCCCCCATCACAGGATTCTCCTTGCCTTCAAAAAGCTGCACTAGACCTAAGCGGCTAAATGAATGCATTAAACAGAAAATGGAGCAGCAAATAGTGCTTCACAGTCAACAAAATCCAGTCACTGTTGTGTTGTAGGGAAATTCGAGAGCCAAATTGCACACAGCAAGGTGTCACAAACAACAATGAGATAAATGACCATACTCTGTTTTAGTGATAGTTGACAGATAAATGTTGGCCAGTGGGAGAATTCCATTACACTTCATTGAATAGTTTTATGGGATCTTTTACGTCCACCTGAGAGAGCAGATGGGCCTCAGTTTAACGTCTCATCTGAAGAAAGGCACTGGGAGGAGCAGTTGGATGTGGGAGGTCATGTGATGAAACCTCCAGGAGTATGTCCAATCAGAGTTGACAGTCCCAACAGCCACAGAATCATGGGCTCCCTGGTAGTTGGATGTGTGTGGGACTGTGCTTGTCCATCATTACTGCTTGGTAACTGGCATTAATTGGCTTATGAGCTCACTAGCCACATGTAGATAGCTCTTGTGATCTTATATTAAAAAGGATAGGACACGAGGGTAGAGGAAGGAATTCCACACCAACCCACAAGGGTGGATGTGGTGGTCGCTCCGGGAGATCTCTTCACCTGAGAGGCTTTTTTTTGAGTGGAGAGTTTACAATGTGCTTTTGAGATGTGGTGATCCAGTCAGTCACAGGCTACCATTCACACATCCCTTACATCGACAGGTAGACACTGTTCTTTGGTTAACAGACTTAAATATCAGGCAGCCAAGATTGTCATCAAAAGCTGTATAGATCTCACTTGAGCAGAGGTTGGAATTCACATTTTATTCCAATCCCTGCACATCGCAGATTGATTATATTTTATCTCTGCCATGATTATATGCACAAGGTTTCCAAATACAGCAACAGGCCAATAGTCCTCTTCAATCACACCTCCCGAAACACATGACAGATCGACCCTGCACACACTGCTGCTTAAACTCTTCCCACCTGAGAGAAGTTGTTGTTTCTAGCAAAAAATGACTTTCCTGACATGCCCCCAAATGGCTTTGAGTGAGTACCAAAGGGGTTCTCAGAGGATGTCATTAAAGAATGACAGAGTTTGTGCAGAAGGTGCTCTGTTTAGAAGCTTAGCAGCAATGGTCTCAATCATCAGGGTCAGACAGCCTTCTCTATTTCAGCAGCATCAAACACTCCCTTCCCTTTGGCTCTTGGGAGAGAGTAGGGCCTCTTAAGGATCAACAAGGTCATCTATGTGCGGAACCACAAGAGATGGGTGAGATCCTAAATGAATATTTCGCATCGGTATTTACGGTTGAGAAAGGCATGGATGTTAGGGAACTTGGGGAAATAAATAGTGATGTCTTGAGGAGTGTACATATTACAGAGAGGGAGGTGCTGGAAGTCTTAACGCGCATCAAGGTAGATAAATCTCCGGGACCTGATGAAATGTATCCCAGGACGTTATGGGAGGTTAGGGAGGAAATTGCGGGTCCCCTAGCAGAGATATTTGAATCATCGACAGCTACAGGTGAGGTGCCTGAAGATTGGAGGGTAGCAAATGTTGTGCCTTTGTTTAAGAAGGGCGGCAGGGAAAAGCCTGGGAACTACAGACCGGTGAACCTGACATCTGTAGTGGGTAAGTTGTTAGAGGGTATTCTGAGAGACAGGATCTACGGGCATTTGGAGAGGCAGGGACTGATTAGGAACAGTCAGCATGGTTTTGTGAGAGGAAAATCATGTCTCACAAATTTGATTGAGTTTTTTGAAGGGGTAACCAAGAAGATAGATGAGGGCTGTGCAGTAGACGTGGTCTACATGGACTTTAGCAAAGCCTTTGACAAGGTACCGCATGGTAGGTTGTTACATAAGGTTAGATCTCACGGGATCCAAGGTGAGGTAGCCTATTGGATACAAAATTGGATTGACGGCAGAAGACAGAGGGTGGTTGTAGAGGGTTGTTTTTCAAACTGGAGGCCTGTGACCAGCGGTGTGCCTCAGGGATCGGTGCTGGGTCCGCTGTTATTTGTTATTTATATTAATGATTTGGATGAGAATTTAGGAGGCATGGTTAGTAAGTTTGCAGATGACACCAAGATTGGTGGCATTGTGGACAGTGAAGAAGGTTATCTAGGATTGCAACGGGATCTTGATAAATTGGGCCAGTGGGCCGATGAATGGCAGATGGAGTTTAATTTAGATAAATGTGAGGTGATGCATTTTGGTAGATCGAATCGGGCCAGGACCTACTCCGTTAATGGTAGGGCGTTGGGGAGAGTTATAGAACAAAGAGATCTAGGAGTACAGGTTCATAGCTCCTTGAAAGTGGAGTCACAGGTGGTTAGGGTGGTGAAGAAGGCATTCAGCATACTTGGTTTCATTGGTCAGAACATTGAATACAGGAGTTGGGATGTCTTGTTGAAGTTGTACAAGACATTAGTAAGGCCACACTTGGAATACTGTGTACAGTTCTGGTCACCCTACTATAGAAAGGATATTATTAAACTAGAAAGAGTGCAGAAAAGATTTACTCGGATGCTACCGGGACTTGATGGTTTGACTTATAGGGAGAGGTTGGATAGACTGAGACTTTTTTCCCTGGAGAGTAGGAGGTTTAGGGGTGATCTTATAGAAGTCTATAAAATAAAGAGGGGCATAGATAAGGTAGATAGTCAAAATCTTTTCCCAAAGGTAGGGGAGTCTATAACGAGGGGGCATAGATTTAAGGTGAGAGGGGAGAGATACAAAAGGGTCCAGAGGGGCAATTTTTTCACTCAAAGGGTGGTGAGTGTCTGGAACGAGCTGCCAGAGGCAGTAGTAGAGGCGGGTACAATTTTGTCTTTTAAAAAGCATTTGGACAGTTACATGGGTAAGATGGGTATCGAGGGATATGGGCCAAGTGCAGGCAATTGGGACTAGCTTAGTGGTATAAACTGGGCGACATGGACATGTTGGGCCGAAGGGCCTGTTTCCATGTTGTAAACTTCTATGATTCTATGACCTGCCCTGACAGTACTGCTGCTGTCAGCCTATTCAACAGGTCCCTTAGTTCTGTCTTCGACGCCTTCATCCTCTCCATTGGTGGAAGAACCTTCGGCTGTCTCGGTCGTATTGTCTGCACCTTGTTCCCTAAACCCCTCCACCTGGCTGACTCTCTCCTGCCTTTAAAACCTCCTCAAAGTCCACCATGCTTTCAGCTGTTTCTCCTAACTCCTCTACTACTACTTGCCGTTCCTTTTTCTTCTGTTTTCTTCCCTTCTTTACACTCCCATCTTCCCCTGCGGCACAACCATGAGGACAGGCAAACGAGCCACTCCTAGGCTGCTCTCGATCTGATGAGAATGACTCAGAGAGATGCCCCGCCCCTCTGAGGGGCCCCTGGCATTTGCTCTGCACTTTTCTGTGACGGGAAAAACTTAGGACCTCATGCTGTGGGGAGTCATCACCATGAAGGTTCACCCTTGCTGTTCACAGTACAGCATCCTGTAGTACCGACCCACTGCGCCCCTTCCACTCCCCCCCACCCCCCATTATAGGTGAGAAAGATATCGTCCCATGGCAAGAAAAGCAAAGCAAAGCAAAAAACACTTCCCCACTGAGATTTTAAAAAACTCATGGTGAGCAAAGAGGCCACGTCTCAATTCATTATGTCCAATACCCATTTTTGTTCTTAGCTCTTACTTAGTCCCCTGAAGCCCCAAGCTGCCAGACCATAAACATGCCCAGTAGACATTTTCAAACAGTGTGTCACCACACTCAGAGCTAAGGCTGCAGAGGCACCAGCCTGATTGGAATGCACTAGTTTACCACGGTTGCTGATGGGTCACAAAGTGCATACCCTGGATAACTAATGTAAGAAACTCAGCAGCCCAACTTATACACTTGAACAGAGCATAGGTAGTCATTCCTACACTTTATTTACATTGATCTTGTAACATGCAGTGCATCAACAATATCAGTATCAGTAACAATTAATCAGGTGATGAGACAGAGCCTGAGGTATTGCACTGACAAACATCGAAGAGACGGACGTCTGCTGGTTGAGAGTTTTGAGAGTTTCATGAGCGTGCATGTAGTGAGTGATTCCACTATTGCACTGCAAGAGCACTGGAGGTTGTCAGCACTGTGGAATGCGACCGTAAGGAAGTTGATGAATGTAGAGTACAATCATTAGTACAAGAGTGGGTAGGGTCGGCCAAGACCTGGTGGAAACCAAAGGCCTTAGTGCAGGACACCACTAAAATTGAAAAAGTAGGAGAAAAGACGAGTTAAATGAAGATACTACGGAATAGTAGGGCGTATGTCCATAACGGCAATCACATTTAGTGCCTCTGTAATTCAGACTGCAGGAAACTACGTTGTTAGAACTGGTTCCCTTCCCCTGACTAGAATCTTAGACCCACAGTTTCATGCGTCAGTGCTTCTGCTGTTGGGATAAGGGAATCAGATATAACCATGTAAATTTAAAGAGCTGGCACACAGATATTAGTCTCCTTTATTCCATGATGTGGAGATGCCGGTGATGGACTGGGGTGGACAAATGTAAGGAATTTTACAATACCAGGTTATAGTCCAACAGTTTTATTTGAAAATCACAAGCTTTCGGAGATTATCTCCTTCGTAAGGTGACGAAGGAGATAATCTCCGAAAGCTTGTAATTTTCAAATAAAACTGTTGGACTATAACCTGGTGTTGTAAGATCCCTTATTCCATACTGCGAAGCGACATCATTGTAAAGGCACCTATCGTGAATTTGTGACCTTTGCAGTGTTGTCTGGGGAGAAGAAGAGAACGAGTCTTGCAGACATGGGGGATCACAGTGGCTCAAACTGTGCTTGTGAGCTGATGACCAGAGACTGCCATTGAAAAAATCCCAGCACACTCTTGGTGCAATGGTCAGAAGGAATCTAAACCAAGAGGGAGATAAATAAAACATGGCTGTGAAAAAAAGAAGAAATCTTGTACTTAGTAGGAAAAGAATAAAGCAAACCTGTCACAAGAACAGAATATTTTGTTCACTGTATAAATGAGCTGTGGATGAGGACCTTGTGAGTTTTTACCTCATTAATAACCATGAGAGCCCAGCTCTGCCTGTGCGCTGTGCATTGCCTTGGGCAGTGACTGCCTAACTGCATTCTCATTGTATTTTTTGCGATGCCAAGACATGTCCTAAATCTGAAAAGTGTATCAGTAGTTACTAACAACAGATTGCATGGTAATCCATCCACAAATTGCGCTCTGTCTCGCCTCTAGTGAGCTGTAGTACTGTGTCCTTCACAAGATCGATACAGATGCAAAAGACCTTAGCTCACCCATCCAAAAAGACTCTAGTTCTTATGAAGCTGTTTGTTGTGATGCAGTCTCACAAGCAGGATGACTAAATCGAACCATTACATGGAGCTATAATTAACTTTAGTGCCTTTTTGCAAAGATTTTGTTTTTGTGGTGTATGGAACTCATGCAGGTTGCCAGTCACTGGTATTCTTTGATTTTAAAAAAAATTCCCTTCCATTTCCTCTCCTCCCATGAAGACAGTAACTCCTGAGGTGCAGTTCCAGCCACCCATACAGTACTTTACCCCATGTGCGAGTGCTAGCTAACTGCTCTCCCTCATCTACCAGTCCATGGTGCAGCCAGCCTTCACGTGAGACAACTGCACCTTGGGACACGTTATTTCGCACACCCGCAGCTTGGCCCTGCGACCTTGACCGGTTCACATGTACGAGGTGCTGACATTGTGATGTTACATTGTGACGCTATGTTCACTGGCCAAATCAGATCAGAGGCAGCTGGGAGCATCCAGTTAAAATAAAGCAGGGCTTCTGGGCCACTGGTCTTAAAAATTCTGGCAAATTTAAGCTCATGTTGCTGCCTGATATGTGAGAGCTGCATCTGAGGAGCAATATGGGCTGAAGTACCAGATAGCTATTCACCATGGAAGCATCACCACTGAACTTGATCCTGATCTTATTCGATGTCCACACATTGACTTTCCAGCAGACGTCCTCTAGATAAGGATCAGGTCTGGGAACTCGGATTCTACTGACATCCTTGCTGAGATCAGCTAACTGGACAGACCAGTATTGTAGCAGTAAGAAGGCAGGAGGAGAAGAAATGACCATCTTAAGGATGCTCATGGACTGAAACAGAGGATAAAACAATGAATATACTCAGTGATTTGTAAAGGGCAAGCCATGCTGAGCTGAATTCATCAAGGAAATTACCAAGTATACAGACTACGGCAGGGAAGTCCCACCTGACAAATCCTGCCCTTGAAGTCCAGGCAACTCAGTCCTAATTGTATTTATTTTCTTTATTCACGGGTTTGTCCTCTTCGAATTCTGTGGGCCTGGAGTTTTGTGAAGGGCAGTTTTCAGCACTGTTGCCTCATTGGTTGGACAAATCCTCAATCAGAACCCCAAGATCTGAATCAGCAGCATAAAATTGTGCAAGTTAATGAGAACATGGATTTAAACTTTAGATGTGCTCCCCCGCCCACCAGGCTGCATTGTACACACCTATGGGGCCAAAGAGGACAAAGGATTGGGAACCTCTGGACTCAGAATATAGTAGTTGCCATCTACTTAGACTTTCAAAAAGTTTTTGATAAGTTATAAATTTATAAGTCTGCCGTGGATACTTTCTCAGGTTGAATGTTGTTCCATTAAGCAGTCGGAGCATCTTACCTTTATGTGGGTTGTCTTGCACTGCTCTGTACCTACATGTATAATAGCATAACCCAGGGACACAACAGCAGCTTTCTCTTGTGAGCTGGACCAGATACTTATGTCTCTCCCAAGTGTATTTTTTCAATTGAGTTTGAGTCAAAC
This sequence comes from Heptranchias perlo, assembly GCF_035084215.1. Lineage (NCBI taxonomy): Eukaryota > Metazoa > Chordata > Chondrichthyes > Hexanchiformes > Hexanchidae > Heptranchias > Heptranchias perlo. The sequence continues at coordinate 54,948,430 of NC_090341.1, read as the reverse complement.
TAGGTTTGTTCCGAATCGTGAAACTGTTTTACTCCACAGTAGGGTGAAATATACAGAGCAACGGGTATGATCAGAGGTATAGGGGGAGAAATTGGATAAGGGTCCATTCTGGGTGATGTTAGCTAACACCCCACGCCCGACGGACCCTGGGCAGGCAAGACGCAAGTTTGGTCCCAAGGGAGCACTTACCTGCAATTAGCGTTCCTTCCCAGGCCTTGTACCTGGAATCAGTGCAATTCGCACTTTCCACCACCAGAGGGAGCCCTGTCTCTTAAAGGGAGAATTTTTCTTAGGAATCTCTTAAAGGTAGCTTGTACCTGTTATTTGCTGAAAATAACAGTCTACTATCTGCATGGAGTCTGAACAGAGACCAGACATCGCACACGTAAAACACAGATGCAGATCCCATCCCTATGTTTACACACTGATGAGTTATGTTAAAACATTGAATAAAGGTTGCACGCTACTAAATCCCACATCCTCCAATCTGCACGCCAGACCTCACCAATCTGCCGATCTGAGTTGGTACCAGGCCTGCGAGAGTGCGTGCACCAAGGTTCTCTGCTGATACACTAGAGACCTTGGTGCAAGAGGTGGACAGAAGGAGGGACAGAAGCAGTGGGGGGGGGGGGCAAGAGGCCCTCCGGACATATACTCAAAAGGCAGTGGGAGGTGGAGTGCAGGAAGAAGTTCAATGCTTTGACATGAGCGGTCAAGGTGAGTGAGGTCAACTGTCCAGTGGCCTCTCCTACCAACTGCACCACACACTACACCCCCCCCATCACCCACATACCAATAAACTCTTTCCATCGGTACTCAACTCTTCCAATCAGATGCTTTCTCTCGCCCATACACATTACCACTGTTTCAAGCCATCCACCCACAACTCACAGGCCACACACACTGGCAGCTATTCAACCATGACAGGCACATCAACCAGGCAACGTCCCGCTTTCATGCAGGAGAAGGTGGCGCATATCAAGAGGCAGCAAGTGGCAGTGGCATTTAGCCCCTCGAGCCTGTTCCACCATTCAATGAGATCATGGTGGACCTGTGACCTAACTCCATATACCCACCTTAGCCCCATATCCCTTAATACCCTTGGTTCACAGAAATGTATCAATCTCAGATTTAACATTCACAAGTGAGCTAGCATCAACTGCCGTCTGCAGAAGAGCGTTCCAAACGTCTCCCACCCTTTGCGTACAGAAGCATTTCCTAACTTCGCTTCTGCACGTCCTGGCTCTAAATGTTAGACTATGTCCCCGCGTCCTAGTATTCCAGTCTAGGAAACCTCCAAAAACAGTTACAAATGTCTCGGCAGCCAGAGGCAATAATCCAGACATTAACCTGTAAAGCCTGCATGGTCCCTTTAAATAGCACCGGTGGGGGGCCCTCCAGGCACTCGAAGACACGTTCAGATGGTCAGGGTTAAGACTATGCGTTGAGTTGAGCGTTAAGTCCCAAAATGGTGTCTATCAATTTAAATTAGCTCTGCACACTGAAGCCATTTTCTCCCTACTTTACATGATTCCAGCGTTCGTTATCTGGGCATGCACAAACTCCTATACCAAAATGGCGTCTAGTGCATGTCACACAGGAAACGTGCGTGCGCATCCAAGACGCCATCTTGGATGTCGGAGAGGCCGTGTAGTGCCGAAACAACGGGCGCTACATGGCCCAATTTAGCTCCCCTTAAGTTCAATGGGTACAACTTATATTTGTGAAATGATACAAAATAAAGAGTCTGCCACGCTTTCCCATATCGGTAGGTCCTCTTACTTAAACAAGAGGTCTTCTAACTATTCTCCAGCATTTCAAATTTCTTCGCCCCAGCAAAGCCCTTTGCAGTTTTCCCTGAAAGCATCCATGAACAGGAAGATAGGTCGCAGAACTCCTGACTCCTTTCAGGACTGAGGGCTGGACTACAGAGCTGCCAATCAAGCCTGCCAGAATGCAAGCCTCCCCTTGAAATTAGCTCCATGCTGAGCTCAGAAAGGATGAGATCTTTAAATTCCCATGGTATGCATGTTTGCTGGTAAGCTTTTTAACAAGCCCTCATTGTCTGAGCCTGGAGCCAGATACTTTGTCTGATTCACATCGCAGCATGAGGTTGTCCTGGGAAACCAACACCTTTAAAGCAAGCTTTAGCTTAGAAGCACATTTTAGATACAACTCATATCTAGATTTTTTTTGTGGTGGATAAATGGTTAGAATATCCCAAAACATGACAGTGGATATCCTAGGGAATCTGTGCAGAGATTTCTCCTCTTCTCCATCCATAGAAATAATTCAGACATGGACAGAGAAGAAATTATATTAAAATTTGCTCGTGATATCAAACTAGAGGCACAGCAAACTGCAGGGAGACTGTAGGAGGACATAGACAGGTTAGGGTGGTGGCAGCTATATGGCAAATGCAATTCCGCGTAGATACATGTAAAAGAAAGAATAAAGAAAGAATTTGCATTTATTTAGCCCCTTTCTCATCCTCAGAATGTCCCAAAGCGCTTCACATTACATTCAAATTACTTTTGAAGTGTAGTCACGGGAACAGAAAGGTTTAGGAGTACATGCACAGATATTTAATAGTAGGACTGCATGAGGAAAAAGCCATAAAAAGGGCAAATGAGACCCAGAGTTTATATTAAGGCATTGAATACAAAAGCAAGGGGATGTGAATCTGTACAGGACACTGACTAGACTGCAGTTGGAGTATTGCGTGGTGTTTTGGACACACCATTAAAGGAAGGAGATTGGAGCCATGGAAAAGGTGCAGCACAGATTCAATAGGATGGTACCAGAGATGAAAGCATATAATTCTGCAGAAACTTGACAGACTAGGGCTGTATTCATCTGCAGCAGAGAAGGTTAAGGGTGGATCTAATAGAACTGTTCAAAATTTTGAAAGGATTCAAAAGGGTAAATAGTGAAAGATCATTTCTCCTGGTTGGTGAACTGGTAGACTGGTAGATATAAACTCAGGAGTAGTACCAGAAGCATAAAGGGGAAGCTTAGAAAAGGTTTATTCATGCAAAGAGCTATTAGAATATGGAATGCATTACCACACATAGCTATTAAAACTGAATAAATCATGGCATTTAGGGCAGAGTTGGACAAACACTTAAAGAAGAAAAATAGTGAAGGGTAATGGTGATCAAGCAGGGACATGTGATTAGAGTAGATAGTTCCAGTGTGGAGCCAGCAGTTTGATTCTATGATTATTTCTTCCAAGTATTCTAGAGAAGACACCAGCAACATGCCTTCCACAATCAGGAATAATCCAAGTAAAATAAACAATTTACGCATGAATGAGATGGATAGCAAACAAGTCTTCGGGGTAGGTGGTATTTATTCTAGGCTGTTTAGAAAGACAAACAATGAGAGCTGTGAGGTGCTGGCAGCTATCGTGAGGAACTTGATGAACACTGGAGAGTTGCTGTCAGATTGGAAACCAGCTATGTGGTGCCTAGTTTCAAAAATAAAGTGACAAACTGACCTGGAAAACTACCAGTTCCTATTTCTTGCATCGATGGTGGTCATATGGCAAGGAGTCAGTGCCCTCTTATGCTGACACATTGGGGGTGAATTTCCATAGGATGAGTTGCCCTGCTATTATGCCAATGAAGAAAGATTTACACCCGCCGGTTGTTTGGAGAGGTACTTACATGAGGGTTTCCTGAGTCAGCTCATGAGCATACACATGGAGCAAGGATTGGTGTAAATCCCGTGTAAAATTGGTGTAATCTGCTGGAGTGCAACCTTTAAAAAGCCCGTTCAGCCTGCACACTTGTGCAGCAGACTGGAGGACAGCCCGGTAAGGAAGAGGCTGCTCTTGGCTCACTCGCTTGGCTCTCAGATAACTTCACTGCTTGTCTAGGATGCTCTGTGTGTCATTATACACAATCTGTACCTTCAGGGAGTCGTAGCCTTTTCTGTTCCTTTCTGAGGAGCTTGCAAAGTAACGTGGGTACTATAGATTGTACCCTGGACCATGGGAAAGTCAACAGCCCCGTAATACAGGGTGGCCCTATCCTGCTGCTGCCTTACTGTGGTGCCACTGGTGATGAATTCCCCAGATCTCTTGTAAAGTGCTTCAGCCACCTGATGAATGTCTGGCCACACTGTACCCTTGCCAATATTACAGAGATCCCTTGTGGCTGCTTGAAAGGACCCTATGCCATACGCTGGTTACCTTCGCTACCGAGAGAGGAATGTGGGCAGTTGACCGTGGCTGCAGGTCCTCATGCAGTAGGTGACAGAGCTGCCCTATAGCCTCTTGTATACAACTCCTCAGTAAGGTCTTTATATGATCTGTTCTGTGCATACAGTCTGTGGAGAGTTAATATCTGGTAGGCTGCATCCTCCTTAAATGCTGCCTGAGACTCCTTTACTCCATCCTGTACTGCCCCTCCTCCTTCTCCGTGATTATGGAATACAAGGGTATTACCATAGGAAAAGCCTTACCTGCTCCTGAGAAGCCCTCACTGAAGGTGGGATAGGGTGAGGGGAGGGTGAATTACCACCACCTTCTCGAGGACAATTAGGGATGGGCAATAAATGCTGGCCTTGCCAGCGACACCCATATCCCATGAATGAAAAAAAAAATCTAGTGGTGGTCTGACTCCATCAGAAGCAGTGAGAAAGCAAGTCCAGATCTGTAAGGGCAGTAAGACAAAAAAAATTGCCATAAAAGGTGTCTCCCAGCTGCAGAAATCACTGGTTAAAGTCTCCAGACTGCAGAGGCTCAGAAACTTCTCACTTCCGCCTGTATCAGCTGATCTGGCAGCAACTGCACCGACACATCTCAATCTAACTTGCCCCGATTGTATTGTGAGTGTAAGACCAGGAAACTTGCAGCGCTGTGTCACTGACCCTCATTAACATATATTTAAATGTGGGCTTGGTGGAAGAGCCAGGAAACACGAGGGAATTTAGGGGGATGTGAGTTAACGGTGGAAACAGCTTGTGCCTCACTCTCCTGCCACAGAAATGATCTAACCTGGCTTACACACTTAATATTCTGAAACCGATGAGCAAATTCACTCTTATTCAGTTCTTAGCTGGGTTTTCTGTAGTTTTAGATAAGTCACAGACTGTACCGTACACCCTGAACCTGGGCAGTGTAACCTAACTCCACCCTGTCTCACAGACTGTACCGTACACCCCGAACCTAGGCAGTCTAACCTGACTCCACCCTGTCTCACAGACTGTACCGTACACCCTGAACCTGGGCAGTGTAACCTGACTCCACCCTGTCTCACAGACTGTACCGTACACCCTGAACCTAGGCAGTGTAACCTAACTTCACCCTGTCTCACAGACTGTACCGTACACCCCGAACCTAGGCAGTCTAACCTGACTCCACCCTGTCTCACAGACTGTACCGTACACCCTGAACCTAGGCAGTGTAACCTAACTCCACCCTGTCTCACAGACTGTACCGTACACCCTGAACCTAGGCAGTGTAACCTAACTCCACCCTGTCTCACAGACTGTACCGTACACCCTGAACCTAGGCAGTGTAACCTAACTCCACCCTGTCTCACAGACTGTACCGTACACCCTGAACCTAGGCAGTGTAACTTAACTTCACCCTGTCTCACAGACTGTACCGTACACCCTGAACCTAGGCAGTGTAATCTAACTCCACCCTGTCTCACAGACTGTACCGTACACCCTGAACCTAGGCAGTGTAACCTAACTTCACCCTGTCTCACAGACTGTACCGTACACCCTGAACCTAGGCAGTGTAACCTAACTCCACCCTGTCTCACAGACTGTACCGTACACCCTGAACCTAGGCAGTGTAACCTAACTCCACCCTGTCTCACAAACTGTACCATACACCCCGAACCCAGCTAACATAATAAACTCACTCCACGCAGCCTCACTGACTATACCGTACACCCTTAACACTGCCAAAGTTGAACGTTCCGCCCAAGCTTTCTCTTGTATCTTATCCGGGAGTTTAATAGCCTCCTCAGATACAGCAGCAGAATTCCAATCTGGGATGGACTAGCACTGTATAAAAAGTTAAGAATTCCTGAGGGGGGAAAGAAGCATTTGGCACAAAAAGGGAAACTGAGCTCGTTGGCACCTTTAATCATGGAAGAGATATTTCAGGTTGGAAGGCACAGACCTTTCACCCCCTTCCCCCACCCCAGCTGATGAGCCTGTCAAAATCACCACATTAAATCTACACATAAATTCTCGCCAGGCTTTAAGGGAATGGACCCCTCACACTTTTGCCATCACTTGAGCAGGTAACATACGCACAATGACGGACGGGAAAAGATCCTCTGGTCGATCCAGCCTGTCCCACACAATCGTGATACCTTGTGTATCACAATATATACACTCCCCATCCCACCCCACACCATATGATCTCCTGGAAGAGACGAAAAACCAGTTAAAAACCCAGGCAATTTGGGGGGAAAAAAACTGGGAAATTCCTCTCCTTTGGCGATCGAAACTAGTCCAGGAGATCACTCTGGCCCTGATAATTCGAGCATTACATCACCTGCCTTATGTAAAAGGTGATTTCCGCCCCAGCCAGAAACAGGACCAGCTCTCGGCTTGAAGGAATTCAGCGTATCGGTGTCCACCACACGAGCCGGCAGCCTGTTCCAGAGATTCACTATTCTCTGGGAAAACAACCACCTCCTGACATCTAACCTAGATCTGACCTTGTACAACTTAAAATTGTGTAAAGAGCAACGGTCCCAACACCGATCCCTGCGGGACACCACTGGTGACTGGTCTCCAAACAGATCCAAATCCATATATAACTACTTTCTGCCTACAGCCTTCCAGCCAGTTCTCATTCCAGCTCAATATATTATCACTTATACCAGAGGCTTTGATCTTGTAGAAAAGTCTCTAATGTATTTAATTGGAACAAACTGTCAACTGGAACACAATCTGTTCCTTTCATTATCTTATAAACCTCAATCAGATCACCCCTCAGTCGTCACTTATCTAAAGTGTAGAGTCCCAGCTCTTTAAGCCTATCTTGATAACTAAGATGCTTTAACCTGGGAATTAGTCTAGTGGACCTCCTCTGCACCCTTTCCAAAGTCTCAATATCACCCACCATGTGATTCACAGTATTCCAACTGGGGCCTGACCAAGGTCTTGTACAAGGACAAAACAGAATGCTTTGTCTTATAGCCAATTGCCCTATAAATGCACCCCAACACTCTCTTCGCTCTACTGATCACTTCACGGCGTTGCTTATGATCCTTTAGAGATCTATGCACTAGAATGCCCAGATCTCTCTTTCTCCACCTGCTTCAATGCTTTTCCCTGAAGGGTGTATGTGTTTTGAGCATTTGTCCTGCCCACATGCAAAACACTGCACTTCTCCAAATTAAACTTTGCCAGTCACGAGCCCAGTCCCCCAACACATCAAGATCCACCTGAAGCAGTCGAGCATCATCTACAGTCCTGACACTCGCACAGATCTTGGCATCATCTGCAAATTTGCAGATTGTTTCCCCAACACCTACATCTAGATCATTAATAGAAATAGTAAAGAGCAACGGTCCCAACACCGATCCCTGCGGGACACCACTGGTGACCGGTCTCCAAACAGATCCAAATCCATATATAACTACTTTCTGCCTACAGCCTTCCAGCCAGTTCTCATTCCAGCTCAATATATTATCACTTATACCAGAGGCTTTGATCTTGTAGAAAAGTCTCTGGTGCGGTACTTTGTTGAAAGTTTTTTGGAAGTCTAAGTAGACAATGTCTACTGGGCTTCCCTCATCCATCATATTTGGTGACTTCTTCAAAAAAAAATCACATTTGTTGGACATGACCTTTTATTTTGAAGTTGTGTTGGGTGTCCCCAATATGTCCCTCTCTATCCAAGTAATCATATATTACATCCCTAATGATTCCTTCTTTTCTATTACTGATGTCAAACTAATGGGCCAATAGTTACCCAGGTCAGTCTTGTCTCCTTTCTTTAAAGATGGAGACTACATTAGCCTCCTTCCAGTCTACAGGAACCGTCCCAGATGCAGTGAGCTATTAAAAGTACAGGCAAGGGGCTCGCACAGTACGTGTCCCATCTCACTGAGGACCCACGGGTGGATATCACCCGGACCGGCTGCTCTGTCTATTTTGAGGTTCTTAATTCTATCTAAAACAATATGTTCATCTATGTTAACATCACTAGTTTTATTATTGCCATTGTTAAATTGTAACAGTCGAACATTGTCTTCAAGAGTGAAGGCCGTTGCAAAGTACTCATTTAATATTTCTGTCATACCCAGTGAGTCCTTCGTAACCTGTCCTTGAGCATAATTCAATGGCCCAATACTTTGACAGTCCTCTGACTTTTCACATAACTGAAAAAGTTTTTCTCATTATTTCCAAAATTGTCTACAATCCTCTTTTCCATTATCCTTTCAGCTGATCTAATAGCAGCCTTTGTTTTCTTTAGTTGTTCTTTGTTCTTAACTCTGTTTAGTTGAGTATTAGATGCCTTAAAGTTGTGGAAACATTTTTGTTTACATCTTATTTGTCTTTGTACATGACCAGTCTGCCACCTTGGCGTTTTCTTGCCACATTGCCAGACACTGTGTGGTGAAGCTGGTTTCAACACTGTCCTTTCATCTCGTGGACTTGGCTCAAACACAGCCAGATTGATGGGATGACAAGCCAGCTTCCTACCTAAGCACACGTATGTAGAATCTACAGCACAGAAACAGGCTATTTGACCCAACTGGTCTATGTTGGTGTTTATACTCCACACGAGCCTCCTCCCACCCTAATTACCACTTCCCACCCTGCCCCGTGTCCCTCTATTCCCTTCTACCTTGTGTATACATCAAACCTCCCTTTAAATGCATAAATATTATCTGCTTCAGTCATTCCATGTAGCAGTGAGTTTCATATTCTCACCACTCTCTGTGTAAAGAAATCTCTCCTAAATTCTTTATTTGATCTGTTATTGGCTATCATATATTTATACCCCCTTGTTCAGGACTCACCCACAAGTGGAAACAGATTCTCCACATCCACCCTAACGAACCCCGTCATAATTTTAAAGACCTCTATCAGGCCTCCTCTTGGTCTTCTCTTTTCCAGAGAAAAGAAACCCAGCCTGCTCAATCTTTCCTGACAGTTGCATCCTGTTAATTCTGGTAGCATTTTTGTAAATCTTTTCTGTATTTTATCCAGTGCTTCAAAGTAGTATGGAGGTCAGAACTTCACACAGGATGCCAACAATCCCATTATAACTGGGTGGTCCCAATATTAAACAGAGCAGCTGTGAAAAGCAGCAGTTATATACAAGACTGCCGAGCCGGTAAAGTCAGCTTATTTGTCAATTCCACAGAAAACAGTGCTCCTACCTCACGACCTGACCTCACTTCTATCCTTTCAATCATTTGCCAGTTGAAGTAAGGCTTTAAGGAAATGGGCCTAGAGCAGTCTTGGTGGGTGCAAGTAAACAGCACAGAAAACATTCATAATTCAGCCTTAATTACAATCAAATAGGCAGTCTCATTTAGATGCTACGGCTGGCTGATGTGGGAAATACAGATTTTATCAGTACAGAGAGGAGGCTCTTCTATGGTCGGGATTAAGGTGCAATGTTTAGGCAGAGTAGAGAGAGCTTTGTCCTGCATTTAACTCTTGCTATCCCTGCCTTGGTACTGCTAATTTAAACACAAGTGGTAACAACAATGAGAGTATTCCATATGCACTGATATCCTTTACCCTGAAGAGCATACCAGCATCCAGTTTGAAAGAAAATTAAATAGAGACGATCGGGTACCAATAAAAAGGATATTTATCTTTTTCAATCCTTTAAAAAGCATCTACTTTTTTTTTGCTTTGGCTACGACCCAAGATGGCAGATGCCTCACGCCCACCAAAAAACGAACCATCTCGTGCAGATGGAGCTGGCTGGATGAATTCTTGAGCCCAACAGCATCAAAAAGCTGTCTTGACAATGACAGCTTTGAACCAACATGGTCACTGAACCACTCTGGGTGAATGGCTATCACAACCAGTGACATTGGGCCCCACTGACTCCTCCAACCAAGCCCTCTCCCCCAGCTCCAGATGACATCAGCAATCATTATTTAAACAAAAATATTCAAATACTCAACAGAAATAGATCAGAAAATTGATATAAAAGTTTATGGTAATTTTTTGTAAAGATTTTGATGTTTAAAAGAAGCTTTGATTGTGAGACTTGCTCTTTAATTATACAGTATCCTGGTAGACTAATTAACCGCCCAACATATGTTCAATGTACTTTTCAGTATTTTAATGGCTGTCTTCATCTGTTTCTTTGTCTGTCCATCTGCTTGTTCGTCCATGGAAATTAACTTGTCATCTCAATAAGTTAACATTCAGATTTTAAAAATGGGCTTGCTGGGAACTGTCTGTGTGATCTATTTGCATATCTATAAACAATATGAGTCACCACAATAATTAAAAAGCTCCATGCCTTTCTGAGCAAAATGGTAGAGTTCATGAAAAGCAAAAGGCATGGTTGGGTCTATCTGATAGACAATGTTGAGGACGGGGTTTGGGTCTATATGATGGACAATGTTGAGTGCAAGGTTTCGGACTTTATGATGGACACTGTTGAGGACAGGGTTTGTGTCTTTTGATGGACACTGTTGAGGACAAGGATTGGGTCTTTCTGATGGACACTATTGAGGACAAGGACTGGGTCTTTCTGATGGACACTATTGAGGACAAAGATTGGTTCTTTCTGATGGACACTATTGAGGACAAAGATTGGTTCTTTCTGATGGACAATATTGAGGACAGTATTTGGGTATTTCTGATGGACACTATTGAGGACAGGGTTTGGGTATTTCTGATGGATGTTATTGAGGACAGGGTTTGGGTCTTTTGATGGATATTGTTGAGGACAAGGTTTGGGTATTTCTAATGGACATTGTTGAGAACAAGATTTGGGTATTTCTGACACTATTGAGGACAAGGATTGGCTCTTTCTGATGGACACTCTTGAGGACAAGGATTGGGTCTTTCTGATGGACATTGTTGAGAACAAGATTTGGGTATTTCTGACACTATTGAGGACAAGGATTGGCTCTTTCTGATGGACACTCTTGAGGACAAGGATTGGGTCTTTCTGATGAACACTATTGAGGACAAGGATTGGGTCTTTCTGATGAACACTATTGAGGACAAGGATTGGGTCTTTCTAATGGACACTATTGAGGACAGTGTTTGGGTATTTCTGATGGATACTATTGTGGACAAGGATTGGGTCTTTCTGGTGGACAATGTTGAGGATAAGGATTGGGTCTTTCTGATGAACACTGTTGAGGCAGGGATTTGGTCTTTCTGATGGGCACTTGAGGGCAGGGTTCGGGACTTTCTGATGGACATGTTGAGCTGCTGAGGGAAGGGTTTGGGGCTTGGCGCACAGATAATCTTTAAAAAAAATCATACTTGGATACCCATAAGAAATTCAGAGTTCTCCCTTAGCCTAATGTGTACTCCAGCAATACTTCATGTTATTTGAAGATTGAAAAACATTTTAAAATACAATTGGACCCTTTTATATTAAAATTGTGTTTGTCAAAAAAAGGCCCCATTTCAGCAGGCTTGCTTTACAGGGTATCAGGGTTTACTGAGCATTACTGAATTAGTATGATGAAAAAATGGAGAAAACAGCAAGTAAGCACATTTCAAAACACTGCTTCTTGGCAAAGACTTGTAGAGTGACAGTTCTCACTAATTCCTGCTACTTCCTCCAGGTTGAGGATTGCAATCTGAATAGATGCATTTGTGATGTTGAACCTCTGCCTCATTGGGGAGCAGGCCACGGTACCATTTACTTTTTGCTCAAGCCCAACATTACATATCAACCGCTACTTCCTTCCCTCCCCAATCCAATTTTCTCTCTTCTGCTGAAGGTGCTGAACCTTACAAGGATACAGAGCTAAGGCTATCAGCCACCATTTAGTACGCAACTTAAGTGGCCATTCTTAATACATTACATAGTACTAGATAGAATGTACAGTACAGAATCAGGCCATTTGGCCCAATAGGTCCATGCCGGTGTTTATGCTCCGCACGAGCCTCCTCCCATCCTTCTTCATCTAAGTGCATCAACGTATCCTTCTATCCTTTCTCCCTCATGTTTTTATTTAGCTTCCCCTTAAATGCATCTATGCTATTCGCCGCAACTACTTCTTGTAGTAGCAAGTTCCACATTCTAACCATTCGCTGGGTTAAGAAGTTTCTCCTGAATTCCCTATTAGATTTATTAGTGACTATCTTATACTTATGGCCCCTAGTTCTGGTGTCCCCCGTAAGTGGAAACATCTTCTCTTTGTCTACCCTATCAAACTCCTTTTTAATCTTAAAGACCTCTATCAGGTCACCCCTGAGTCTTTTTTCTAGAGAAAAGAGCCCCAGCCTATTCATTCTTTCCTGATAGGTATAACCTATCAGTTCTGGTGTCATCCTAATAAACCTTCACCAATGCCTCTATAATCTTTTTATAATATGGAGACCAGAGCTGTTCACAGAACTCCAAGTGTGGTGTAACCAAGGTTCTGTACAAGTTTAACATAACTTCCCTGCTTTTCAATTCTTTCCCTCTAGAAATGAACCCCAGTGCTTGGTTTGCTTTTTTTTATGGCCTTATTAACCTGTGTCGCTACTTTTAGTGATTTGTGCATCTGTACCCCCAGATCCCTCTGCTCCTCTACCCCATTTGGACTCTTATTTTCCAAGGAGTATGCGGCCTCCTTATTCTTCCTACCAAAATGTACCACCTCACACTTATCTATATTGGAAATTCATTTGCCAATTACACTCCCATTCTGCAAGTTTATCTACGTCTTCCTGTATTTTGTCGCAGTCCTCCTCAGTATTAACTAAACTCCCCAATTTGATGTGTCGGCAAATTTTGAAATTGTATTTCCGATTCCCGAGTCCAAATCGTTTATGTAAATGATGAACAACAGTGGTCCCAGCACCAATCCCTGTGGAACACCACTTCCCACCTTTTGCCAGTCTGAGTAGCTACCTTTAACCCCTACTCTCTGCTTTCTGTTCTGTAACCAGCTTGCTATCCATGATACATGAGTCTAGGCTGTCAGTGTTAGGCTGTTCTCTCCATGGGTGGCATCAGTCATGTGTTTATCCAATGTTCACATACATGGACTTTGCATTGCATAGCAATTGAAAGGGAAACACTTGCTGATATCGTTCCACTCCACTTCCCCAGCCCAGGGGCACTGAGGCCAATTATAGCATCCCTATCGCCTGACTGAGATCAGCTAATTCACCACAGAGATTGAACCTGAAGCCTCCTGGGCTGCATGACCTGTGCTGCCCTGTGTGGTGCTGCACCCATGACCTGTGCTGCCCTGTGTGGTGCTGCACCCATGACCTGTGCTGCCCTGTGTGGTGCTGCACCCATGACCTGTGCTGCCCTGTGTGGTGCTGCACCCATGACCTGTGCTGCCCTGTGTGGTGCTGCACCCATGACCTGTGCTGCCCTGTGTGGTGCTGCACCCATGACCTGTGCTGCCCTGTGTGGTGCTGAACCCATGACCTGTGCTGCCCTGTGTGGTGCTGCACCCATGACCTGTGCTGCCCTGTGTGGTGCTGCACCCATGTTTTGTTTGACGCTTCAGAAAAATTCTCAAATCTTCTGCCATGTTTGTTAGGCCGCAAGTGACAGTCACCGGGCATTGTTTTAACAATGATGGCTGTTTCTATGTTACAGGAATCAAACGTGATAAAACCAGGTCGAATCTTCATATGTCCCTCTCTTCCAAAAATATAAATCAGCCAGTTTATAAAAAAACACATTCTCTTGCAAAAGCAGTATAGTAAAAATAAAGCTAGCAGCATGCTCGATGATCAGTTCAAATTACTATAATTTAATTGTGTAGCACAGGAGGGAGCTTTCTATCCAGCTCAGTGCTGCATTGATTCCAATGTCTGGGGTGATCTAATTGAGGTGTTAAAGATGATTAAAGGATTTGATAGGGTGGAGAGAGAGAAACTCTTTCCTCTGGTGGGGGAGTCCAGAACAAGGGGGCATAACCTTAAAATTAGAGCTAGGCCGTTCAGGGGTGATGTCAGGAACCACTTCTTCACACAAAGGGGAGTGGAAATCTGGAACTCTCTTTTTTCCCCTCTGCCCACCACCCCCCCCCCCCCCCCAAAACAAAAGCTGTTGAGGCCGGGGGTCAATTGAAAATTTCAAAACTGAGCTTGATAGATTTTTGTTAGGCAAGGGTATTGTGGGTTACAGAACCACGGTGGGTAGATGGTGTTAAGGTATAGATCATGATTTAATTGAATGGCAGAACAGGCTCGAGGGGCTGAATGGTCCACTCCTGTTCCTATGTTTGGTGAATTTTATGCTGTTCAAGGTGAACACTTCAGTAGTCGGTTGCACCCGGTGTAAACATCGAGCACTGCCAGGTCAGGTCGCAATGGGTTAAATGCCAGGTAAAGCTCCAACAATGTGATTTGACCCCTAACTCATAATTGCAACCTCTCCTGTAGGAGCATGACATTTCCATTTCTCATACCAGCCTTCCTGACTTGGGAGGGACATACTGTGCACAGTTTTGTGCAACTAGTGTCAGATTCTAGAAAGTTCTATGCTATGGAGTTGCACCCACTAGGAGCTGGGTTGAGAATGCCCAACCAATTTTGCTCAAAAGCTTTGCAGCCATCTGGGAGAAGGATCTCTCAGCTCAATTTAATCAAATGTCAGTGTTCTAACGCACCGTGCCTTCCTTAGTTTAGTGATTTTGTGCCAATTGTATGAAGAGTGTTACATCCTGGATTCCATACATTTAGCATAACATATGCTTACTGGGATCTTAATGTTTACCCCGCTGCATAAACCAGTACACCATATGGTCACCCAATAAATGCTGTGACTCATGTTTTAACTCTTGCCTTGCTGAATAAGTTTAAACTCTATAGTTACACAAAGGCTGTGACGAGCACTTTACTCCTTATCCTGTGAAATTTAAAAAAGGAATTCCATACAGTTACACAGTGATTGATCCTTGCCCTGCTGAATAAACAGCTTCCCAAAGTTACACAGCAAGTGATGACAGAATGATACCGGGGCTTAGAGGGTTTTTTTTTTATTCGTTCATGGCATGTGGGCGTTGCTGGCGAGGCCAGCATTTATTGCCCATCCCGAATTGCCCTCGAGAAGGTGGGGGTGAGCCGCCTTCTTGAACTGCTGCAGTCCGTGTGGTGATGGTTCTCCCACAGTGCTGTTAGGAAGGGAGTTCCAGGATTTTGACCCAGCGACGGTGAAGGAACGGCGATATATTTCCAAGTCGGGATGGCGTGTGACTTGGAGGGGAACGTGCAGGTGGTGTTGTTCCCATGTGCCTGCTGCTCTTGTCCTTCTAGATGGTAGAGGTCGCGGGTTTGGGAGGTGCTGTCGAAGAAGCCTTGGCGAGTTTCTGCAGTGCATCCTGTGGATGGTACACACTGCAGCCACAGTGCGCCGGTGGTGAAGGGAGTGAATGTTTAGTGTGGTGGATGGGGTGCCAATCAAGCGGGCTGCTTTATCTTGGATGGTGTCGAGCTTCTTGAGTGTTGTTGGAGCTGCACTCATCCAAGCAAGTGGAGAGTATTCCATCACACTCCTGACTTGTGCCTTGTAGATGGTGGAAAGGCTTTGGGGAGTCAGGAGGTGAGTCACTCGCCGCAGAATACCCAGCCTCTGACCTGCTCTCGTAGCCACAGTATTTATATGGCTGGTCCAGTTAAGTTTCTGGTCAATGGTGACCCCCAGGATGTTGATGGTGGGGGATTCGGTGATGGTAATGCCGTTGAATGTCAAGTGGAGGTGGTTAGACTCTCTCTTGTTGGAGATGGTCATTGCCTGGCACTTATCTGGCATGAATGTTACTTGCCACTTATGAGCCCAAGCCTGGATGTTGTCCAGGTCTTGCTGCATGCGGGCTCGGACTCCTTCATTATTTGAGGGGTTGCGAATGGAACTGAACACTGTGCAGTCATCAGCGAACATCCCCATTTCTGACATTATGATGGAGGGAAGGTCATTGATGAAGCAGCTGAAGATGGTTGGGCCTAGGACACTGCCCTGAGGAACTCCTGCAGCAATGTCCTGGGGCTGAGATGATTGGCCTCCAACAACCACTACCATCTTCCTTTGTGCTAGGTATGACTCCAGCCACTGGAGAGTTTTCCCCCTGATTCCCATTGACTTCAATTTTACTAGGGCTCCTTGGTGCCACACTCGGTCAAATGCTACCTTGATGTCAAGGGCAGTCACTCTCACCTCACCTCTGGAATTCAGCTCTTTTGTCCATGTTTGGACCAAGGCTGTAATGAGGTCTGGAGCCGAGTGGTCCTGGCGGAACCCAAACTGAGCATCGGTGAGCAGGTTATTGGTGAGTAAGTGCTGCTTGATAACACTGTCGACGACACCTTCCATCACTTTGCTGATGATTGAGAGTAGACTGATGGGGCGGTAATTGGCCGGATTGGATTTGTCCTGCTTTTTGTGGACAGGACATACCTGGGCAATTTTCCACATTGTCAGGTAGATGCCAGTGTTGTAGCTGTACTGGAACAGCTTGGCTAGAGGCGCAGCTAGTTCTGGAGCACAAGTCTTCAGCACTACAGCTGGGATGTTGTCGGAGCCCATAGCCTTTGCTGTATCCAGTGCACTCAGCCGTTTCTTGATATCACGTGGAGTGAATCGAATTGGCTGAAGACTGGCTTCTGTGATGGTGGGGATATCGGGAGGCGGCCGAGATGGATCATCCACTCGGCACTTCTGGCTGAAGATAGTTGCAAAAGCTTCAACCTTGTCTTTTGCACTCATGTGCTGGACTCCGCCGTCATTGAGGATGGGGATGTTTACAGAGCCTCCTCCTCCCGTTAGTTGTTTAATTGTCCACCACCATTCACGACTGGATGTGGCAGGACTGCAGAGCTTTGATCTGATCCGTTGGTTGTGGAATCGCTTAGCTCTGTCTATAGCATGTTGCTTCCGCTGTTTAGCATGCATGTAGTCCTGAGTTGTAGCTTCACCAGGTTGGCACCTCATTTTTAGGTACGCCTGGTGTTGCTCCTGGCATGCTCTTCTACACTCCTCATTGAACCAGGGTTGATCCCCTGGCTTGTTGGTAATGGTAGAGTGAGGAATATGCCGGGCCATGAGGTTACAGATTGTGCTGGAATACAATTCTGCTGCTGCTGATGGCCCACAGCCCAGTTTTGAGCTGCTAGATATGTTCTGAATCTATCCCATTTAGCACGGTGGTAGTGCCACACAACACGTTGGATGGTGTCCTCAGTGCGAAGACGGGACTTCATCTCCACGAGGACAGTGCGGTGGTCACTCCTACCAATACTGTCATGAACAGATGCATTTGCGACAGGTAGATTGGTGAGGACGAGGTCAAGTAAGTTTTTCCCTCGTGTTGGTTCGCTCACCACCTGCCGCAGGCCCAGTCTGGCAGCTATGTCCTTCAGGGCTCGGCCAGCTCGGTCAGTAGTGGTGCTACCGAGCCACTCTTGGTGATGGACATTGAAGTCCCCCACCCAGAGTACATTTTGTGCCCTTGCTACCCTCAGTGCTTCCTCCAAGTGGTGCTCAACATGGAGGAGGACTGATTCATCAGCTGAGGGAGGACGGTAGGTGGTAATCAGCAGGAGGCTTCCTTGCCCATGTTTGACCTGATGCCATGAGATTTCATGGGGTCCAGATTCAATGTTGAGGACTCCCAGGGCCACTCCCTCCTGACTGTATATCACTGTACCGCCACCTCTGGTGGGTCTGTCCTGCCGATGGGACAGGACATACCCAGGGATGGTGATGGAAGAGTCTGGGACGTTGGCTGAAAGATATGATTCTGTGAGTATGGCTATGTCAGGCTGTTGCTTGACTGGTCTGTGGGACAGCTCTCCCAATTTTGGCACAAGTACCCAGATGTTAGTAAGGAGGACCTTGCAGGGTCGACTGGGCTTGGTTTGCCGTTGTCGTGTCCGGTGCCTAGTGGTCCGTCCGGTTTTATTCTTATTATGACTTTTCGTAGCGAGAGTTTACAACTGAGTGGCTTGCTAGGCCATTTCAGAGGGCAATTAAGAATCAACCACATTGCTGTGGGTCTGGAGTCACATTTCGGCCAGACCGGGTAAGGACGGCAGGTTTCCTTCCCTAAAGGACATTAGTGAACCAGATGGGTTTTTACGACAATCCGGTAGTTTCATGGCCATCATTACTGATACTAGTATTTTAATTCCAGATTTTATTTAATTAATTGAATTTACTAATTGAATTTAAATTCGCCAGCTGCCGTGGCAGGATTTGAACTCATGACTCTGGATTTTAGTCCAGGCCTCTGGATTACTGGTCCAGTAACATAACCACTATGCTACCGTACCCGAAATGTTAAATTATGAGGACAAGTTTAATAAGCTTGGCTTGTATTCCCTTGAGTTTAGAAGATTAAGGGGTGATCTGCTCAAGGTGTTTCGAATGTTAAAAGGATTCAATAGAGGTAGATACAAAGAAACTATTTCCTCTGATGGGGGAATCAAGAACGAGGGGACATAATCTTAACATTAGAGCTAGGCCATTTAGGAGAGAAATCAGGAAGCACTTTTTTACACAAAGGGTTGCAAATCTGTAACTCTCCTACAAAAGGCCATGGATGGTGAGAGTCAATTGGAGCTTTCAAAACTGAGATCGATAGATTTTTGTTAGGTAAGGGTATTAAGGGATATGGAGCAAAGGAAGGTAAATGGAGTTAAGATACAGATCAGCCATGATCTAATTGAATGGCGGAACAGGCCCGAGGGGCTGAATGGCCTACTCCTGTTCCTACATTCCTAATCCTTACCCAGCTGGATAAACAACAGAGTTACACAGTTAGTACCCCTGATCCCACTGAATAAATGAGGCATTGATACAGTCACACAGTTCCTGAACCTTATCCTGCTATGCCACGCCTCCTGTTTCCATTTTTAATTTTAGTTTAGTGTTTTTCATTTCTTTTTGTGTGAATCCTGCTCCTGTCTGCGAACATTTTAACTGCCTATCACGTTATACCGGCCATCTCATTCCCAATAACGTGCCTGCTGTAAGTGGGGACTGTACTTTTGAACTGTAGTCACTGTTCTAATGTAGGGGAACACAGCAGCCAATTTGCTTACAGCAAGGTCCCACAAACAGCATGAGATAAATGACCAGTTTTTAGTGGTTTTGGCTGAGGGACGAATGTTGGCCTGGACACCCTGTCCTTCGAAAAAATGCCATGGAATCTTTAGTGCACATTTGATCGTCATTTACCTGGAGGCCATAACAGATTGTGTATTATGGGCTGTTTGTTCACTACAATTTGGAGAAAAGAGTGACAGATAGTGTACTATTTGGGTCTAGCTCCAAGTTCTGGTAGTCCAGGTAAGTGATTAAGGCCTTCAAATTATGCTGCACTGTATTAGCATGGGAGCAGGTTTGTATGAAATTCCTATGCCCACTATTTTAATGGAGGTATTCTCCTGTTTAAAACAAAACTATGATAGCTCTTCCCAAATTCCTTAACCCGTTTAAAATAATCATCATAATGCAAGAATTAAATGTAATTATTGATTGTGGATTGGTACCCAGGATATTCATGTATTGTACAGGTGACCGGATTCTGGACAGCCTCTATCCTAGGATATAGGAAGCCTAGTGTAGGCAGACCATGGGTGCATGGAGCAGCAGGGGGAGCCTTAAGGCTGCAATCTACATGGACCTGACCCGGCAGTTGTTACAGTGGGGGGGGGGGGGGGGGGTTTAAATTGAAGTTCGCCCCATTCACACTGGAAATTGGTGCGATAGGCAGCTGAAAGTTGAAAAATAACAAGTTAATTTTTGAGCAGGCCTCAAAATGGGCGGCTCGCACCCCTGCCCGAAACAGATGGGAGCCTTACAAGTACCAATGGGCAGAGCGTGCACCGTACCAGCTCTGCCCCGTTGTGCCAGGCATTGAGTGGCCCAGAGCCCGTTCAGAAAACAGCCACAAAAGATTTTTTACAATGATTTTTGTGGAGCCTGGCCCCATAAAAACCTTCAGGCAGCTGCAGGCCACTCAGTGTCGGCCCTCCAGCGGCCAGCTGACTGTGGGCACATTTTACTAATGCTGGCAGCTTGCTCAACATATTTCGATGAAGCCCGACCATGAAAATGGTTCATGCCTCTCGATGGACCCATCGGGCAGAAGGCGTGATCGCTCAGCCCCCCGCTCCCACACACCCCATCTGCACTCCAGCACTCCAGTTGAAAATTGCCCCAGTCACTCCAGCTTTTTGATGCCCTATCGTGTAGAGGTCACCGATAGAACCTGCAATTTGCAATAACATATCCTGCTCTGTAACATTTTACCTGTGTTTACCATGTCTTTTTAAACCTGTAAAATCACTTAGTTTCACTGAAACCCCCAAAAATGTAAAACGGCATATTCAGTGATAATGTCAAGACACACGCGAGCAGTTGAAAGAATAGCAGCAGCTGGTGAAAGTGGTCGTATTTCAGGAAAAATAAATAAATGTCACGGCTGAGAGGGAGGGGTAAGACAGAGAGGGTGGGGAGAGGAGAAGATGAAGGGGAGAGGGAAAGGGGGAAGAGAAAGTGGGGGAGAGGGAGAGGTGGGAAAAAGGAGGGGGAAGGGGGAAAGAAAGACTTGCATTTATATAGCATCTTCCATGACCTCAGGGTGTCCCAAAGTGCTTTACAGCCAATGAAATACTTTTTGAAGTGTAGTCACTGTTGTAATGTAGGAAACGTGACAGCCAATTTGCGCACAGCAAGATCCCACAAACAGCAATGTGATAATGACTGGATAATCTATTTTTTAGTGATGTTGGTTGAGGGATAAAAATTGGCCAGAATACCGAGGAGAACTCCCCTGCTCTTCTTTGAATAGTGCCATGGGATCTTTTACATCCATCTCAGAGGACAGACAGGTCTCGGTTTTACATCTCACCCGAAAGATGGCACCTCCGACAGTGCAGCATTCCCTCAGTACTGCACTGGAGTGCCAGCCTAGATTTTGTGCTCAAGTTTCTGGAGTAGGGCTTGAACCCATGACCCAGAGGCGAGAGTGCTGCCCACTGAACCACAAGGTGGGGGGGGATGAGGAGGAGGGGAGAGGGAGGGGGAAGACAGAGCACTGGGGAGGGGAGGGGGAGGGAAGGAGGGAGGAAGAGAGAGAGAAGGCAGAGGGCCGGGGAGAGGGGAAGATGTAGAAGGAGGGGACGGGCAAGTGAAGAGGGAGGGGGAGATGAAGAGAAGGGGAGGGGGAAATGAAGAAGTGGAAGGGGAGATGGAGGGTGAGGGAGGGGGAGAGGGAGAAGGAAGGGAAGAGGGAAAGCAATAGCAGTCAGTTTAATAGCTGCTGAGGATACAATGCACTAAAAGTGTTTTGCTTCCCGCCTCCAGCATCATCGTGATCTTAAGCTTTTGAGCTCATGGCTTTTATTTCAGTTTGGAGAAATAGTGACTTTTTCCATTACCCACCTTAATAACATCTCTGAAAAGCCAGGCACTGAATAGTTTACAAGACAAAATACAGCATGTCGTTCTGAAGAAAGCAGAACATGTTTTTGAGGGATCATTTCTTAACATCTTGCACAAATGTTGTTGAAATCCCCCCACCAATCTTTTTCTTATGTGACAATCAGCGGGCACAAATGGATGTCAGAGAGAGTATTATTTGAGGTACACGGTCTCTTCCTGAGGATTTCCCTCAGCGAGCCGTGCTGCTTTGATGAGAGCAAGCACATCATTGTAAAGGGGCATGTGCTGGAGCCCCAAGTCATGCACAGTGCTCAATGGGCTCACTCTGCTGTGAAGGCCCATCATGGACAAGGGGCATTCAGTTCTGTCTGAATGGAGTCTTTCAAAGCTGTTGCTGGGACAAGAGGCGAATATGAGCACCTCCAGAATATATGCAGATGCATCTGAGACCTAGGAGTGAACATCTTAACTGTACAGAGGCAAGAGAGGAAAATTAACACAGACAACTCTCAGATCAAGGAATGACTGTTGAAATATAGAATATAACAATGTAGTGACCTCAATAATTTAGAAGGGTTTTTCTCTTTGAGAAGGAGGTGTTTTGGGTTGAAATGAATGTAGTTAGTCAGTGACCTGTAACACTGTAAGTCTCGGCTGTAGACTGGATGTTTGAGGGAGTGTTGTCAGCCTCAGCTGGGATGACTGTGGTCAGGCCCAGTTCTTGGACCATCACTACAAAGACTTATGCTGGTTGCTAGGGAACAGTTTCCATCTCCGCAGCTGGTGCTACGGTTTAAACCTCCCCCCCAATGCTTCAGATATATTGTTCCCCTTCCCACCTCCTTCCTGTCTCTGCCGAATGTGTTGACTCATTCTAGGGAGCAGTTCCACATGTTCTGGCAATCCTCTGGTACCTCAATCAGCAGATCACTCTTCACGTCTGAACCCAAACAATGAGTGTCAGCAGGCTATTCCACTGTAAGGAGCATTACAGGCGAGTCCAAACCTCTCTTCACTGAACATCTACACATGCACTTTCCAGCAGGGGTCACCAGGAGCCAGAACCCTTCAGGATTATTTCTCCCTGCCTAACTCAGGGGTGCTGAGGATTCTTAACACAACACTCACTCACTGATATACCATATCCTCTATTCTAGTACTGTCTGATATAGCATGCGTCTCACTGTATGGCTCCTAGCCAGGTGTCAGCCTTGACTCAGTGGTAGCACTCTCTCCTCTGAGTCAGGAGGTTGTGGGTTTAAGCCCCACTCCAGAGACTTGAGCACAAAATCCAGGCTGACACTCCAGTGCAGTACTGAGGGAGTACTGCTCTGTTGGAGGTGCCATCTTTCGGATGAGGCTTTAAACCGAGGCCCTGTCTGTCCTCTCAGATCCCACGGCACTATTCGAAGAAGAGCAAGGGAGTTCTCCCCGGTGTCCCACCCAATATTTATTCCATAACCAACCCCTAATAACAGAATATCTGGTCATTATCACATTGCTGTTTGTGGGATCTTGCTGTGTGACAAGTGGCTGCCACGTTTCCCAACATTACAACAGTGGCTACACTTCAAAAGTATTTCGTTGGGACGTCCTGAGGTTGTGAGAGGTGCTATATAAATGCAAGTCCTTTCCTTTTACTACGCCTCTTGTTTCAATGCTGTCTGATATGCCACATCTCTCACTGTAAGACTCTACACAGAGTCCAGTATACCCGAGTGTTAGAACAGAAAATGCTGGAAATGTACAGAGACTTGATCAGCATCTTAAAGAGAAACGACAGGTTTAAATTTTGGATGAGACCCTTGAGCTGCACCATCAGTTCTGAGTGAGGGTCCCATGCGTCTGGTGATAACCCTTAATGTAAACTTTATAAATAAACAGCCAAAAACTGCATAATGCTGGAAAACCAATAGGCAAGCAGAAAATGCTGGAAACACCCAGCAGGTCAGTCAGCATCTGTGGGGAGAACAGGCAGGGAGAGAGGGGTTTCAGGCTGGACTCATCTTCAGGCCCTGCCTTGTGGAAGAGCCTGATGCTGTTCTCTCCGCAGACTCTGACTGATCCGCTGTGTGCTTCCAGCATTTTCTGCTTATGTTCCCAATGTAAAGTTTCCAGATTCACTTAGACTCTCCACCAGGAAAACACATAGTAAAATGGGACTTCCACAGCTGCCAATTGTAACTATTTTACATTGGGGTTTCCCCATGTGTGCGAGAGCCCCTGTGTTCGGCATTGGCTGTGCCTGGAATCCTTGAATGCCAATGTAAAAGTAGCTTCAGAGACCAATTGTATCACCGCTGCAGCTGAGACCAGTTAGCTCAACCGAGGCCGTACTTGGGATCGTGCTCATGTGTGGGCCCCTTTAAACTGAGTAACTGCAGCAGCTCAAGAAATAATTAGTATGAATGAATTTCTAATGAATTTCTAAGAAACAACCCCTTCCCCCAAAAAAACCCTCTCATTTACCCACATTAAAGATGTGAAATATATTTCATGTAAGAGCTTTCAAAATTGTATCTAATATGCTAACTGCTGCCATTACTGTATATAATTAATCAGTGTTGATGTGCGTATACTCTTGCTTTATCCAGTGCTATTGATTGTATCGTCGTCCCGAGACCAATTAAATACGCCAAGCATTCTGCCATTTAATCATTCTGCACACTTAACACAGTCCAACTAAAAACACAGGCAGTAATTACATCTCTGGCACACACAGGAGAATTGAATGAGGGAAGTACACCAGCACTGCTCTGATAGTGGGATTTATATCTTGAGCCAAGGATGGAGGGAGCAGTGGCTGAGTCTTTAGACCCAAAAAACATTGGGGATAAAGCACCACAATGCAAATATAGATGGGACGCAGACTGTTTTAACTTGGAGAGAAAGCAAAATTAAAACTGCAATTACACAGCAGCACCTGAAAAGAGAAAAGACAGGTTAGCGTTTGAAGTTAGTGCATCCTTCCTGGTTTTAGTTTGAAAAGCTGGGAAAAGGTGAAAGCTGGTGGGTGATAAACAAAGGTCGTCTCAAAGAGGCAATGAAAAAGCATTAAAAAAAACCAAAGGATGTGACAAGAGCTAAGCAAAGGGGTGAAAAGGCAAGTTTAACTTGGACAGTGAGATTAGAGCCAGAGGATATGATTGTCAGCCTTGACCCAGTGGTAATGCTCTCGCCTCTGAGCTACAAGGTCGTGGGTTCAAGTCCCACTCCAGAGACTTGATCACATAATCTAGGCTCACACTCCAGTGCAGTACTGAGGGAGTGCTGCTGTGTCGGAGATGCCTTCTTTTGGATGAGATGTTAAACTGAGGCCCTGTCTGCCGTCTCAGCCGGATGTAAAAGATCCCATTACCCTGTTCAAAGAAGAGCAGGGGAGTTCTCCTGGCATCTGGCCAACATAACTAAAATAGATTCTCTGGTCATTAATCTTATTGCTGTCTGTGGGACTTTGATGTGCGTAAATTGGCTGCTGT
The DNA here is from genome assembly GCF_035084215.1 of Heptranchias perlo. NCBI lineage: Eukaryota > Metazoa > Chordata > Chondrichthyes > Hexanchiformes > Hexanchidae > Heptranchias > Heptranchias perlo. Next base: position 54,923,410 of record NC_090341.1, on the reverse strand, counting down.
GTTTCTCGACGTTACATTATTTCATTGGCTGTAAAGCACTTTGGGACATCGTGAGGTCATAAAAAGCACTAGATAAGTGTAAGTTATTTGTTTCTATAAAACTGACGAGCTTCAAACGAGACTACAGATTTCAGTTTCTTTCCCAGAGCAGTGAATCTCATTTACGAGTTACTAATTCTGTGCCAATTAATTCAGAGGTCACTGGTTAACGATTAGGAGCGGGGTCCTTGCTGATTTTCCCCCTCCCTAGCTCAGGGATGCTGAGGCCAGTTCTAACACCCCAACTGTTGCACCCTCTAAGACTAGCGAACAGCACAGACTAGGAATCAAACCTGGGATCTACTGATATGCAGGTTTAGTGCTACTCGCTGGGTCCTCGGGGGCACTTGTGATAATTATTTTTACATGTTTAGGGTCTCACTTTAGATGCCTTCTCGGGTTCATTGGTGTCAATCAACCCCATACACAGATCCCACACCCCTTATGTTCCGAATTGAATCACAGTGCCCAATATCTACTTACATGACAGCATAACTCGGGGGATGTAACAATGCATCCCCCTTGACATACAAACATGATATCATGCCTTTTGCACATTTCCGAACATGTACTTCGTCCTTATTAAGACAAGGCCAGTTGCAAATAATTAAGCTGCTTTCTTTACGCAACACAAGTGAACATGCAGAGCAACAGTTGTGCTCGGTCTCACATAAACTTGACTTCACGTAATAATACAAAATAATGAATATGTTACACTTACTTACAGCAGCAGGAGGTCTTGTTTGGCTTAAATATGCTAACTTCTAACTAGCTCCTACACTCTAACCTCCTGACTCATAAAAAGCTTGCCCTCACAACTTTTTGTTTAAAAGCTCACTTTCCGGACAGGCATCCTGACGAATTTGACTTCAGGACATCGTTTAAATGTCGGCAGCATGATAGACCCTTTAGGGAAGAGTGACCATAACATGATAAAATTCTTCATTAAGATGGAAAGTGAAGTAGTCCAATCCGAAATTAGGGACCTAAATCTAAACATAGGAAACTACAAAGGTATGAGGAGTGAGTTGGCTATGAGATATTGGGGAGCTTCATTAAAAGGCATGATGGCTAACATTTAGGGAACGAATGCATGAGTTGCAGCAATTATACATTCCTTTCTGGCTCAAAAACACAAAAGGAAAAGTGCCCAACCATGGCTAACAAAAGAAATTAAGGATAGTATTAGATTCAAAGAGGAATCATATAGAGTTGCCAGAAAAAGTAGCAAGCCTGAGGATTGGGAGCAGTTTAGAATTCAGCAAAAAAGGACCAAGAGATTGATTAAGACGGGAAAAATAGAGTATGAGAGTAAACTTTCAAGGAACATAAAAGTGGACTGTAAAAGCTTCTACAAGTATGTAAAAAGAAAAAGATTAGTGAAGACAAATGTAGGTCCCTTACAGTCAGAAAGGGGAGAATTTATAATGGGGAACAGGGAAATGGCAGAGCAATTAAACAAATACTTTGGTTCTGTCTTCACGGAAGAGGACACAAATAACTTCCCAGAAATACTAGGGAACCAAGGGACCAGTGAGAAGGAGGAATTAAAGGAAATTAGTATTGGTAAAAAAAAATGCTGGAGAAATTAATGGGACTGAAAGCCGATAAATCCCCAGGACCTGATAATCTGCATCTCAGAGTACTAAAAGAGGTAGCCATGGAAATAGTGGATGCATTAGTTGTCATCTTCCAAAATTCTATCGATTATGGAACAGTTCCTGCAGATTGGAGGGTGGCAAATGTAACCCCACTATTCAAAAAAGGAGGGAGAGAGAAAACAGGGAACCAGAGACCGGTTAGCCTAACAATACTAGTAGGGAAAATATCAACGGGATTAGACAAGGCAACATGGATTTATGAAAGGGAAATTGTGTTTGACAAACCTACTGGAGTTTTTTGAGGTTGTAACTGGTAGAATAGATAAGGGAGAACCAGTGGATGTGGTGTATTTGGATTTTCAGAAGGCCTTTGATAAAGTCCCACATAAGAGGTTAGTGTGCAAAAGTAAAGCACATAGGTTTGGTGGTAACATACTGGCATGGATTGAAAATTGGTTAATAGACAGGAAACAGAGAATAGGAATAAATGGGTCTTTCTCGAGGTGGCAGGCAGTGACTAGTGGGTACCGCAGGGATCAGTGCTTGGGCCCCAGCTATTCACAATATATATCAACGATTTGGATGAGGGAACCAAATGTAATATTTCCAAGTTTGCTGATGACACAAAACTAGGTGGGATCGTGAGTTGTGAGGAGGATGCAAAGAGGCTTCAAGGCGATTTAGACAAGTTGAGAGAGTGGGCAAATACATGGCAGATGCAGTATAATGTGAAGTTATCCACTTCAGAAGGAAAAACAGAAAGGCAAAGTATTATTTAAATGGTGATAGATTGGGAAATGTTGATGTACAAAGGGACCTGGGTGTCCTTGCACACCAGTCACTGAAAGCAAACATGCAGCAAGCAGTTAGGAAGGCAGATGGTACGTTGGCCTTCATTGCAAGAGGATTTGAGTACAGGAGCAAGGATGTCTTACTGCAGTTATACAGGGCCTTGGTGAGACCACATCTGGAGTATTGTGTGCAGTTTTGGTCTCCTTACCTAAGAAAGGATACACTTGCCATAGAGGGAATGCAGCGAAGGTTCACCAGACTGATTCCTGGGATGGCAGGACTGTTGTATGAGGAGAGATTGGGTCGACTCGGCCTGTATTCACTCGAGTATAAAATTCTGACACGGCTAGACAGACTGGATGCAAGGAGGATATTTCCCCTGGCTGGGGGGGTCCAGAACAAGGGGTCACAGTCTCAGGATATGGGGTAGGACATTTAGGACTGAGATGAGGAGAAATATCTTCACCCAAAGGGTGGTGAACCTGTGGAATTCTCTACATTTAGAAGGCTGTGGAGGTCAAGTCACTGAATATATTTAAGAAGGAGCTAGATAGATTTCTAGACCCAAAAGGCATCAAAGGGGTATGGGGAGAGAGCGGGAATATGGTATTGAGATAGAGGATCAACCATGATCATATTGAACGGTGGAGCAGGCTCGAAGGGCTGAATGACCAAATGGCCTGCTCCTCTTTTCTATGACAGGCTGGCTGGCGGGGAGCGGATGCCAGATAAGTGGGACATCAGGAGGGGTTTGGGGCCGGACACAGGATTGGGGTCGGTCATCGGGAGGGTGGAGGTCATCGGGGTGGTGTTGGAGATCATGGGTGGCGTGGGGAGGGTCGGAGATCGTGTGTGTGGGTTTGCGGCAGGTAGGCTTGATGGGCCTGGAGGAAACACTCCTGCTCCTCCGGGCCCACAAGCAGTGCAATAAAGGCACTCACCTGTTGATCTGGGCCTTCTCTCCTCCTTATGTGACGTGAAGCGGGAGGCCCGGGAATCCTGGCCCCCAGGAGTTAAAAATTAAAAACCTATAAAATGGAGGCCAGCGGCTTCCTTAAAAGTTTTCACTGACCCGACCCGCCTCCTGAGAGCTGGTTGGTCGCCCGCCCCTCGACTCACCTCCGTTAAAACCAGAAGTAGACGGGTTGGAGGTGGGTTGGGGTCGGGTTTTACATTTTCACCCTCCCACCCGCTCCCAAGCCACCCGTCTTTGGTGGTTAAAATTACCCCCCTTGTGTCTCTGCCTCTATTTTTTATCTTCCTATGGTCACAACTTGAGGATAACCCCCGCTGAATGCTCGGGAACAGGGACCTCCCAGCACTACAGGCGTGAGATGTTTTATCGATTACCGAGACAGGCTAATGAATTGTTTGTTTACAGTCTTTAACTGGTTCTGCATCACTCCTTTTCTTGCCTCCGATAGAGTCTGTCCCTGGGCCGTGGACCGAGGCAAAGCTGCAGCCACTCGTATGAATCAGCTGGTGGCTGCAGATCTGGCAGCTCCTTTGACTTATTCTCCATGTATGGACAGCTATTAAATATACTGAAGAATTTACTGCCCCGCAGTTTAATGACAGTGACTCCAAGCCAGTTTATCTGTCTCATAAAGCCCGACTGTCTTCATTTACCGATTAGATTAATAGATACTTAAGCAAATTTAAAAGATCAGAGGAACAAAGAGCAACAGCTGGACTGATCAGAAAAGAAAACCAACCCTTTGAGTTTGAATTATCCCCAGTGCACTGCCCATTGACACCAATAATACATGAACTCCCTGAGGGAGCTCCGATAGAGAATCATCGCCTGCAGCAAAAGGAAATGTTCATTCGATGAGAAACTAGACCCTGGAAAATCATTCTTGTGTATGGTGCCTGGTCCAAAAATAAAACTGATAACAATTCACAGCATCTCTGCTCTAAGATCATGGACTGTTCCAGAACATTTATAACAATCTCTGTCATGTACCGAGTATATTGTAACCCGTACCTAATCCATTCCTGTTACACTGGGTATATAGAGGGTATGTAATATAACCCATACCTCATCCATCCACCATTACACACCCTCTATATACCCAGTGTAATATAACCCATACCTCAAGCATCCACCATTACATACCCTCTATATACCCAGTGTAATATAACCCATACCTCAAGCATCCACCATTACATACCCTCTATATACCCAGTGTAATATAACCCATACCTCATCCATCCACCATTACACACCCTCTATATACCCAGTGTAATATAACCCAAACCTCATCCATCACCATTACACACCCTCTATATACCCAGTGTAATATAACCCAAACCTCATCCATCACCATTACATACCCTCTATATACCCAGTGTAATATAACCCAAACCTCATCCATCACCATTACATACCCTCTATATACCCAGTGTAATATAACCCAAACCTCATCCATCACCATTACACACCCTCTATATACCCAGTGTAATATAACCCAAACCTCATCCATCACCATTACACACCCTCTATATACCCAGTGTAATATAACCCATATCTCATCCATCACCATTACACACCCTCTATATACCCAGTGTAATATAACCCATACCTCATCCATCCACCATTACATACCTTCTATATACCCATTGTAATGTATCCCAAACCTCATCCATCACCATTACATACCCTCTATATACCCATTGTAATATAACCCAAACCTCATCCATCACCATTACATACCCTCTATATACCCATTGTAATATAACCCAAACCTCATCCATCATTACATACCCACTATATACCCATTGTAATATAACCCAAACCTCATCCATCACCATTACATACCCTCTATATACCCATTGTAATATAACCCAAACCTCATCCATCACCATTACATACCCTCTATATACCCATTGTAATATAACCCAAACCTCATCCATCATTACATACCCACTATATACCCATTGTAATATAACCCAAACCTCATCCATCACCATTACATACCCTCTATATACCCAGTGTAATGTATCCCAAACCTCATCCATCCATCATTACATACCCTCTATATACCCATTGTAATATAACCCAAACCTCATCCATCACCATTACATACCCTCTATATACCCATTGTAATATAACCCAAACCTCATCCATAATTACATACCCACTATATACCCATTGTAATATAACCCAAACCTCATCCATCACCATTACATACCCTCTATATACCCAGTGTAATGTATCCCAAACCTCATCCATCCATCATTACATACCCTCTATATACCCATTGTAATATAACCCAAATCTCATCCATCCACCATTACATGCCCTCTACATACCCATATAAGTCATTAACACCTATTAAAGAATGAAAACTTTTTAAAATCTCTGATTGCGAGTAACTGCCTGTGTAATGCCCGACAGGTACTGGAGACACTGCCTTTCTGTCAGGTACCTCATTCACGTGAGTCTTGCAGAGTATCGGGGCTCCCAGTATTGTGGAACCCACCTTGTTTTCACTACGGGCAGCTGTGAGAAACCAGGCAGCAAAGCAAGGACAACGTCCCAACTCTCATGATCTGACCGCAGACCTTCCCTGATACCAATGGATGGCTCGTGTAATAACACGTCCAGCCCACAGCCAGAAATATGGCAACCACTCACTACACCTCGAGGCACTGAGATGCTTTATTCTATCAGTCTGGGTTTCAGTAGAGGGCCTTACAGTGCCCTTCTTCCCCTCTCCTCACTTCTCACTTCCAAGCACTGCCCTCCCTTAAGTGCCAAATAGTAAGAGAGCCGGTGAATCCCAGGTAAAAGCGGGGTCTGGATTGCTGGCCTTGGAGAGAAGGTCGAGACTCTTACATTAGTGGCTGGAGCCTGCTTCAGGACCGCTGCACGTTTCTGTCCTCTGCAGGTTTTAACAGAAAGCGCCTCGAGCGGCATCCAAATTGTTTGTGCTCCCTTCAACGAGCAGTCATTTGTGTTCGAGTGCACCAAATTTATCGGAGAATGTCACAGTCTGATCCTTGTTTGGTATGTGTAAAGCTGCTGTAATATTGCTCTGGAGGCACCATCTCCCGACGGGTCAGCCCAACCGCCAATCTTAGCGAATCCCGGCAAGTTTACTTTCAGATTACAACTGGCTGTGCGAGGCCTGGGCATCTCTTCCATCTGCTTTCAATCCCCCCCCTCCCCATCACTCTTATCTCCCGTTTGGCATTATCCTCACCCTCTTGTAAAACATTCTGAGATAGGCTTCTGTATCAAGAGTGCGGTGAAATGCAAGTAGTGGTGGTTGGGCAGAGGCTACTCAAGGAGCTGGATCAAATTCATCATCTTGTATTTTCACATATGGGAAAAGCTGTTGTAAAGTGTGCGATGGTGGTGTCCGTGTATACTTGGAGTCAATCTTGCCCAACCTTTTCTCTTTTTACCTCAGGTGCAGATTCATGCAGTGACAACAGCTCGGTGACTTACGAGGCCTACACAGAGAGCAGGGAGACATCACTGGCAGCGTCAGTCACCCCCGGCCTGACCAACAGGGAGCCCGAGGACAGCGACAACAAGAGCGACAGAAGCGAGTCCATGGCGAGCGGATCGTCGTTTGAGGAACTCGACCTTGAAGTGCGCGATAATGGGGAAAGGCCCGGGGTCACTCAGCAGGGCTCCGAGGCCAAGAAGGAGCTGGATCAAATGGCAGAAACAAAGAAATCTTTGGATATCAGGAGAATAGAGGAAGAATAAAAATAGAAGGAGAATGTAATGATGCAATTGGGACCACGCAAACATTTCCTGTGTCCATTGGTTACTGACGGCTTGCTGCAACTCCAGAGAAATGTAATACTTAACCAATCAAATAGCTTGAAATTATGGTTTGTATCAGATTAAAGGCCAGAGCTTGTATCAATATGTATGCAATGCACAAATTGGAGCAAAATTAATCATTTTTTAAAATAAATTCAAATAATTTGATTTTAACAATTAAAAATGAGGTCTATATTTCTATTTCTACTCTTGCACTTCACCAACACTTCCATTTAATTTTTCTCCCATTCTCTCTGGGGTTTGGGGTTTCTTGATTCTTTTCACTTGGGGCGCTGGAACATTCTGCTGAACTAGCACCACCTGTTTGAATGTTGTGGGCCTGGGGGTTTGGGAAGGACCTGTTTGAATGTTGTGGGCCTGGGGGTTTGGGAAGGACCTGTTTGAATGTTGTGGGCCTGGGGGTTTGGGAAGGACCTGTTTGAATGTTGTGGACCTGGGGGTTTGGGAAGGACCTGTTTGAATGTTGTGGACCTGGGGGTTTGGGAAGGACCTGTTTCAATGTTGTGGACCTGGGTGTTTGGGAAGGACCTGTTTCAATGTTGTGGACCTGGGGGTTTGGGAAGGACCTGTTTGAATGTTGTGGACCTGGGTGTTTGGGAAGGACCTGTTTCAATGTTGTGGACCTGGGGGTTTGGGAAGGACCTGTTTCAATGTTGTGGACCTGGGTGTTTGGGAAGGACCTGTTTCAATGTTGTGGACCTGGGGGTTTGGGAAGGACCTGTTTGAATGTTGTGGACCTGGGTGTTTGGGAAGGACCTGTTTCAATGTTGTGGACCTGGGGGTTTGGGAAGGACCTGTTTGAATGTTGTGGGCCTGGGGGTTTGGGAAGGACCTGTTTGAATGTTGTGGACCTGGGGGTTTGGGAAGGACCTGTTTGAATGTTGTGGGCCTGGGGGTTTGGGAAGGACCTGTTTGAATGTTGTGGACCTGGGGGTTTGGGAAGGACCTGTTTGAATGTTGTGGACCTGGGGGTTTGGGAAGGACCTGTTTGAATGTTGTGGACCTGGGGGTTTGGCATCCAATCTATGGCCCCATGGGCTATTTTTGGTGGCTCAGCCCGGGCACTCCACTCCATGAAGGCCAGGTAACTCAGTCCTATTTGCCCTTATATATATCCCTTACTCACTGCTTTGTTCTGTTTGGATTTCACGGAGCTGGAGGTTTGGCAAAGTATGTTGCCTCATTAGTGAACAAATGCTAACTCAGAACACTGAAGCCTTTTAGTATCTGTAGCTCAAGATACCTGCAAATTATAGCGAATATGGGGTTTAGATTTTATATTCAGTCCGCAGAGCTCTGTGGTGTGACCCTGAAATGGCCACAAAGACAAAAACACTTGTTAAACTGAAGAGCTGTCAAAACCAGGCTTAGCCTCACTATAATGGGAATGTTATTTTTGTATCTTTCCCTGGAGAATGGTGTGAAGTAGTGGAAGGATTCGCAGGCTGATTAACAGTCTGATGGCCACTGCTTCCATGGTCGTAACCGTCTTTATGCCGGCCAATAGGGAGGTTAGTCCTGTACAGCGGGAGGGTTTTACGGGCTGCTGCATCCAAATGACGATGGGGGTCCACCCACACCCACCAGACGCCAGTATCCCGCTGGATGTCAACCCAGAATTCAGAGCCGTTCCACTTGCTGGGGCGGGCTGGCATGGGGTTCGAACCCTGCACCTTCTGACTCAGAGGCAGGACTGCTACCACTGAGCCAAATATATATAAGACACACTGAAATCTTGAAGCTAAATTTCTCTTAAAGACGCCAAAAGCATTTACACCAGAAGATTCAGATCAGTTCGCTCAATTTGAATCTAGCCCCAACATTCCCTTTCAGATTACATCAAGCTCCACAATGTACAAAGAGCTTCACCTTCTCCGTCACATTGATTTGGCTGCAAGCCTCAGAAATGAAGAGACAGCTCAGTCAGGCACCCTTTCATATCAGCAACTTGGGTGCTGAAATGATGCTTTAAATTACTACTGTACAAAGGCGTAACAAATTTGTCTGAAATTTCTCTTTGCAGTATTTTAACCCATTTTTTAAAAACCGATTCAAATAGTCACCAGAACTGGGTGCAGTGACCTGAGTGTGAACTCTTTAATTCTCTATCACTGTTACAAATTTCAGTGTTAGATATTCCCTTGGGTTCCCATAAGTGGACCTTGTATTCCCTGCAATGTGAAGTCCACCGTTTACTGCTGAATAACTGGTGAAATGATACCGTGACCCAGGAATCATAACATAGACCGCTTGCTGTGTGTACTGGATACGACAATCTTGTACTTGCCAACATGTGTATTCTGTTATCTTTGTGGAATATGAACTGAAAAAGACTTCAGAGAGTTGAAGCAGGATTATAGACCAACAATCTGGTTTATTTTACATGGAATATATGAATGAACAGAGTCCAGTTTTCCAGTGAGACACATCTGTTTCCTGCCACACCTTGTACCATGAAAATAATTGAATTTGTGACTTTGTCACTATTCTAGGCAGAGCTTCACGTACAAGTTTCTGTCCCTAAGATAATCAGTCCATAAATACCTCTGTTACAAGCTGCACCCTTTTGTATTTAGGCCTGGAGTCTTTCAGCCTCCCTGACTGACTAGAGAAAGAGAGATCTCCCTGTGGCTTTGACCATCTCAGACTGCCTCTCCAGAGAGAAACCAATACAAAAGACAGTCTTCTAACTCTTCTCTCAACTTCTTGTTGTTGAAAATTGGTTCACAGAGCTACCAATCAAAGTTACCCCCTTGAATGAAAAGCTGCCCCCTTGGTGTGGAGCTAGCAGTACCTGTATGCTGGGTTCACCCAAGCCTTCTGCCAGGCACAATGAATAAAAACCATACCAGCACTGGGGACAAATTGCTATCCAATGGATTCTATAACTTCCCATTGTCTCAAAACTGGCATAACATACACAGTAAATAGAGTGCTGGCTGTTGCACCTGGGATATCACTCAGAACCATCCTAATCAACATTATAAATTGCTTGTTTACCCCTGGGAGTTAATTCTTTGTAAGCTGAATTTATAGCACTTACAGCAATATCATATCATGAGTTAAAACTAAGGCCCCTCCAGACCTAAATGCTACATTTACCTAAAAAAAAGTGACTCCACTTCTAAGAAGTTCATTATATGTGAAGTGCTTTCAGACATTTCTGAGGGACGTAATATGGCATAACAACAACAAACAACAACTTGTATTTATATAGCACATTTAGCATAGAAAACTGTCCCAAGGTTGTTCACAGAGGTGTAATCAGACAAAAACGGACGCTGAGCCAAAGAAGGAGATATTAGGAGGGGTGTCCAAAAGCTTGGTCAAAGAGGTGGGTCTTAAAGGAGGAGAGTATGGTGGAGAGGCATAAGGGTTAGGGAGGGAATTTCAGAGTATTTGTAGGTAGTTGTAGGCACGGCCACTAATGGTGGGGGGTTGGCGGTTGCACAGAGGCCAGTCAGAGGAACAGAGTTTTCAGGGCGGTTGTAGGGTTGGAGGAGGTTTCAGAGATAGGGAGCGGTATGGCCATGAAGGGATTTAAACATGAGAATGATCATATTAAATTGGAGGCATCGGTGGACTGGGAGCCAATGTGGGTCAACACTATTTATAAAACAAGCTTGTTCTTTCTTTCTTTTGTTCTTTCTTTCCTTCCTCTTTCTTTCTTTCTCACTTCCTTACTATCTACGCACCTCCATCACTTTCCATGTCACCCCGTACTCCAGTTGTCTATCCTGTCCTTGGCCCTCACTGTGGAGATGTTTTCATTGACCAATTGATCATTCCATATGAGTCTTTCTTCCACTGTGTTATTTATGTGGTTTCCCATTTACTTGAGTCCTTATATTTACCATTTTGAACCTACATTTATTTATATTAATTGATTGTGCCATTTTTCATTTATCTTCCCAGATTATCTCACTTTAAATGATATCCCTCTCCTTGGCACATGTTACTTTTAAATACAATATTGTCCCATCAACAAGCTTGGCCCTAATGGTTGCTAGGTCTTATTTTTCTTTCTCTGATTTAGTTAGAGAGCAGACTGGTGAACTCCTGCAGTCCTCTGTCAATGTTGCTCTAAAACCAGCTGCTAGATAAAGAAAAGGAAATCCTATTCAGAGAGCACCTTTCCTGTCTTCAGCACCTCCCAAAGCACTTCACAGCCAATCAATTGCTTTTCAAGTGTAGTCACTGTTGTAATGTAGGGAAATGCAGCATCCAACTTGTACACAGCAAGGTCCCACAAACAGCAATGCGATAAATCACCAGTTAATATATTTTTGGCAATGTTGGTTGAGGGAGGGATGTTGGCCAGGACACCGGGGAGAACTCCCTGTTCTCCTTTCAATAGTGCCATGGGATTTTTTGCATCCACCTGAGAGAACAGACAGTCCCTCAGTTTATCGTCTCATCTGAAAGACATTGCCTCTGACAGTGTAGCACTCCCACTGTACTGCACTGAAGTGTCAGCCTAGATTATCTGCTCAGATTTCTGGAGTGGAGCCTGAACCAATGACCCATGATAAAGGAAAAATGGGTGGAGAAGTAATTAGGCTCAGCTCAAACCTCTCCTTTACTCCTCTGTTGTGTTCATGAAGTTAGCATGTAGCTAAACACAGGGAGGAACCTACGTCTTACTATTCTGTGGTGCAAGGTACCTTATCTCACTCTCTGGTTCCTTACCTTCATGTACCCTGTCATATACCTGAATATGAAACCTCTTAACTCTCCAAGATACCACAGGAACATGAAACAGGCAGAAGACCAGAAGACCAGAAGAGATAGGAGCAGGAGTAGGCCATTCGGCCCCTCGAGCCTGCTCCGCTTTTTAATGAGATCATGGCTGATCTGATTTTTACCTCAACTCCACTTTCCCCCCCTTTTCCCCATATCCTTTGACTCCCTTGGTGATCAAAAATTTGTCTAACTCAGCCTTGAACGTATTCAATGACTCAGCCTCCACAGCTTTCTGGGGTAAGGAATTCCAAAGATTCACAACACTCTGGGATAAGGAATTCCTCCTCATTTCCGTCTTAAACGGGCAACTCCTTATTCTGAGACTATGCCCCCTAGTTTTAGATTCCCCCATGAGAGGTAATATCCTCTCAGCTTCCACCCTATCGAGTCCGCTCACAATCTTAAATGTTTCAATAAGAAACATGGCTGCAGGGTGACAACGACTGGGAGTTAAATATGCCAGGGTATTTAACAATCAGGAAGGACAGGCAGGAAGGAAGGGGAGGTGGGGTGGCTATGTTAATAAGGGAAGGAATCACTGTAATACAGAGAAAAGATATTGGGACAAAGGATCAGGATAATGAAACAGTTTGGGTAGAGATAAGGAATAATAAGGGGGAAAAAACACTAGTGGGCATAGAATATAGGCCTCCTAATAGTTGTAACTCTGCTGGAAGAAGTATTAATCAGGAAATAGTCGGGGCATGTAATAAGGGAACAGCTATAATTATGGGGGATTTTAACTATCATATTGACTGGACAAATCAAATAGGGCAGGGCAGCCTTGAGGAAGAGTTTATTGAGTGTATTAGGGATGGATTTCTTGAGCAGTATGTAACTGATCCTACAAGGGGGCAAGCAACCTTGGACCTGGTCCTGTGTAATGAGCCAGGATTAATTAATAATGTCCTAGTAAAGGATCCCCTTGGAATGAGTGACCATAACATGGTTAAATTCCATATCCAATTAGAGGGTGAGAAGGTTGGTTCTCAAACAAGCGTACTGAGCTTGAATAAAGGAGACTATGATGGTATGAGGGCGGAATTGATTAAAGTGGACTGGGAAAATAGATTAAAGGGTAAGACGGTACATGAGCAGTGGTGTTCATTTAAGGAGTTATTTTACAACTTTCAAAACAAATATATTCCACTGAGGAAAAAAGGGTGTAAAAGAAATGACAGCCATCTGTGGCTAAGTAAAGAAATTAAGGATAATATCCGACGAAAAACAAGGACATATAAGGTAGCCAAACTTAGTGGGAGGATAGAAGATTGGGAAGTCTTCAAAAGACAGCAAAAAGTAACTAAAGGATTGATTAAGAAAGGGAAGATAGATTATGAAAATAAATTAGCAAAAAACATAAAAACAGATAGCAAGAGTTTCTACAGTTATATAAAAAGAAAAAGGGTGGCTAAGGCAAACGTAGGTCCTTTAGAGGATGAGACCGGGAAATTAATGGTGGGAAACATGGAGATGGCAAAAATGCTGAACAAATATTTTGTTTCAGTCTTTACGGTAGAGGACACTAAGAATATCCCAGCACTGGACAAACAGGGGGCTCTAGGGGGGGAGGAGCTGAATACGATTAAAATCACTAAGGAATTGGTACTCAGTAAAATAATGGGACTCAAGGCGGATAAATCCCCTGGACCTGATGGCTTACATCCGAGGGTCTTGAGGGAAGTGGCAGTAGGGATTGTGGATGCTTTGGTAATAATTTTCCAAAATTCTCTGGACTCGGCAAAGGTCCCAGCAGATTGGAAAACTGCTAATGTAACACCCTTATTTAAAAAGGGTAGTAGGCAGAAGGCTGGAAATTATAGACCAGTTAGCCTAACATCTGTGGTGGGTAAAATTTTGGAGTCTATTATTAAGGAGACAGTAACGGAACATTTAGATAAACATAATTTAATAGGGCAAAGTCAGCATGGCTTTATGAAGGGGAAGTCATGTCTGACAAATTTACTTGAGTTCTTTGAGGACATAACGTATAGGGTGGATAAAGGGGAACCAGTGGACGTAGTGTATTTAGACTTCCAGAAGGCATTCGACAAGGTGCCACATAAAAGATTATTGCTCAAGATAAAGAATCACTGGATTGGGGGTAATATTCTGGCATGGTGGAGGATTGGTTATCTAACAGGAAGCAGAGTTGGGATAAATGGTTCATTCTCGGACTGGCAACCAGTAGCCAGTGGTGTTCCGCAGGGGTCGGTGCTGGGTCCCCAACTCTTTACAATCTATATTAACGATTTGGAGGAGTGGACCAAGTGTAACATATCAAAGTTTGCAGATGATACAAAGATAGGAGGGAAAGTAGAGAGTGAGGAGGACATAAAAAACCTACAAGGGGATATAGACAGGCTGGGTGAGTGGGCGGAGATTTGGCAGATGCAATACAATATTGGAAAATGTGAGGTTATGCACTTTGGCAGGAAAAATCAGAGAGCAAGTTATTATCTTAATGGTGAGAAACTGGAAAGTACTGCAGTACAAAGGGATCTGGGGGTCCGAGTGCAAGAAAATCAAAAAGTTAGTATGCAGGTGCAGCAGGTGATCAAGGAGGCCAACGGAATGTTGGCTTTTATTGCTAGGGGGATAGAATATAAAAACAGGGAGGTATTGCTGCAGTTATATAAGGCATTGGTGAGACCGCACCTTGAATACTGCATACAGTTTTAGTGTCCATACTTAAGAAAAGACATACTTACTCTCGAGGCAGTACAAAGAAGGCTCACTCGGTTAATCCCGGGGATGAGGGGGTGGACATATGAGGAGAGGTTGAGTAGATTGGGACTCTACTCATTGGAGTTCAGAAGAATGAGAGGCGATCTTATTGAAACATATAAGATTGTGAAGGGGCTTGATCGGGTGGATGCGGTAAGGATGTTCCCAAGGATGGGTGAAACTAGAACTAGGGGGCATAATCTTAGAATAAGGGGCTGCTCTTTCAAAACTGAGATGAGGAGAAACTTCTTCATTCAGAGGGCGGTAGGTCTGTGGAATTTGCTGCCCCAGGAAGCTGTGGAAGCTACATCATTAAATAAATTTAAAACAGAAATAGACAGTTTCCTAGAAGTAAAGGGAATTAGGGGTTACGGGGAGCGGGCAGGAAATTGGACATGAAGCTGAGTTCAGATCGGTCAAGGCCCTGTGGGTGGCGGAGCGGGCCCAGGGGCTGAGTGGCCGGGTCCTGCTCCTACTTCTTGTGTTCTTTAGATTTGAGGTTAGGATCAGATCAGTCATGATCTTATTGAATGGCGGAGCAGGCTCGAGGGGCCGATTGGCCTACTCCTGCTCCTATTTCTTATGTTCTTATGTTCTTATGTTCTCCTCTCATTCTTCTAAACTCCAATGAGTATATACTCAACCTGTTCAATCTTTCCTCATAAGACAACCCTTCCATTCCCGGAATCAACCGAGTGAACCTTTTCTGAACTGCCTCCAATGCAAGTATGTCCTTCCTTAAATAAGGGCACCAGACCTGTACGCAGTACTCCAGGTGTGGTCTCACCAGCACCCTGTACAGTTGTAGCATGACTTCCCTGCTGTTATACTCCATCCCCCTAGAAATAAAGGCCAATATTCCGTTTGCCTTCCGGATTACCTGCTGCACCTGTATGTTGACTTTTTGTGTTTCATGTAAGAAGACACCCAGATCAGGTGGGCAAATCAGGAGGGCAAAAAGGGGATATGAGATTGCTTTGGCAGATCAGGCAACGGTGAATCCAAAGAGCTTCTACAAATACATAAAGGGCAAAAGGGTAACTAGGGAGAGAGTAGGGCCTCTTAAGGATCAACAAGGTCATCTATGTGCGGAACCACAAGAGATGGGTGAGATCCTGAATGAATATTTCACATCGGTATTTACGGTTGAGAAAGGCATGGATGTTAGGGAACTTGGGGAAATAAATAGTGATGTCTTGAGGAGTGTACATATTACAGAGAGGGAGGTGCTGGAAGTCTTAACGCGCATCAAGGTAGATAAATCTCCGGGACCTGATGAAATGTATCCCAGGACGTTATGGGAGGTTAGGGAGGAAATTGCGGGTCCCCTAGCAGAGATATTTGAATCATCCACCGCTACAGGTGAGGTGCCTGAAGATTGGAGGGTAGCAAATGTTGTGCCTTTGTTTAAGAAGGGCGGCAGGGAAAAGCCTGGGAACTACAGACCAGTGAGCCTGACATCTGTTGTGGGTAAGTTGTTGGAGGGTATTCTGAGGGACAGGATCTACAGGCATTTGGAGAGGCAGGGACTAATTAGGAATAGTCAGCATGGTTTTGTGAGAGGAAAATCATGTCTCACGAATTTGATTGAGTTTTTTGAAGGGGTAACCAAGAAGATAGATGAGGGCTGTGCAGTAGACGTGGTCTACATGGACTTCAGCAAAGCATTTGACAAGGTACCGCATGGTAGGTTGTTACATAAGGTGAAATCTCATGGGATCCAAGGTGAGGTAGCCAATTGGATACAAAATTGGCTTGACGACAGAAGACAGAGGGTGGTTGTAGAGGGTTGTTTTTCAAACTGGAGGCCTGTGACCAGCGGTGTGCCTCAGGGATCGGTGCTGGGTCCGCTGTTATTTGTTATTTATATTAATGATTTGGATGAGAATTTAGGAGGCATGGTTAGTAAGTTTGCAGATGACACCAAGATTGGTGGCATTGTGGACAGTGAAGAAGGTTATCTAGTATTGCAACGGGATCTTGATAAATTGGGCCAGTGGGCCGATGAATGGCAGATGGAGTTTAATTTAGATAAATGTGAGGTGATGCATTTTGGTAGATCGAATCGGGCCAGGACCTACTCCGTTAATGGTAGGGCGTTGGGGAGAGTTATAGAACAAAGAGATCTGGGAGTACAGATTCATAGCTCCTTGAAAGTGGAGTCACAGGTGGATAGGGTGGTGAAGAAGGCATTCGGCATGTTTGGTTTCATTGGTCAGAACATTGAATGCATGAGTTGGGATGTCTTGTTGAAGTTGTACAGGGCATTGGTGAGGCCACACTTGGAGTACTGTGTACAGTTCTGGTCACCCTATTATAGAAAGGATATTATTAAACTAGAAAGAGTGCAGAAAAGATTTACTAGGATGCTACCGGGACTTGATGGTTTGACTTATAGGGAGAGGTTAGACAGACTGGGACTTTTTTCCCTGGAGAGTAGGAGGTTTAGGGGTGATCTTATAGAAGTCTATAAAATAATGAGGGGCATAGATAAGGTCGATAGTCAAAATCTTTTCCCAAAGGTAGGGGAGTCTATAACGAGGGGGCATAGATTTAAGGTGAGAGGGGAGAGATACAAAATGGTCCAGAGGGGCAATTTTTTCACTCAAAGGGTGGTGAGTGTCTGGAACGAGCTGCCAGAGGCAGTAGTAGAGGCGGGTACAATTTTGTCTTTTAAAAAGCATTTGGACAGTTACATGGGTAAGATGGGTATGGAGGGATATGGGCCAAGTGCAGGCAATTGGGACTAGCTTAGTGGTATAAACTGGGCAACATGGACATGTTGGGCCGAAGGGCCTGTTTCCATGTTGTAACTTCTATGATTCTATGATTCTATGATTCTATCCCTCTGTACCGCAGAATTTTGTAGTATTTCTCCATTCAAATAATATTTTGCTTTTTTATTTTTCCTCCCAAAGTGGATGACTTCACATTTTCCCACATTATATTCCATCTGCCATATTTTTGCCCATTCGCTTAACCTGTCAATATCCCTTTGCAGACAGTTTGTGTCCTCATCACAACTTGCTTTTCCACCTATCTTTGTATCATCAGCAAATTTGGCCACAAGACACTCTGTTCCTTCATCCAAATCATTGATATATATTGTAAATAGTTGAGGCCCCAGCACTGAGCCCTGCGGTACCCCACTAGTTACAGATTGCCATTTTGAAAATGACCCTTTTATCCTGACTCTTTGTTTTCTGTTAGTTAGCCAATCCTCTATCCATGCCAGTATATTACCCCCAACACCATGAGCTCTTATCTTGTACAGTAATCTTTTATGTGGCACCTTATCGAATGCCTTTTGGAAATCCAAATATACTGCATCCATTGGTTCCCCTTTATCCACCCTGCCCGTTACTTCCTCAAAGAACTCTAATAAATTTGTCAGACACGATTTCCCCTTCATAAAACCATGTTGACTCTCCTTGATTGTATTATGAGTCTCCAAATGTCCTGCTACTACTTCCTTAATAATGGATTCTAGCATTTTCCCAATGACAGATGTTAGGCTAACTGGCCTATAGTTACCTGCTTTCTGTCTCACTCCCTTCTTGAATAGGGGTGTTACGTTTGCGGTTTTCCAATCCGCTGGGACCTTTCCAGAATCTAGTGAATTCTGGAAGATTACAACCAATGAATCCACTATCTCTGTAGCTACTTTCTTTAAGACCCTTGGATGCAAGCCATCAGGTCCAGGGGACTTGTCAGCCTTTAGACCCATTAGTTTACCTAATACTTTTTCTCTAGTGATAATGATTGTTTTTAGTTCCTCCCTCCCCTTTGCCCCTTGATTTTCTACTATTATTGATATGTTATTAGTGTCTTCTACTGTGAAGACAGGTACAAAATATCTGTTCAATTCCTCTGCCATTTCCTTGTTTTCCATTATTATTTCCCCAGTCTCATCCTCTAAAGGACCAATGTTTACTTTAGCTACCCTCTTCCTTTTTATATACTTGTAGAAGCTTTTACTGTCAGTTTTTATATTTCTTGCTAGTTTACTCTCATAATTTATTTTCTCCCTCTTTATTATTCTTTTAGTCATCCTTTGCTGGTTTTTAAAGTTTTCCCAATCTTTGGGCTTACCAGTAATCTTTGCCATGTTGTATGCTTTTTCTTTTAACCTGATACCATCCTTGACTTCCTTAGTTAGCCATGGTCGGTTCACCCTTTTTGTGGCGTCTTTCCTCCTCACAGGGATATATTTTTGTTGCGAGTCATAAAATATCTTTTTAAATATTTACCACGGCTTATCCACCATCATACCATCTAATCTGTTTACCCAGTCCACTTTAGCCAATTCCGCCCTCATTCCTTTATAATTGCCCTTATTTAAGTTTAATACAGTAGTTTCAGACCCAAGATCCTCGCTCTCAAACTGGATGTGAAATTCGATCATGTTATGATCACTGCTTCCCAAGGGATCCTTTACTTTGAGATCATTAATTAATCCTGTTTCGTTACCCATTTCCAGATCCACAATGGCCTGTTCCCTGGTTGGTTCCCTGAAGTATTGGTCTAAGAAACAGTCCCTAATACACTCTGTGAACACCTCCTCAGGGCTATTTTTGCCAATTTGATTTGTCCAATCTATGTGAAAGTTAAAATCGCCCATGATTATTGCATTACCTTTTTTACAAGCCCCCCCTTATTTCCTGATTTATATTTTGCCCTACAGTGCAGCTACTGTTGGGGGGCCTATATACTACTCCCACCAGTGATTTCTTTCCCTTGCTATTTCTTACCTCCACCCAAATTGATTCGACATCTTAATCTTCTGAGCCAAGATCATTTCTCACTATTATACCAATTTCATCCTTTATTAACAGAGCTACCCCACCACCTTTACCTTTTTTCCTATCCTTCCGAAATGTTAAATAACCCTGAATATTTAGCTCCCAATCTTGGTCACCTTGCAACCACGTCTCTGTAATGGCCATGAGATCATACCCATTTGTTTCTATTTGTGCCGTCAATTCATCTATCTTATTACGAATGCTGCGCGCATTCAGATAAAGAACCTTTAATTTTGTCTTTTTACCATTCTTTCCCACCCCGGCCCCATTTGCTAGTGCACTCTTATGTTTGTACGCTCTGTCCCTTCCTGACACACTCTGTTTATCATTACCCCCATCACTTTCCTGTACTATTTCTTTGTCTTTTCTCTTTATCAATCTAAACTTCGCCCCACCTGAGCCCTCCCCCCCTCTATTTAGTTTAAAGCCTTCTCTACCGCCCTAATTATTCGGTTCGCCAGAACACTGGTCCCAGCACGGTTCAGGTGAAGCCCGTCCCAATGGAATAGTTCTCTCTTTCCCCTGTACTGGTGCCAGTGCCCCATGAATCGAAACCAACTTCTCGGGTTTCAAGGTGCTAGAAAGGCTAGCTGTACTTAAAGTAGATGAGTCACCCGGTCCAGATGGGATGCATCCTAGGTTGCTGAGGGAAGTAAGGATGGAAATTGTGGAGGTCCTGGCCATAATCTTCCAAACATCTGGTGGTGCCAGAGGACTGGAGAATTGCAAATGTTAAACCCTTGTTCAAAAAAGGATGTAGGGATAAACCCAGCAACTACAGGCCAGTCAGTTTAACCTCAGTGGTGGGGATTCTTTTCGAAACTATAATCTGGGACAGAATTAACAGTCACTTGGACGAGTGTGGATTGATTAGGGAAAGCCAACACGGATTAGTTAAAGCAAATCGTGTTTAACTAACCTGATAGAGTTTTTTGATGTGATGTATATGGACTTTCAAGAGGTGTTTGATAAAGTGCGGCCCTGGAATAAAGGAGGCAGTAGCAACATGGATACAGAATTGGCTAAGGGACAGGAAACAGAGAGTAGTGGTGAACGATTGTTTTTCAGACTGGAGGGAGGTGTACAGTGGTGTTCCCCAGGGGTCAGTGCTGGGACCGCTGCTTTTCTTGATATATATTAATGACTTGGACTTGGGTGTACAGGGCACAATTTCAAAATTTGCAGAAGACACAAAACTTGGAAGGGTAGTAAACAGTGAGAAGGATAGTGATAGACTTCAAGAGGATATAGACAGGCTGGTGGAATGGGCGCACACGTGGCAGATGAAATTTAACGCAGAAAAATGTGAAGTAATACATTTCAGTAGGAAGAACGAGGAGAGGCAATATGAACTAGAGGGCACAACTCTAAAAGGGGGACAGGAACAGAGAGATCTGTTGCTATATGTGCACAAATCGTTGAAAGTGGCAGGGCAGGTTGAGAAAGCGGTTAAAAAAGCATATGTGATCCTGGGCTTTATAAATAGAGGCACAGAGTACAAAAGTATGAAAGTCTTGATGAACCTTTATGAAACACTGGTTCAGCCACAACTGGAGAATTGTGTCCAGTTCTGGGCACCGCACTTTAGGAAAGATGTGAAGTCCTTAGAGAGGGTGCGGAAGAGATTTACTGGAATGATTCCAGGGATGAGGGACTTTAGTTACGTGGACAGACTGGAGAAGCTGGGGTTGTTCTCCTTGGAACAGAGATGGTTGCGAGGAGATTTGATAGAGGTATTCAAAATCATGAAGGGTCTAGACAGAGTAGATAGAGAGAAACTATTCCCATTGGCGGAAGGGTCAAGAACCAGAGGGCATAGATTTAAGGTGATTGGCAAAAGAACCAAAGGTGACATGAGGAAAAACTCTTTTACACAGTGAGTGGTTAGGATCTGGAATACACTGTCGGGGCCGGGGGCGGGGGCGGGGTGATGAGGCAGATTCAATCATGGCCTTCAAAGGGGAACTGGATAAGTACTTGATAGGAAAAAAATTGCAGGTCTACGGGGATAGGGCGGGGGAGTGGGACTAGCTGGATTGCTTTTGCATAAAGCCGGCACGGACTTGATGGGCTGAATGGCCTCCTTCCATGCTGTAACCTTTCTATGATTCTATGATCCTAAGACACAACAATATACAAGACCTGAGATAGGTAAGGCTTTTAGACACATTGAAAATCGAGGGCCAATTTTGTAAAGATGTAGGGGGAAAAAATTTGGATAATGGCCGTTTTCGGGCGGTGGTAGCGTGATGCGCTAGTACTCTGCGCCCGATGGCCCCTACACAGGCAGCACGTGAACTTCGTGCTCCCTGCTACTTACTATAAATCTCCGTGCAGCCAGCGCTATCCGTGCTGCTGAGTGGCTGCACGAAGAATGAGGAAGTTGGAAATGGGTCGTCATCAGCAGCCTGTACCTCTTAAAGGTGCAGGCACGTTTCAAATGGCAGGTACACAGTTTACTAGAAGGGAAAGATGGCCACGAGGATAGCAGGACTGGCACGAGAGAGGGCTCCACGCTTCTCCGATGATGCACTGGAGGCCCTGGTGGAAGGGGTAGATGAATGGAAGGCAAACATGTACCTGTAGGGTGGCAGGAGACCCACCAGACTCCAGCTCCGCCGGCATTGGGAGGCTGTGGCGCAGGAAGTCAACGCCAGGAGTATTGCACCACGCACGTGGGTGCAGTGCCGAAAGAAATTCAATGATTTGACACGAGTGGTCAAGGTGAGTGAATACAAGTGTCAAGTGGCACATCCTACCACCTGCACCAATACTCCATGCACCACACCTCCCGTCACCCACCCACCCACCAACAAACACTGCCCATCCATACACAATGCTGCATCTCACCCGCACATAGTACCACACTTGCAGGCCACACAACCACCACTCACAGGTCACACAAACCAGCAGCTATTCGACCACAACAGGTACATCACCCACACATCTTGCAGGACACTCACTGACACACTGTCCTCTGTCTTGTAGGAGAAGGTGGCGTATAACACCCAGCAGCAGGAGGGACCTGAGGGTGGACGGGCACGTCTGCACGTCCTCACCCCTCTAGAGGAGACGATGCTCTGGATCATTGGGCCAGCCGTCGCTGCAGCCGTCACAACGTGCCGCGCTGGAGGTCCCGGTCAATGGGGTCTCTGCATATCTAATGTTCCTTCTCCTTTTCCACATCTCCCTCCTCCCATAATCTTTTCTGACTCACGTGCTGCACATGCTGTCAGCACACACCTCTTACTTGCTCCTCTCCCCGCTCCACAACTCAACCTGTTTCCCTTTGTCATTGCAGATACCCAAGAACACATGACGGCACCCGAGGAGGAGGAGGAGGAGGAGGAGGAGGAGGGGGAGGAGGGGGAGGAGGAGGAGGAGGAGGAGGGGGAGGAGGGGGAGGAGGAGGAGGAGGGGGAGGAGGAGGAGGAGGAGGAGGACACTGAAGCCACACCGTCACTCGATCTGATACTTGCTTCCACCAGCTCAGAGACTGACACTGGGCGTCCTTTAGAGGTCAGGTTAGAGGAGGGATCTGCATGTGGTGAGACATCGAACACAAGTGCCCAGGAGCCGGGGCGGGAGGAACGGATATCACAGGTACCAGCTCGCTGGAGGACGAGGTCGCTCACTCGATCTGCTGCAGAGGGGTCAGATGATGACTTCGATGTGTCAGGCTACAGAAGACGACTGATGGGCGTACACCAACAAATGCTTGGGGCACTGGAAAGCCTGCCAGAAAGCCACAATGAGAAGGGGCATGGAGGAGTCCAGCTCCAACTTGGCGCAGGGCTTTGCGCAGAGCTTGGAGCCCATCCTTTCCAACATGGAACAGGTGGTCACCTCCATCAGCGCACCTGTGGAACCCACCATGATGCAGAGTCTGATGACTGATGTCACAGCTTCCATTGCAGCACAAACATCTGCCATCCAAGGTCTGACTGCTGCCTTGGAAGCTCAGACTGCTGCTATCATGGCTCTGGGGACAACTGTGGAACGGGGCTTCCAGGGCATCACAGCACTCCAGCAATCCGTTCTCCAGCTGATCACCAGGATTGCTGAGGCACCGCCCCGGGAGAGTGGCAGTGGCTCCATGGCAGTCGGACCTGCTGTCCTCTCTCAGGACGACAGCATTCCTGCTCCCACCCCTGTCACTCTGCTAGTGCCCCTGTTGTTGCCTCTCGGCCAGCCAGGCCAGAATGCTGCAGCCCATGCTGAGATGGTGCAGTCTAAAGCTGGTTCCTTCTGGTCCAGAGCTGCTCGAGTTCGTCCTCCAAGGCGATCTGCACGTTCCTCCATTGAAGGCCAGCAGCCTCCCACCACCCATGCTCCAGACACTGGAGAAGCACCTCGTAGGAGCACTAGGAAAGGTAAAGGCACACGGACAACAGGCACTGAGGGAATGCACAAGGGTGAATAGTTCTGTTCTGTTTGCATAATTTCATTTATTCATTGATAAATGTGACTTTGAATTTGCATTTGGTGGTGGTTTTTATTCATGCAATGAGCTGAGAGGGAAATCAATGTGTAATCAGATGGAGGGCGATTTGATTGTCTTGTGGGAGGGGAAAGGTGGGGACTGTAGGAGTGTTGGTGAGTTGGGGGATGTAGTTCTAATTATTGATAGCGGGCACGGATCAGGCGAGCACGCAGAGTCCTTGCAGACAAGGCGTGTGGTTCCTGTTGCACCCTTGCGTCTTCCTCCACTTTCTCTTCCGGCTCCACTCTTCCTCCTCCTCCTCCATCTCCTCCTCAGCCTCCTCCTCCTCCACCTCTAGCTCAGGGTCTACTCCAATCACTGGTGGCAAAGGCTGGTCCCTCATGATGGCGAGGTTGTGCAGCATGCAGCAGACCACCCCGAATCTGCCCACCCACTCAGGGGAGTGCTGCAGGGCTCCTCCAGACTGGTCCAGGCAGCGGAAGCTTTGCTTGAGGAGGCCTTGTCATCCAGTAGCCAGCCTTTGACTTGCCGAGTCGGGTGAAAGATAGCTGGAACATTGGACTGCCACATGACGAAGGTGTTGTGACTGCTCCCAGGGTAGTGGGCATCGACCTCCTACACTAGAGGGACTTTAGAGAGCAAGAGATTGTCAGAAATACCAACTGGTTCACTAATGTTCTTTAGGGAAGGAAACCTCCTTAAATATGATCAGTATGGATTCACATTATAATCGGTATAGTGTTACAATATGATCAGTTTAGTGTAATGATACAGTCAGTATAGATTTACAACAAGATCAGTATCGTTGCAATATGATCAGTAGAGTGTCATAATATGATCACCATAGTTACAAAATGTCAGTATAGATTAATAATATGGTCAGAATAGTTACAATGTGATCAGTGTGACTTCACATTATGTTCAGTATAGAGTTACAATATGATCAGTTTAGTGTAATAATACAATCAGTACAGTGTAACAATATGATCAATATAGCATTACAATATGATTAGTATAGTGTAATAATACAGTCGGTATTGAGTTACAATATGATCACTATAGTATTACACTATTGTAAGGTATGGTAGCATAGTGGTTATGTTACTGGACTTGAGACCTGGACTAATAATCTGGCGATATGAGTTCAAATCCTGCCATGGCAACCGGGGCAATTTTAATTCAGTTAATTAAAAATAAAATCTGGACTAAAGAGGTTCTATCAGTAATGGTGACCATGAAACTACCGGATTGTCACAAAACCCATCTGGTTCACTAATGCCCTATAGGGAAGGAAACCTGCCGTCCTTACTACTACTATCCGGTCTGGCCTACATGTGACTCCAGTCCCACAGCAATGTGGTTGATTCTAAACTGCCCTCTGAAAAGGCCGAGCCACTCAGTTGTACAATCCTGCCACAAAAAGACAAAATAATACCTTCACCACACAGACTGCAGCGATTGAAACAGGAGGCTCACTACCACCTTCTCAAGGGCAATGAGGGATGGGCAATAAATGCTGATCTTACCAGCGATGCCCGCATCCCATGAATGAATAAAAATTGATTTACAATATGATCATAATAGTTACCATATGATCAGTTTAGTGTAATAATACAATCAATATTGAGTTATAATACGATCAGTTTAGTGTTACAATATGATCAGTATAGAGTTACAATATGATCAGTATAGAGTTATAATATGATTAGTTTAGTGTAATAATACACCCAGTATAGATTTACAATAAGATCAGTATAGTTACAATATGCTCAGTGTAGTGTTATAATATGATCAGTATAGAGTTTCAAACTGATCAGTAGAGTGTAATAATATGATCACTATAGTTACAAAATGTCAGTATTGAGTTACAATATGAAAAGTATAGTATAACAATATGATCAGTACAGTGTTACAATCTGATCAGTTTAATGTAATAACACCATCAGTATAGAATTGCAATAGGATTAGTATAATGATGCAATATGCTCAGTTTGGTATATTGTTACAATATGTTCAGTATAGTGTAATAATACAATCAGTATAGTGTTACAATATGGTCAGTGTACAGTTACAGAATGATCAGTGTAGAGTGAGAATAAGATCAGTATAGAATTAAAATATGATCAGTTCAGTGTAATAATACAATCAGTACAGTTAAAATATGGCCAGCATAGATTTAGAATATGATGCGTATAGTTACTATATGAGCAGTAAAGTTTAAAATACAATATGATCAATGCAGTGTAAAAATACAATATGTTCTGTGTAGTGTAATAATACAATTTGTATAGAGTTACAATGTAATCAGTTTAGTGCAATAATACAATCAGTACAGTTAAAATATGATCAGTATAAATTTAGAATATGACCTGTATAGTTACTATATGATCAGTATAGTTCAATATACAATATGGTCAGCGTGTTGTAAAAATACAATCAGTTTAGTGTGTTAATAGAATCAGTAAAATGTTACATTATGATCAGTACAGAGTTACAGTATGATCATTTTAGTGTAATAATACAATCAGTACAGTGTTACAACATGATCAGTATAGTGTTACAATCTGATCAGTTTAATGTAATAACACCATCAGTACAGTGTTACAGCATTATCAGTATAGAATTGCAATACATTCTGTACAGTGTTACAATATGATCAGTATAGTGTTACAATATGATTTGTATAGATTTATATTATGATTAGTGCTGTGTTACAATCTAATCAGTATAGTTATAATATGATCAATATAGATTTAGAATATGATCAGTATAGAGTTACAATATGATCAGTAAAATGTAATATACACTATGATCATTGTGGTAGTGTAGATCAGTATGGAGTTAGAATATTATCAGTGTAGAGTTAACATAGGATCAGGATTATGTTCAGTGTCAGGTTACAACATGGTCAGTTTAGTTTAATAAATCAATCAGTACAGTGTAACAACATGATCAGTATAGAGTTAGAATTTGATCAATATAGTGCTACAATATAATCTGTATAGTGTAATAATACAGTCAGTATAGTGTTTAAATACGATCAATATAGTGTAACAATATGATCAATATAGATTTACATTATGATAGGTTTTATGTTATAATATGATCAGTAAAGAGTTGCAATATGATCAGTATTGATTTACATTATGATCAGTATAGAGTTACAGTTGATCAGTATGGAGTTACAATAAGATCAGTGTACTGTATTAACACAATATGTTCTTTGTAGTATAACAATACAATCAGTGTGGTGTTACAATATGATCAGTTTAATATACTAATTAAATCAGTATAGTTACAATAGGATTTGTATGGATTTGCAATGTGAACTGTACAGATTTACAATATGATCAATATAGTTTAATAATACAATATGATCAGTGTAATGTAATGATACCATTCATTTAGTGCAATAATTCAATCAGTATTGTGTTACAATATGATTAATATAGTGTTACAATATGATCAGTACAGAGTTACAAAATGATTAGTTTAGTGTAATAATACAATCAGTAGTGTTACAACATGATCAATATGGAGTTACAGTATGTTCAGTTTCGAGTAATAATACAATCAGTATAGTATTACAATATGATCAGAGTAGAGTTAGAATTTTATCAGTATAGAGTTACAATATAATCAGTATAGTCCTACACTATGATCAGTGTGGTTTAGTAATACAATGAGTGTAGAGTTACAATACATTCAGTAGTGTTACAATATGGTCAATAAAGAGCTACAATATGATCTGCATAATGTTACACCATGATCAGTACGTTATAATAATAGCTGGTATAGAGGTACAGTATGATCAGTATAATGCAATAAAACAATCAGTATACAGTTACAATATGATCAGTATAGAGTTACAATATGATCAGTTTAGTGTATTAATACAATCAGTACAGTGTTACATTGTGGTCAGTATAGAGTTATAATATGAGCAGTATCGTGTTACAACATGATTTGTATACAGTTATAATTTGAGCAGTTTAGTTTAATAATAGTCACAACACATTCAGTATGGTGTTCCAATCTGATCAGTAAAGTGTTACAATATGATCTGTATAATGTTACACTATGATGAGTTTAGTGTTACAATATGATCAGTATATAGTTAAAATATGATCAGTATAGTGTTACAACATGATCAATATGGAGTTACAATGTGATCAGTTTAGTGTAATAATACAAACAGCATAGAGTTACAACATGATCAGTATAGTGTGACAATATGATCAGTGTAGATTTACAATATGACCAGTATAGTGTTACATTATGATCAGTACAGTCTTACAATACGATCAGTATAGTTACAATATGATCAGTTTTGAGTTACAATATGATCAGTGTATTGTTATAACACAATATGTTCTGTGTAGTGTAATAATACAAACATAAATATGATCAGGTTAGTGTAATAACACAATCAGTATCGTTGCAGTATCATCAGTATAGATTTAAAATGTGATCAATAGAGATTTACAATATGATGTTATGATTACAATATGGTCAGAATAGTGTAATAATACAATATGATTAGTGTAGTGTAATAATACAATCAGTATAGTGTTACAATATGATCAGTACAGTTACAAAATGATCAGTTTTGTTAAATAATACAATCACTACAATGTTACCACATGATCAGCAAAGAGTTACAACATGATCAGTATTGTGTTACAACATGATCAGTATTGTGTTACAACATGATCAGTACCAGTTACAATATGAACAGTTTAGTGTAATAATACAATCAGATTTGTGTTATAACATGATCTATATAGTGTTACAATATGATCTGTACAGTGTTACAATATGATCAGTGCAGAGTTACAATGTAATAATATCAGTTAAGTGTAATAATACAATGGGTATAATGTTACAAGATGATCAGTATAGTGTGATAATGCAATGAGTATAGTGTTATAATATGATCAGTATGGGGTTATAATATGATCAGTATGGGGTTATAATATGATCAGTATGGGGTTATAATATGATCAGTATGGGGTTATAATATGATCAGGGTAGAGTTAGAATATGATCAATATAGTTACATTATAATCAGTACCATCTTACAATAGGATCAATATAGTGATATAATATGATCAGTGTGGTGTAATAATACAATGAGTGTAGGGTTACAGTATATTCAGTATAGTGTTACAATAGGATCAGTAAACTGTTACAATGTGATCTGTAATAATACAATCAGTATAGATTCACAATATGATAAGTATAGTGTTACAATCTGATCGACATAGAGTTGTAATATGATCAGCATTGACTCTGGACCCCATGAAATCTCATGGCATCAGGTCAAACATGGGCAAGGAAACCTCCTGCTGATTACCACCTACCGTCCTCCCTCAGCTGATGAATCAGTCCTCCTCCATGTTGAGCACCACTTGGAGGAAGCACTGAGGGTAGCAAGGGCACAAAATGTACTCTGGGTGGGGGACTTCAATGTCCATCACCAAGAGTGGCTCGGCAGCACCACCACTGACCGAGCTGGCCGAGTCCTGAAGGACATAGCTGCTAGACTGGGCCTGCGGCAGGTGGTGAGCGAACCAAAACGAGGGAAAAACCTATTTGACCTCGTCCTCACCAATCTACCTGTCGCAAATGCATCTGTCCATGACAGTATTGGTAGGAGTGACCACCGCACCGTCCTCGTGGAGACAAAGTCCCGTCTTCGCACTGAGGACACCATCCAACGTGTTGTGTGGCACTACCACTGTGCTAAATGGGATAGATTCAGAACAGATCTAGCAGCTCAAAACTGGGCATCCATGAGGCGCTGTGGGCCATCAGCAGCAGCAGAATTGTATTCCAGCACAATCTGTAACCTCATGGCCCGGCATATTCCTCACTCGACCATTACCAACAAGCCAGGGGATCAACCCTGGTTCAATGAGGAGTGTAGAAGAGCATGCCAGGAGCAGCACCAGGCGTACCTAAAAATGAGGTGCCAACCTGGTGAAGCTACAGCTCAGGACTACATGCATGCTAAACAGCGGAAGCAACATGCTATAGACAGAGCTAAGCGATTCCACAACCAACGGATCAGATCAAAGCTCTGCAGTCCTGCCACATCCAGTCGTGAATGGTGGTGGACAATTAAACAACTAACGGGAGGAGGAGGCTCTGCAAACATCCCCATCCTCAATGATGGCAGAGTCCAGCACGTGAGTGCAAAAGACAAGGCTGAAGCGTTTGCAACCATCTTCAGCCAGAAGTGCCGATATCCCCACCATCACAGAAGCCAGTCTTCGGCCAATTCGATTCGCTCCATGTGATATCAAGAAACAGCTGAGTGCACTGGATACAGCTGAAGACTTGTGCTCCAGAACTAGCTGCGCCTCTAGCCAAGCTGTTCCAGTACAGCTACAACACTGGCATCTACCCGACAATGTGGAAAATTGCCCAGGTATGTCCTGTCCACAAAAAGCAGGAGAAATCCAATCCGGCCAATTACCGCCCCATCAGTCTACTCTCAATCATCAGCAAAGTGATGGAAGGTGTCATCGACAGTGCTATCAAGCGGCACTTACTCACCAATAACCTGCTCACCGATGCTCAGTTTGGGTTCCGCCAGGACCACTCGGCCCCAGACCTCATTGCAGCGTTGGTCCAAACATGGACAAAAGAGCTGAATTCCAGAGGTGAGGTGAGAGTGACTGCCCTTGACATCAAGGCAGCATTTGACCGAGTGTGGCACCAAGGAGCCCGAGTAAAATTGAAGTCAATGGGAATCGGGGAAAACTCTCCAGTGGCTGGAGTCATACCTAGCACAAAGGAAGATGGTAGTGGTTGTTGGAGGCCAATCGTCTCAGCCCCAGGGCATTGCTGCAGGAGTTCCTCAGGGCAGTGTCCTAGGCCCAACCATCTTCAGCTGCTTCATCAATGACCTTCCCTCCATCATAAGGTCAGAAATGGGGATGTTCGCTGATGACTGCACAGTGTTCAGTTCCATTCGCAACCCCTCAAATAATGAAGCAGTCTGAGCCCGCATGCAGCAAGACCTGGACAACATCCAGGCTTGGGCTCATAAGTGGCAAGTAATATTCGCGCCAGAAAAGTGCCAGGCAATGACCATCTCCAATAAGAGACAGTCTAACCACCTCCCCCTGACATTCAACGGGATTACCATCACCGAATCCCCCACCATCAACATCCTGGGGGTCACCATTGACCAGAAACTTAACTGGACCAGCCATATAAATACTGTGGCTACGAGAGCAGGTCAGAGGCTGGGTATTCTGCGGCGAGTGACTCACCTCCTGACTCCCCAAAGCCTTTCCACCATCTACAAGGCACAAGTCAGGAGTGAGATGGAATACTCTCCACTTGCTTGGATGAGTGCAGCTCCAACAGCACTCAAGAAGCTCGACACCATCCAAGATAAAGCAGCCCGCTTGATTGGCACCCCATCCACCACACTAAACATTCACTCCCTTCACCACCGGCGCACTGTGGCTGCAGTGTGTACCATCCACAGGATGCACTGCAGCAACTCGCCAAGGCTTCTTCGACAGCACCTCCCAAACCCGCGACCTCTACCACCTAGAAGGACAAGGGCAGCAGGCACATGGGAACAACACCACCTGCACGTTCCCCTCCAAGTCACACACCATTCCGACTTGGAAATATATCGCCGTTCCTTCATTGTCGCTGGGTCAAAATCCTGGAACTCCCTTCCTAACAGCACTGTGGGAGAACCGTCACCACACGGACTGCAGCGGTTCAAGAAGGCGGCTCACCACCACCTTCTCGAGGGCAATTAGGGATGGGCAATAAATGCCGGCCTTGCCAGCGACGCCTACATCCCATGAACGAATAAAAGAAAAAGCATAGATTTACAATATGATCAATATATTGTTACAATATAATCAGTATAGAGTTGTAATCCAATCAGTATAGAGCTACAATTTCATCAGTATAGAGTTACAATATGATCAGTATAGTGCAATAATACAATACATTCAGTTTGGTTCAATAAGACAATCAGTAAATACAATAGTTAAAATATGATCAGGATAGATTTAGAATATGATCTGTGTAGTTACTACATGATCAGTATAGTTTAATATATAATATAGTGTAGTGTAATAATTCAACTAGTGTAGTGTGATAATGGAATCAGTAAAATATTGCAATATTATCAGTACAGAGTTACAATATGATCAGTTTAGAGATAAAATGTGATCAGTATAGTGTTACATTATGTTCAGTATGGAATTACAGTATGATCAGCATAGTACAGCAATACAATCAGTATGGAGTTACCATATGCTTAATATAGATTTACAATTTGATCAGTATAGAGTTGCAATATGATCAGTATAAATTTAGAATCTGATTAGTATAGTTACAATATTATCAGTAAAGTGTAATGTACAATATGATCAGTGTGGTGTAATAATACACTCAGTTTAGAGTGATAATACAATCAGTATAGTATCACAGTATGATCAGTTTAGTGTAAAAATACAATTAGTACAGAGTTACAATATGATAATGTAGAGATAAAATGTGATCAGTATAGAGTTACATTATGTTCAGTATCGAGTTAGAATATGATCAGTATAGAGTTACAATATGATCAGCATAGTGTTACTATATGATCATTGTAGAGTTACAAAATGATCAATATAGTATAATACTACAATCAGTATAGAGTTACAATGCGATTCCTATAAAGTTACAATCTGATCAGTATAGTCTTATAAGATGATCCATGTAGAATTACAATATGATCAGTGTAGAATTACAATATGATCAGTGTAGAATTACAATATGATCAGTATAGTTACAATATGATCAGTATAGTGTAATAATACAATATGATCATTTAGTGTAATAATACAATCAGTATGGAGTTACAATGTGATCAGTTTCACAAAATAACACAATCACTACAGTGTTACAACATGATCACTAAAGCATTACAATATGATCAGTTAGTGTAATAATACAATCAGATTCGTGTTACTACATGATCAGTTTCGTGTTACAATATGATCTGTATTGCATTACAATGTGATCAGTGTAGAGTTACAATGTGATGAATATAGTGTTACAATATGATCAGCGTAGAGTTACAATATGATCTGTATTGTGTTACAATATGATTTGTATTGTGTTACAATATGATCAGTATAGCGTTACAATATGATCTGTATTGTGTTACAATATGATCTGTATTGTGTTACAATATGATCTGTATTGTGTTACAATATGATCAGTATAGCGTTACAATATGATCTGTATTGTGTTACAATATGATCTGTATTGTGTTACAATATGATCTGTATTGTGTTGCAATATGATCAGTGTAGAGTAACAATATGATCAGTTTAGTGTAAGAATACAATCAGTGTAGAGGTACATTACATTCAGTCTTGTGTTACAATATGACCAGTAAAGTTTTACAATATGACCAGTGTAATAATACAATAAGAACATAAGAAATAGGAGCAGGAGTAGGCCACATGGCCCCTTGAGCCTGCTCCGCCATTCAATAAGATCATGGCTGATCTTCGACCTCAACTCCACTTTCCCGCCCAATCCCCATATCCCTTGATTCCCCTATAGTCCAAAAATCTATCGATCTCAGCCTTGAATATATTCAACGACTCAGCATCCACAGCCCTCTGGGGTAGAGAATTCCAAAGATTCACAACCCTCTGAGTGAAGAAATTCTAATCTCAGTCCTAAATGGCCGACCCCTTATCCTGAGACTATGCCCCCACGTTCTAGACTCTCCAGCCAGGTTGAAACAGCCTCTCAGCATCTACCCTGACAAGCCCCCTCAGAATCTTATATGTTTCAATGAGATCACTTCTCAATCTTCTAAACTCCAGAGAGTATAGGACCAGTCTACTCAATCTCTCCTCATAGGACAACCCTCTCATCCCAGGAATCAATCTAGTGAACCTTCACTGCACTGCCTCTAAGGCAAGTATATCCTTTCTTAGGTAAGGAGTCCAAAGCTGTAGACAGTACTCCAGTTGTGGTCTCACCAAAGCCCTGTATAATTGCAGCAAGACAAAAATATAGAACATAGAAAATTTATGGCACAGGTGGAGGCCATTTGGCCCATTGTGTCTGTGCCGGTCGAAAAAGAGCTACCCAGCCTAATCCCATTTTTGAGCACTTGGTCCGTAGCTTTGGAGGTTACGGCACTTCAAGTACATATCCAAGTACTTTTTAAATGTGATGAGGGTTTCTGCCTCTACCCCACTCCAGGCAGTGAGTTCCAGACCCCCACCACCCTGGGTGAAAAATTCTTTCCTCAGCTCCCCTCTAATCCTTCTACCAATTACTTTAAATCTATGCCCCATTAGTTATTAACCTTTCTGCTAAGGGAAATAGGTCCTTCCTATCCACCCTATCTAGGTCCCTCATAATTTTATACACCTCAATTAAATCTTCCTTCAGCCTCCTTTGTTCCAAAGAAAACAACCCCAGCCTATCCAATCTTTCCTCATATCTAAAATTCTCCAGCCCTGGCAACATCCTCATAAATCTCCTCTGTACCCTCTATAGTGCAATTACATCCTTCTTTAATGTGGTGACCAGAACTGTACACAGTACTCAAGCTGTGGCCTAACCAGTATTTTATACCTCCCTGCTCTTATATTCTGTGCCTCGGTTAATAAAGGAAAGTATCCCATATGCCTTCTTAATCACCTTATCTACCTATCCTGCTACCTTCAGGGATCTGTGGACATGCACTCCAAGGTCCCTCACTTTCTCTACACCTCTCAGTATCCTCCCATTTATTGTGTACTCCCTTGCCTTGTTTGACCTCCCCAAATGCATTACCTCACACTTCTCCGGATTGAATTCCATTTGCCACTTTTCTGCCCACCTGACCAGTCCATTGATATCTTCCTGCAGTCTACAGCTTTCCTCCTCACTATCAACCACACGGCTAATTTTTGTATCATCTGCAAACTTCTTAATCATGCCCCCTACATTTAAGTCTAAATCATTAATATATACAACAAAAAGACTTCCTTACTCATACTCCAACCCCCTTGCAATAAAGGCCAACATACCATTTGCCTTCCTAATTGCTTGCTGTACCTGCATGTTAACTTTCTGTGTTTCATGTACAAGGACACCCAAATCCCTCTGAACACTAACATTTAATAGTTTCTCACCACTTAAAAATTATTCTGTTTTTCTATTCTTCCTACCAAAGTGAATAACCTCACATTTCCCCACATTATACTCCATCTGCCACCTTCTTGCCCACTCACTTAACCTGTCTATATCCCTTTGCAGACTCTTTGCATCCTTCTCACAGCTTACTTTCCCACCTAGCTTTGTATCGTCAGCAAACTTGGATACATTACACTTCAGTCCCTTCATCATATATACTGTAAATAGCAGAGGCCCAAGCCTTGCGGCACCCCACTAGTTACAACCTGTCAACCTGAAAATGACCCATTTATCCCTACTCTCTGTTTTCTGTCCTTTAACCAATCCTCAATCCATGTTAGTATATTACCCCCAATCCCATGAGCCCTAATCTTGTGTAACAACCTTTTATGTGGCACCTTATCGAATGCCTTTTGAAAATCCAAATATACTACATCCACTGGTTCCCCTTTATCTACCCTGCTAGTTACATCCTCAAAAAACTCTAATAGATTTGTCAAACACAATTTCCCTTTCATAAAACCATGTTGACTCTGCCTCATCATATTATGATTTTCTAAGTGCCCTGTTTACCACGTCCTTAATAATGATTTCCAGCATTTTCCTGACGACTGATGTCAGGCTAATCGGTCTGTAGTTCCCTGTTTTCTCTCTCCCTCCTTTCTTGAATAGCGGGGTTACATTTGTTACCTTCCAATCCACTGGGACCGTTCTGGAATCTAGGGAATTCTGGAAGATTACAACGAATGCATCCACTATCTCTGCAGCCACCTCTTTTAGAACCCTTGATGTAGACCATCAGGTCCAGGGGATTTGTTGGTTTTTCGTCCCATTAATTTCTCCAGTACTTTTTCTTTACTAATATTAATTATTTTAAGTTCCTCACTCTCATTAGCCCCTTGGTTTCCCACTATTTCTGGAATGCTTTCTGTGTCTTCTACTGTGAAGACAGATACAAAATATTTGTTTTAACGTCACTGCCATTTCCTTATTCCCCATTATAATTTCTCCTGTCTCAGCCTCTAGAGGACCCACGATTACTTTTGCTACTCTCTTCCTTTTTACATACTTGTAGAAGCTCTTGCAATCTGTTTTTATATTTCTTGTTAGTTTACTCTCATATTCTATTTTCTCTCTATCAATTTTTTGGTCATCTTTTGTTGGTTTCTAAAACATTCCCAATCCCCAGGCTTACTACTCTTCTTGGCAACATTTATAGGCCTCTTCTTTCAATCTAATACTATCCTTAACTTCTTTAGTTAGCTACGGGTGGATCACGTTTCCTGTGGAGTTTTTATTCCCAGTGGAATGTATATTTGTTGAGAATTATGAGATATTTATTTAAATGTTTGCCATTGCTTATCTACGGTCATAACCTTTAATCTAATTTCCCAATCACCCGTAGCCAACTCGCTCCTCATACCTATGTAATTGGCTTTGTTTACATTTAAGACTCTAATTTTGGACTTAAGTACATGACTCTCGGACTCAATGTGAAATTCTATCATATTATGATCACTCTTCCCCAGAGGATTCCTTACTATGAGATTACTAATTAACCCTGTCTCATTACACAAGACAAGATCTAAAATATCCTCTTCCCTGACATATTGTTCCAGGAAACTGTCTCGAATGCATTCCATGAACTCGTCCTCCAAACTAATTTAACAATTTGATTTGCCCAGTCTATATGAAGATTAAATCCTCCATGATTATTGCATTACCTTTGTTACAAGCTCCCATTATTTCTTGATTAATACTCTGTCCAACGACTGTTAGGGAGGTCTATAAACTACTCCCACCAGTATTTCCTGCCCCTGATTATTTCTTATCTTACTTATCTTATTTTTATTGATTCTACTTCCTGATCTTCCGAGCCAAGATCCTTTCTCACCACTGTCCTTATGTCATCCTTTATTATTAGGGCTACCCCCACCTCCCTCCTTTTCCATTTTGTCTGTCTTTTCGAAAAGTCAAGTACGCTGGAATAATTAGTTCCCAACCTTGGTCACCCTGCAACCACGTCTCAGTAATGGCTAATAAATCAAACCCATTTATCTCTATTTGTGCCATTAACTCGTTTATCTTGTTACGAATGCGTTATGCATTCAAATAAAGTGCCTTTAATTTCAAATTTTTACTATTTTTCCTTGATTTGACCTTATTCACTGATGCACTATTACCATTAAACTCTCTGGGGGGAAAATTGGATGGGGCCGTTTTTGGGCGCGGGTAGCGTGATGTGCTATTACCCCATGCCCAATGACCCCTGTGCAGGCAGGACACGAGTTTTGGCCGGCCCGAGGACTCACCTGCAATCAGCGTTCCATTCCGGGCCTTGCACGTGGAATCAATGCAATTCACACTTTCCACCATCAGGGGGAGCTCAATCTCTTAAAGGGAGAATGTTTCTTCGAAATCTCTTAAAGGTAACTGGTAGCTGTTATTTGCTGAAAATAACAGTCTACTGTCTGCACAGAGTCTGAACGGAGGCCAGGCATCGTATATGTAAAACACAGATGCAGGTCCCATCCCAGTGTTTACACACTGATGAGTTATGTTAAACATTGAATAAAGGTTGCTCACCACTAAATCCCACATACTCCAATCTGCACGGCAGGCCTCACCAATCTGCCGATCTGAGTTAGTACCAGGCCTGTGAGAGTGCGTGCACCAAGGTTCTCTGCTGATGCACTCGAGATCTTGGTGCAAGAGATGGTCAGAAGGAAGAGCATCCTATATCAGCAGAGGGTGGGGAGGAGCGGGGCCAGAGGCCCGCCAAACATATATCCAAAAGGCAGTGGGAGGCAGCTGGGGACGAAGTCAATGCCAGGGGCACGGCATCATGAACATGGATGCAGTGCAGGAAGAAGTTCAATGCTTTGACATGAGTGGTCAAGGTGAGTGAGGTCAATTGTCAAGTGGCCTCTCCTACCAACTGCTCCACGCACTACACCCCCATCACCCACATACCAATAAACTCTTTCCATCGGTACTCAATTCTTCCAACCTGATGCTTGCTCTCACCCTTACACATTACCACTGTTTCAAGCCGCCCACCAACAACTCATGAGCCACACACACTGGCAGCTATTCAACCATGACAGGCACATCACCCAGACACATGTCCCGCTTTCTTGCAGGAGAAGGTGGCGCATATCAGGAGGCACCAAGTGGCAGTGGCATTTAGCCTCTCGAGCCTGTTCCACCATTCAATGAGATCATGGTGGACCTGTGACCTAACTCCATATACCCACCTTAGCCCCATATTCCTTAATACCCTTGGTTCACAGAAATCTATCAATCTCAGATTTAACATTCACAAGTGAGCTAGCATCAACAGCCGTCTGCAGAAGAGCGTTCTAAACGTCTCCAACCCTTTGCGTGTAGAAGCATTTCCTTACTTCACTCCTGCATGTCCTGGCTCTAAATGTGAGGCTATGCCCCCGCATCCTAGTATTCCAGTCTAGGAAACCTCCAAAAACAGTTACAAATGGCTCAGCAGCCAGAGGCAATAATCCAGACATTAACCTGTAAATCCTGCATGGTCCCTTTAAATAGCACCGGTGGGGGGCCCTCCAGGCACTCGAAGACACGTTCAGATGGTCGGGTTAAGACTGTGCATTGAGTTGAGCGTTAAGTCCCAAAATGGCGTCCATCACTTTAAATCAGCGCTGCACACTGACTGAAGCCATTTTCTCCCTACTTTACATGATTCCAGTGTTCGTTATCTGCTCCTGCACTAACTCCTATACCAAGATGGCGTCCGGCGCACGTCACGCTGGAAACGTGCGTGCGCATCCAAGACGCCATCTTGGATGTCAGAGAGGCTGTGTAGCACCGAAACAACGGGCGCCTTCTGTCCCTTCCTAACACTCTCCTGATATCTTTACCCAAATCGCTACACTGCTCTATGGCCTTGACTTTCCCCTTTAGATTTATAAATTTACCCTTACCTGACCCCTCCCCCCCACTCCCCTTTTTGGTTTAAAGCTCTATCTACCGCTCTAGTTATTTGATTTGACAGGACACTGATCCCAGCCTGGTTTAAGTGGAGCCCATCCCAATGGAACAGCTCCCTCTTTTCCCAGTGCCCCATGTATTGAAACCCCGGTCTCCCACACCACTCTTTGAGCCACAGATTTAACTCTCTGATCTGTTTGTTTGTCCCTAGGCCAATTTGCACTTGGCTTAGTTATTAATCCGGAGATTATTACCTTTGAGGTTCTGCTCATTAATTTGGACCCTAGCTCCTCAAACTCCCTCAGTATACAATCTGATCAATATCGTATACAATCTGATCAATATGATCAGTGTAGAGTTAGAATATGAACAGTATAGTTTTATAATATGATCAGTTTAATGTAATAATACATCAGTATAGTTACAATATGATCAGTAAAGTGTAATAGTACAATATGATTATAGTAGTGTAATAATGCAATCAGCTTAGTGTAATAATATAGTTGGTGCAGTGTTACAACATGATCAGTTTGGTGTTACAATAGGATCAGTATAGAATTGCAATATTATCATTGTAGAGTTAAAATATGAACTGTTTAATGTAATAATACAATCAGTAGTGTTACAACGTGATTAATATGGAGTTATAACATGATCAGTACAGTGTAATATTACAATTGTACAGAGTTACAACATGATCTGTATAGTGTTACAATATTATCAGCATAGTGTATTAATACAATCAG
The DNA here is from genome assembly GCF_035084215.1 of Heptranchias perlo. Taxonomy (NCBI): domain Eukaryota; kingdom Metazoa; phylum Chordata; class Chondrichthyes; order Hexanchiformes; family Hexanchidae; genus Heptranchias; species Heptranchias perlo. The sequence goes on along the minus strand of NC_090341.1, from coordinate 54,883,574 downwards.
TATAACGTAAACACATGATCTGTATAGTGTTACGATATGATCTGTATCGTGTTACAATATTATAGGTATTATGTAACAATACGATCAGTGTAATGTAAATCATATAATATATTAAAATGGTTTGCATAGCCTAACAATTTAAACAGTATGGTCAATATGCATTATAAGCAATGCAGTGAGTGTATATTATAATTAATGCAGGCAACGTTTAATGGCCGTGACTTATTTTGAGAATTGAAGCAGAAGTGCAGGAGAGTTGTGAGCTTGGTTATTATGATGTTGTCAAGGATTATTCTGCAATGGCAAGATCCCTTCTTGATGAAGAAGAGCTCCATCTATTGTACATTTAGGGTCAATCCATGCCACTGAAGTATTAAAAGAGCAGCACATTCAGCAGCTCCCCACATGGTACAACATCCCACGCTCAGTACATCTGAAAATATCTACCATCTCCAGCTCGCTAAAATATCCCGAACTCAGTAAAACATACCATTCTCAGTAAAATTTCCTGTCCTCGGTGAAATATCCCGCCCTCGGTAAAATATCCCATCCTCAGTGAAATATCCCATCCTCAGTATATTATCCCACCCTCAGTAAAATATCCCACCCTCAGTATAATATCCCACTCAGTAAAATATCCCACCCTCAGTAAAATATCCTGCTCTCAGTAAAATATCCCACCCTCAGTATATTATCCCACCCTCAGTAAAATATCCCACCCTCAGTATAATATCCCACTCAGTAAAATATCTCACCCTCAGTAAAATACCCCGCTCTCGGTAAAATATCCCACCCTCAGTAAAATATCCCACCCTCAGTAAAATACCCCGCTCTCGGTAAAATATCCCACCCTCAGTAAAATATCCCACCCTCAGTGAAATATCCCACCCTCAGTAAAATATCTCACCCTCAGTATAATATCCCACCCTCAGTAAAATACCCCGCTCTCGGTAAAATATCCCACCCTCAGTAAAATATCCCACCCTCAGTAAAATATTCCACCCTCGGTAAAATATCCCACCCTCAGTAAAATATCCCACCCTCAGTATAATATCCCACCCTCAGTAAAATACCCCGCTCTCGGTAAAATATCCCACCCTCAGTAAAATATCCCACCCTCAGTAAAATATCCCACCCTCAGTAAAATATTCCACCCTCGGTAAAATATCCCACCCTCAGTAAAATATCCCACCCTCGGTAAAATATCTCACCCACACAAAAATATCTCACACCCCCAGTACTGGTAAAATATCTCACCCTCGGTAGCATTTCCCGCCTCCAGTAAAATATCGCATTGTCCGTAAAATATCTTGCCATCGATAAAATTTCACACCCTTGGTAATATATTTCAGCCTCACTAAAATATCCCTACCTCCCAATATTAGTAAAGTATCCCAATCATGGTAAAATATATTTTTATTATTCGTTCATGGGATGTGGGTGTCGCTGGCGAGGCCGGCATTTATTGCCCATCCCTAATTGCCCTTGAGAAGGTGGTGATGAGCCGCCTTCTTGAACAGCTGCAGTCCGTGTGGTGACGGTTCTCCCACAATGCTGTTAGGAAGGGAGTTCCAGGATTTTGACCCAGCGACGATGAAGGAACGGCGATATATTTCCAAGTCGGGATGGTGTGTGACTTGGAGGGGAACGTGCAGGTGGTGTTGTTCCCATGTGCCTGCTGCCCTTGTCCTTCTAGGTGGTAGAGGTCGCGGGTTTGGGAGGTGCTGTTGAAGAAGCCTTGGCGAGTTGCTGCAGTGCATCCTGTGGATGGTACACATTGCAGCCACTGTGCGCCGGTGGTAAAGGGTGTGAATGTTTAGGGTGGTGGATGCGATGCCAATCAAGTGGGCTGCTTTGCCCTGGATGATGTTGAGCTTCTTGAATGTTGTTGGAGCTGCACTCATCCAGGCAAGTGGAGACTATTCCATCACACTCCTGACTTGTGCCTTGTAGATGGTGGAAAGGCTTTGGGGAGTCAGGAGGTGAGTCACTCGCTGCAGAATACCCAGCCTCTGACCTGCTCTTGTAGCCACAGTATTTATATGGCTGGTCCAGTTACGTTTCTGGTCAATGGTGACCCCCAGGATGTTGATGGTGGGGGATTCGGCGATGGTAATGCCGTTGAATGTCAAGGGGAGGTGGTTAGACTCTCTTGTTGGAGATGGTCATTGCCTGGCACTTGTCTGGCGTGAATGTTACTTGCCACTTATCAGCCCAAGCCTGGATGTTGTCCAGGTCTTGCTGCATGTGGGCTCGGACTGCTTCATTATTTGAAGGGTTGCAAATGGAACTGAACACTGTGCAATCATCAGCGAACATCCCCATTTCTGATCTTATGATGGAGGGAAGGTCATTGATGAAGCAGCTGAAGATGGTTGGGCCTAGGACACTGCCCTGAGGAACTCCTGCAGCAATGTCCCGGGGCTGAGATGATTGGCCTCCAACAATCACTACCATCTTCCTTTGTGCTAGGTATGACTCCAGCCACTGGAGAGTTTTCCCCCTGATTCCCATTGACTTCAATTTTACTAGGGCTCCTTGGTGTCACACTCAGTCAAATGCTGCCTTGATGTCACTCTCGTTAAATGTCACACCCTTGGTAAAATATTGCATCATCTCAATATTAGTAAAATATCCTACACTCCGAATATTACTAAAATATACCACCGATGGTGAAATATCCCACCCCTCCCCCCAAATATTAGTAAAATTTCTCACCTTCTGTAAAATATCCCACACTCGGTAAAATACCCCACATTCGCAATATTAATAAATTATCCCACCATCGATAAGATATTCCATCCCTGGTAAAGTATGCCACTCCCCCAACACCCCCCAATATTAGTAAAATATCCCAGCCTCACTAAAATATCCCTACCCCCCAATATTAGTAAAATATCCCAGCCTCTCTAAAATATCCCTACCCCCCAATATTAGTAAAATATCCCAGCCTCACTAAAATATCCCTACCCCCCAATATTAGTAAAATATCCCAGCCTCTCTAAAATATCCCTACCCCCCAATATTAGTAAAATATCCCAGCCTCACTAAAATATCCCTACCCCCCAATATTAGTAAAATATCCCAGCCTCTCTAAAATATCCCTACCCCCCAATATTAGTAAAATATCCCAGCCTCACTAAAATATCCCTACCCCCCAATATTAGTAAAATATCCCAGCCTCACTAAAATATCCCCACCCCCCAATATTAGTAAAATATCCCAGCCTCTCTAAAATATCCCTACCTCCCAATATTAGTAAAATATCCCAGCCTCACTAAAATATCCCCACCCCCCAATATTAGTAAAATATCCCAGCCTCTCTAAAATATCCCTACCTCCCAATATTAGTAAAATATCCCAGCCTCACTAAAATATCCCTACCCCCCAATATTAGTAAAATATCCCAGCCTCACTGAAATATCCCTACCCCCCAATATTAGTAAAATGTCGCAGCCTCACTGAAATATCCCTACCCCCCAATATTAGTAAAGTATCTCGAGCTCAGTAAATTATCCCACTCTTGCTACATATCCATCCCTCAGTTAAATATTGCATTCCCCCAATATTAGTAAAATACCCACCCTTGGTAAAATATCCTAGCCTCGGTAAAATATTCCACCCCCACAATATTAGTAAAATATCCCACCCTTGGTAAAACATGCCAACCTCAGTAAAATACTCTCCCCCAAATATTAATAAAATAAATCAACCTCAGAAAAATGTCTGACTCCCCAGTATTAATAAAATATCTCACCCTCGGTATATATCCCATCCTTGGTAAAATATCCCAGCCTCCATAAAATATCTCACCCTCAATAAAATATCCCACCCTAATAAAATATCCCACCCTCGCAATATTAGTAAATTATCCCATCATCAGTAAAATATCCTGTCCTAAGTAAAATATCCCAGCCTTGGTAAAATATCCCACCTCCCCAATATTCATAAAATTGATCACCCTCAGTAAAATATCCCGCCCTCGGTAAAATATACCACCCCTCCAATATTAGTAGAATATCCTAACCTCACAAAAATCCCACCTTCGCAAAATATCCCACCCTCAGCAAAATATCCCACACTCAGTAAAATATTCACCCTCGTAAATATTAATAAAATATCCCACACTCGATAAAATATTGCAACATCGGCAAACTATCGCACTCTCTGTAAAATATCACACCCACTTTAAATAAATCACCCTCCCAATATTATTTACCTTTGGTAAAATATCCCACCCTCGGTAAAATATCCCACACTCGGTAAAATATCCCACACTCGGTAAAATATCCCACACTCGGTAAAATATCCTACAATTCATAAAATATCCCACACTTGGAAAAATATCACACCCTCGGTAAAATATCCCACCCTTGATAAAATATTTCTGCCTCACTAAAATATCCATACCTCCCAATTTTAGTAAAGTATCCCAATTGAGATAAAATATCCCACTCTCATTAAATATCCATTCCTCAGTAAAATATCCCACTCTCATTAAAATATCTCAACCTTGGTAAAATATCCCACTTTCCATAAAATATCCCACCCTTGTTAAATAAACCACCCTCCCAATTGTAGTAGAGTATCCCATTCTCGGTAAAATATCCCACACTCAGTAAAATATCCCACCTTCAGTAAAATATCCCACCCTCGATAAAATATCCAACCCTCCATAAAATATCCTACCCTTCGTAAATTATCTCACCCTCCGTAACATATCCTGTGCTCAATAAATTTCGCACCCTTGGCAAAATTTACCACCTTCGGTAAAATATCCTAATATCAGTAAAATATCCCACCCTCGGTAATATATCCCACCCTTGGTAAAATATCCTGCAATCCATAAAATATTCCACACTCTGTAAAATATCCCTCCCTCGGTGAAATATCCCACCCAAAGTAAAATATCCCAACCTCACTAATATTAGTAAAATCGTGGCAAAATATCCCACTCACATTAAGGGCCCGATTTTAGCACCCACTATCGGGTGCGTTCTCAGCGGGGGGGCCCCGAAAATCCCGAAATCCAGGTGCGGGACCGGATCGCGCCTCGATCCCGCCCACTTCCGGGTTCCGCGCTGACGTGCGGGGGTGCGTGCTCAGCCCCCGCTGGTGGGAATGACCTGATTCAGCTGTCTTATTAGGAAGTGTGGGATTTTACCTTCAACTGAGACTGTTTCACATACTGGGGGAAACAGTCTCACTCCAACCGGACGTGTTGCAACCAGCAGCCTGTGGCAGCTGCCAAGGTGCATTCCACAGGGTGGGGGTGGGGGGGGAGACCCTTCACCAACGCAGGAGGCCACTCCGTCACATAGGGCAACGCCTGCCCTCCACCCCCCCCCTCCTAGCCAGAAGATTCACCGACGTGGAACCGCAGCACCAGTGCGAGGAAACACCGACCTACCGTGCACAACCCCTCAGACCTACACCTGCCAGATGGGGCCGCTTCGACATCCTCGGAGGACGAACAGCATCACCAGCCCCAGCAGCCTCGCAGTCCACGCCGTCCGCCTCATCGACGTGGAGCCCCCCAACACGGTGCTGCGGCACATCCACCTGCACAGCAGGAGGGAGGGGAACCGCAGAGAGAGATGCGTCGCAGGAGGCACTACCCTCCGCACAGGGTGTACAGACCGAGGCTCAGCTTCATGGACCTCTCTGAGCAGCAGTGCATACGGAGGCTCAGAGTCACTCGCCAGGTAGTCGCCGACATCTGCAGCCTCCTTAATGACGAGCTGCTCCCGGATGGACCAAGCAGCATCTTCTTACCCGTCGCCGTCAAAGTCACCACTGCCCTCAACTTCTTCGCCTCCGGATCCTTCCAGGGTGCCACGGGGGACATCACCGGGGTCTGTCAGTCGTCTGCACACAAGTGCATAAGGCAGGTCACCGATGGGTTGTTCCACAGGGCCTCGCACGACATCAACTTCGCCATGGACGAGCGCAGCCAGATGGAGAGGGCGGTTGGATTCCATGCTGTGGCTGGCTTCCCACGGGTGCAGGGTGTAATCGACTGCACCCACATCGCAATACGAGCACTTCCACATGAGCCAGGGCTGTTCATCAACAGGAAAGGGTATCACTCCATGAACGCCCAGCTCATCTGTGACCACCGCTAGAGATTCCTACACGTGTGCGCCAGATACCCTGGCAGCTGCCACGATGCCTTCGTCCTCAGGGAGTCCACCGTGCTGCCCCTCTTCCACGCACCCAACACCGGCAATGGCTGGCTCCTCGGTGACAAGGGATATCCCCTGCACACGTGGCTCATGACACCTCTGAGGAACCCCATCACCGAGCCGCAGCGTCGATACAATGACAGCCACATTGCTACCAGGTCTACAATTGAGCAGACCATAGGGCTGCTCAAGATGCGCTTCAGGTGCCTTGATCGTTCTGGGGGAGCACTCCAATACACACCATTCAGAGTGGGACGAATTATAGTTGTCTGCTGTGCCCTGCACAACATGGCCCAACAGAGAGGGGTGCTGCTGGAGGAGGCCCCATCCACACCCACCACCCACATTGAGGACGGCGATGAGGACGAGGAGAAGGAGGTGGAGGAGGAGGTGGAGGAGGAGGAGGAGGAGGAGGAGGGGGAGGACGCGCCAGAGGATGGTGGACGACCCATGCGCCGAACCACGACTCACCGGGATGCTCGCCGGGCCAGGGAGGCACTCATACGTCAACGGTTCTCCTAGAGTCAGACAGTGCGAGGCGCTCGCATCTCCTCACCTGCACATACGAGGGGCCCTACCAGCCCCTTCCACTGAAGAGTGCTGCCAGTACTCCTGCACCCACAGCAGTGTGCCCAATGGGCGGCAGCAGGTGTTCGCCGTCATGATGGGCCGCACGGAACGCACCTATTGCACAGGCCGCCGAAGAATGGACGAGAGGTGGCAGGAGTGGTGAGAATATAGTGTTTAATATGTACAAGGTGCAATACTATAAACAAAACGTGTACAAATTAACAGACACCCTGGTGCATTCCCTTTGTGCTTATAAGGCCTTTGGATTTCTTTTGCGGGTACCTCTACGTGGTGCTACCCCTGTGGCTCCAGCAGAGGTAGTGGCAGGTTGCTCCTGTTCTTGCCTTGACCGGGTAGATGCTTTTGGCGGACGGCCCCTGGGTTTCGGTGCCCGTGAGGGCACCTCCACAGACTGCTCCTCCTGCACCGGGGCAGGGGCAGACTCGGCCACCTGGAGAGGAGGCACCATTGCGGGTACTGGTTGAGAGGTGGGCGACGGGTGGGACGTGGGGACGCCTTGAGAGGCGTCCCCGCTTCCATGTCCCCGGTCACCATCATCCCTCTCGTGGCCTCGGCCCACATCACCCCTTCCACCCTGCTGGACGACAGTTTGGATGGCATGTGTGAAGCCTTGCAAGGCCACCCCTAGTGTATCCGTCAGCCTGTTTATGGCGGCGGAATGTTGCTCACCCTGAATCCGTACAGCCGTTGTCAGGGCCTGCAAGGACTCGATCTGGAGCTGTGCGTGACGCTCGAGGGAGGCCAGCCTGTCCTCCACCGCAGACAGTCCCGCACCTACCCGCGACACTGTGTCGCCGGTACCCTTCTGTACCTGCGCCACCAATGCCCGCATGCAGGAGTTGGACTCCTCCATCACCTGCGCGATTGTGGACAATGCGCGTGGCACCTCTCCCAGTACCTCAGCAATTAGCTGGTGCCCCTCGACGACTCTCCTTTTCACTGGTGGCCCCCTGGGTTCAGCATCTGGGTCCGGCTGAGCAGAGCCTAGAGATGAGTGCTCCCTCCGTCGCGGACCCTCCGCGGCTGCCCCTGCCACCAGGGTCTGCTCATGCTCACTCGTGCGCAGTGATTCACCAAGTGCTACCCCAACTAGTTGGCGAGGGGGACCCACCGAGGTGCGTGTCTCTGCGCTGGTGGATGGTTGGCTCAGATGTGACGATGCACCTTCAGAGACCGCCATGTCCTCTGAGGAATCGCCCTCCTCAATCACAGCGCTCGCAGACGGCCCTGCAAGAGAACAGAGGGCACTATGAGGCATGTGCACCAACGTTACAGTGCGCCTGATGGCGGGTGATGATACGGTCACTCGCGATCATGAGTGTTGAGTGTCAGCTTTCCCTTACCGGCCGTTTCTGCAGCGACAGACTCGCCATCTGCGACAGACAGGCAATGTGGCGTGCGGGCGAGGTCGAGCGCCCCCACCTCTGCGTCGGTGAGGTCTACCAGGTGCGGCGGGCCACCTCCGGTGCGTGCCCTTTCCCTGTTGTTCTTGCTTCTCTTCTCCTGTCAAGGCAAAACACAGATGTGTGAGTGGGTGCGTATTGCATAGTGAGACGCATCGAGCATCGGTGTGGGTGGGTTGAGCGTGGGGCAGATGGATGGGAGGATGCGTGTGCCACATGCCCATCCCATTGCATGGGGATTGGGGTGTGTGGTAGTGTTCGGGTGGGGACAGGGACGGTGGGTACTTGCGGGCACGGCGAGGATGGTGAATGAGTGGCTGTGAGGATTGCTGATGGAGCGCAGTGGTGGCTGTGCAGGAGGGGTTGTGATCTGTTTGCCGTGATGGTGGGGACGGGTTGTGGGAGGGTGCGTTGGTGTACTCACCTTGCCGGACCTAGTGAGGTCATTGAACCGCTTGTGGCACTGCTCCCATGTCCTGGTGGTGTTGGCCCTGATGCTGACCTCCGCCGCCACCTCTGCCCATGCCTTCCTGGTGGCGGCGGCAGGGAACTTGCGTCCATCTTCTGGGAAGAGCGTGTCCCTCCTCCTCCTCACACCCTCCAGCATCAGCTGCAGCGCAAGGTCTGAAAAACGTGGCGCAGCCTTTCCCCTCGGGTGAGCCATCATGTCTTGCCTACTGATTGCAGCAGGAGGGGCTTTGGGAGACTGCCCCTTTAAGTGGAGCGCCTACATCGCATTGACGGTAGTGCGCATGCGCAGCCCGCCGGCACGCAGCTGGGGAGCGGAGAACCCGGAAGCAGGGCTTAATCAGTTCAATTATCCCGCGATCGCGCGGGGGGCGCACGCAATTAGCCGTCCGCGTTTTCCACGCTCCCGGAGGACCACCCGCTGGGAACCCGCAGGCCTGCTAAAATCGAGCCCTAAATATCCATTCTCCGGTAAAATATCCCACTCTCAGTAAAATATCTCACCCTCGCTAAAATATCCCACCCTCGGCAAACATCCCACCCGTGGTAAAATATCACACCCTCGGTAAAATATCCTGCCCTCGGCAAAATATCGCACCGTTCCTATATTAGTAAACCATCCCACCCTTGGTAAATATCCCAGCCTCAATAAAATATTCCACCCTATGTAAAATATCCTGCCCTCGGTAAAATAGTCCACCATCGATAAAATATCAAACTCTCGATAAAATATCCGACCCTGGGTTAAATATCTCACCATCAGTAAAGTATTTTGTCCTCCTTAAAATATCCTCCCTCCCCAAAATAAAGAAAGTATTCACCATCAGTAAACTATTCGGCCCTCGGTAAGATGTCCCACCCACTGTAAAATATCCCAAATTGTGAACAATATTCCACCCTCCGTGAAATTTTCTACCCTCAATAAAATATCCCAGCCTCGGTGAAATATCCCATCCCCCAATATTAGTAAAATATCCCACACTCCGTAAAATATGCCACCCTCGGCAGAATATCCCACCCTCGGTGAAAGATCCTGTTCTCTTTAAATATCCGAGAGAGGGCAGCCCAGAGAAAGTGTGGGAATCCCCCCCAAAGGCCAGGAATCCCTCCCAGTGGTGGGGAATCGCCCCCAGTGGACGGGAATCCCCCCCAGTGGCCAGGAATCGCCCCAGTGGCCGGGAATCGCCCCAGTGGATGGGAATCCCCCCAGTGGCTGGGAATCCTCCCAGGGGCCGGGAATCGCCCCAGTGGACGGGAATCCCCCCAATGGCCGGGAATCCCCCCCAGTGGCCAGGAATCGCCCCAGTGGCCGGGAATCGCCCCAGTGGATGGGAATCCCCCCAGTGGCCGGGAATCCTCCCAGGGGCCGGGAATCGCCCCAGTGGACGGGAATCCCCCCAATGGCCGGGAATCGCCCCCAGTGGACGGGAATCCCCCCTAGTGGACGGGAATCGCCCCCAGTGGACGGGAATCCCCCCAGGGGCCGGGAATCCCCCCAGTGGAGGGGAATCCCCCCAGTGGACGGGAATTGCCCGCAGTGGACGGGAATCCCCCCCAGTGGACGGGAATCCCCCCAGTGGACGGGAATCGCCCCCAGTGGAGGGGAATCGCCCCCAGTGGACGGGAATCGCCCCCAGTGGAGGGGAATCACCCCCAGTGGACAGGAATCCCCCCAGTGGAGGGGAATCGCCCCCAGTGGATGGGAATCACCCCCAGTGGACGGGAATCCCCCCAGTGGAGGGGAATCGCCCCCAGTGGACGGGAATCGCCCCCAGTGGAGGGGAATCGCCCGCAGTGGACGGGAATCGCCCCAATGGACGGGAATCACCCCCAGTGGACGGGAATCCCCCCAGTGGAGGGGAATCCCCCCAGTGGACGGGAATCGCCCGCAGTGGACGGGAATCCCCCCCAGTGGACGGGAATCACCCCCAGTGGACGGGAATCCCCCCAGTGGACGGGAATCGCCCCCAGTGGAGGGGAATCGCCCCCAGTGGACGGGAATCACCCCCAGTGGACGGGAATCCCCCCAGTGGAGGGGAATCGCCCCCAGTGGATGGGAATCGCCCCCAGTGGACAGGAATCCCCCCAGTGGACGGGAATCGCCCCCAGTGGACGGGAATCGCCCCCAGTGGAGGGGAATCGCTCGCAGTGGACGGGAATCCCCCCAGTGGATGGGAATCGCCCCCAGTGGAGGGGAATCGCCCCCAGTGGACGGGAATCGCCCCCAATGGAGGGGAATCGCCCCCAGGGGCCGGGAATCCCCCCAGTGGACGGGAATCGCCCCAGTGGACGGGAATCTCCCCCAGGGGCCGGGAATCCCCCCAGTGGACGGGAATCCCCCCAGTGGACGGGAATCCCCCCAGTGGACGGGAATCGCCCAGTGGACGGGAATCGCCCCCAGGGGCCGGGAATCCCCCCAGTGGACGGGAATCCCCCCAGTGGACGGGAATCGCCCCCAGTGGAGGGGAATCGCTCGCAGTGGACGGGAATCCCCCCAGTGGATGGGAATCGCCCCCAGTAGAGGGGAATCGCCCCCAGTGGACGGGAATCGCCCCCAGTGGAGGGGAATCGCCCCCAGTGGACGGGAATCGCCCCCAGTGGAGGGGAATCGCCCCCAGGGGCCGGGAATCCCCCCAGTGGACGGGAATCGCCCCAGTGGACGGGAATCCCCCCCAGGGGCCGGGAATCCCCCCAGTGGACGGGAATCCCCCCAGTGGACGGGAATCCCCCCAGTGGACGGGAATCGCCCAGTGGACGGGAATCGCCCCCAGGGGCCGGGAATCCCCCCAGTGGACGGGAATCCCCCCAGTGGACGGGAATCCCCCCAGTGGACGGGAATCGCCCCCAGGGGCCGGGAATCGCCCCCAGTGGACGGGAATCCCCCAGTGGACGGGAATCGCCCCAGTGGACGGGAATCCCCCAGTGGATGGGAATCCCCCAGTGGACGTGAATCCCCCCCAGTGGACGGGAATCCCCCCCAGGGGCCGGGAATCGCCCCCAGTGGACGGGAATCCCCCAGTGGACGGGAATCCCCCCAGTGGACGGGAATCGCCCCCAGGGGCCGGGAATCGCCCCCAGTGGACGGGAAGCCCCCAGTGGACGGGAATCGCCCCAGTGGACGGGAATCCCCCAGTGGACGGGAATCGCCCCAGTGGACGGGAATCGCCCCGAGGGGCCGGGAATCGCCCCCAGTGGACGGGAATCCCCCAGTGGACGGGAATCGCCCCAGTGGACGGGAATCCCCCAGTGGACGGGAATCCCCCAGTGGATGGGAATAACGGTGCCGCGGAATGAGAGCGAGATAATGGAGGAGTGACGTCACAGGACAGCAGGTGATTGATTGGTGAATATTTCCTTTTTGTTTGCTCTCTAAGCTAGGGCAGTGGTTTAAACTGAGAGCTGGGAAAATATAACTATTACTTCATTAAATCAATAACTTAAACTAGATAAACTACTTAGTTAATAAAACTAAAAATATTGATTGAATAAAAACTTTAATTAAATAAATAAAACAAGTTTGGATGGGGATGGCAGCACACGTGGTTTGTTATAACTGCAGCATGTGGGAGTTGGTGGAGACCAGCGAGATCCTGAGCAACCACACCTGCAGTGAGTGTCTGCAACTCGAGGAACTTCGAGTTGTTGAGCTGGAGTCCGAGCTGCATTGTGATGCATCAAGGAGGGGGAGAGTTACCTGGACACTTTGACCCAGGAAGCAGTCACATCCATTGGGTTAGGTAGTAGTTTAGATTCGTTCAGTGGTCAGGGAGAGGAGGATGTGACTGTGAGTCAGGCAGGTATGGGGACCCAGGATCTAGTGATGGAGGAGCCTCAGCCCTTGACCTTGTCCAACAGGTACGAGGTACTTGCTACCTGTATGGATGAGATCAAAGACTGCAGGGAGGATGGGCAAACTGACCATGGCACCGTGTTACAGGAGGCCATTCAAGTGGATAGAATAGTCAGGGGGATAGATACTGTTCTCTGTAGCAACGACATAGGTAGAACTAGGAATGAGGTTCTACTGAGACAGTTTGAGGAGCTAGGGTCTAAATTAATAAGCAGAAACTCAAAGGTAATAATCTCTGGATTAATACCTGAGCCACATGTAAATTGGCATAGCGACAAACAGATCAGAGAGTTAAATGTGTTGCTCAAAGAGTGATGTGGGAGACAGGGGTTTCAACTAATGGGGCACTGGCACCAGTACTGGGGAAGGAGGGAGCTGTTCCGTTGGGACAGGCTTCACTTAAACCGAGCTGGAACCAGCGTCCTGGTGAATCGAATAACTCGGGTTGTAAATAGGGCATTAAACTAAAAAGAGAGAAAAGTCAAGGCCATAGAGCAGTGTAGTGATTTGGGTGAAGGTAAGCAGAGTGTGGCAGGAAGGGACAGAGGGGGTTAAATTGGATAAGGCCTATTATTGGGCGCGGACAGCGTGATCCGCAATTAATCTGCTCCTGATGGCCCCTGTGAAGGCAACATGTGAACTTTGTGCTGCCTGCTAATTAGCATGATATCTCTGTGCAGCCAGCGCTACCTGCATTACTGAGAGGCTGCATGCAGAATCAGGAAGACCAAAATGGGGCATGTTCAGCGCATGTCATTGGCAGCCTGTGCACATTTTAAATGGGACATGCACAGTCCACTGGGAGGAGGGAGAGATGGCCGGAAGGATGGCAGGACTGGCGCGAGAGCGGGCCTCACTCGAGGCCCTGGTGGAGGGGGTAGACGAAAGGAGGGCCAACATGTACCCGCAGGGTGCCAGGAGACCCTCCAGACTCCAGCTCCGCAGGCAGTGGGAGGCTGTGGCCCAGGAAGTGAACGCCAAGAGCATGGTACCATGCACGTGGGTGCAGTGCCGGAAGAAGTTTAATGATTTGACACGAGTGGTCAAGGTGAGTGAATACAAGTGTCAAGTGGCACATCCTACCACCTGCACCAATACTCCATGCACCACACCTCCCGTCACCCACCCACCAACAAACACTGCCCATCCATACACAATGCTGCATCTCACCCGCACATAGTACCACACTTGCAGGCCACACAACCACCACTCACAGGTCACACAAACCGGCAGCTATTCGACCACAACAGGTACATCACCAACACACCTTGCAGGACACTCACTGACACACTGTCCTCTGTCTTGCAGGAGATGGTGGCATATAACACCCGGCAGCAGGAGGGACCTGAGGGTGGACGGGCACGTCTGCACGTCCTCACCCCTCTAGAGGAGACGATGCTCTGGATCATTGGGCCGGCCGTCGCTGCAGCCGTCACAACGTGCCGCGCTGGAGGTCCCGGTCAAGGGGGTCTCTGCATATCTAATGCTCCTTCTCCTTTTCCACATCTCCCTCCTCCCATAATCTTTTCTGACTCACGTGCTGCACATGCTGTCAGCACACACCTCTTACTTGCTCCTCTCCCCACTCCACAACTCAACCTGTTTCCCTTTGTCATTACAGATACCCAAGAACACATGACGGCACCCGAGGAGGAGGAGGGGGAGGAGGAGGAGGAGGAGGAGGAGGGGGAGGAGGAGGAGGAGGAGGAGGAGGAGGAGGAGGAGGGGGAGGAGGGGGAGGAGGAGGAGGAGGAGGAGGGGGAGGAGGAGGAGGGGGAGGAGGGGGAGGAGGAGGAGGAGGAGGAGGAGGAGGACACTGACGCCACACCGTCACTCGATCTGACACTTGCTTCCACCAGCTCAGAGACTGACACTGGGCGTCCTTTAGAGGTCAGGTTAGAGGAGGGATCTGCATGTGGTGAGACACCGAGCACAAGTGCCCAGGAGCCGGGGCGGGGGGAACGGATACCACAGGTACCAGCTCACCGGAGGGCGAGGTCGTTCACTAGTTCTGCTGCAGAGGAGTCAGATGAGGACTTCGATGTGTCAGGCTACAGAAGAAGGCTGATGGGCGTACACCAACAAATGCTTGGGGCACTGGAAAACCTGCCAGAAAGCCTGTGCATAATGAGAAGGGGCATGGAGGAGTCCAGCTCCAACTTGGCCCAGGGCTTTGCACAGAGCTTGGAGCCCATCCTTTCCAACACGGAACAGGTGGTCACCTCCATCAGCGCACCTGTGGAACCCACCATGATGCAGCTTCTGATGACTGATGTCACAGCTTCCATTGCAGCACAAACATCTGCCATCCAAGGTCTGACTGCTGCCTTGGAAGCTCAGACTGCTGTTATCATGGCTCTGGGGACCACTGTGGAACGGGGCTTCCAGGGCATCACAGCACTCCAGCAATCTGTTCTCCAGCCAATCACCAGGATTGCTGAGGCGCCGCCCCGGGAGAGTGGCAGTGGCGCCATGGCAGTCGGACCCACTGTCCTCTCTCAGGACGACAGCATTCCTGCTCCCACCCCTGCCACTCCGCCAGTGCCCCTGTTGTTGCCTCTCGGCCAGCCAGGCCAGACTGCTGCAGCCCAGGCTGAGATGGTTTATTCTGAAGCCGGGCCCTCCCAGAGCTGCTCGAGGTCGTCCTCCAAGGCGATCTGGATGTTCCTCCACTGAAGGTCAGCAGCCTCCCACCACCCATGCTCCAGCCACTGGGGAAGCACCTCGTAGGAGCACTAGGATAGGTAAAGGCACACGGACAACAGGCACTGAGGGAATGCACAAGGGTGAATAGTTCTGTTCTGTTTCCATAGTTTTATTTGTTAATTGATAAATGTGACTTTGAATTTGCATTTGGTGGTGGTTTTTATTCATGCAATGAGCTGACGGGGAAACCAATGTGTAATCAGATGGAGGGCGATTTGATTGTCTTGTGGGAGGGGAAAGGTGGGGAGCGTAGGAGTGTTGGTGAGTTGGGGGATGTAGTTCACATTATTGATAGTGGGCACGGATCAGGTGAGCACGCAGAGCCCTTGCAGACAAGGCCTGTGGTTCCTGTTGCACCCTTGCGTCTTCCTCCACCTCCTCTTCCGGCTCCACCTCCTCCTCCTCCTCCTCCTCAGCCTCTTCCTCCTCCCCCTCCTCCTCCTCCTCAGCCTCTTCCTCCTCCTCCACCTCTGTCTCAGAGTCTTCCCCAATCATTGGTGGCAAAGGCTGGTCCCTCACGATGTCGAGGTTGTGCAGCATGCAGCAGACCACCACAAATCTGCCCACCCACTCAGGGGAGTACTGCAGGGCTCCTCCAGACTGGTCCAGGCAGCGGAAGCATTGTTTGAGGAGGCCTCTGGTCTGCTCCACGATGTTGAGTGTGGCAGCATGGCTCTCATTATCGGCCTGCTGTGCACGTGGATTCCTGACTGGTGTCATGAGCCACGGTGTGAGGGGATAGCCCTTGTCGCCCAGTAGCCAGCCTTTGACTTGCCGAGTCGGGTGAAAGATAGCTGGCACATTGGACTGCTGCAGGATGATGGCGTTGTGACTGCTCCCAGGGTAGCAAGCATCGACCATCATGATTCGATGCGTGTGGTCGCACACCAGCTGCACATTGAGGGAGTGGAAACCCTTTCGGTTGACGAAGACGGCTGAGTTGATGTGCGGGGCACGCAGGGCAATGTGTGTGCAGTCAGTGGACACCCTGCACCATGGGGAAGCCAGCAATGCGGGTCAACCCCCGTGCTCGCTCGTTCTGATTGTCTCTGTGCAGAGGGAAGGTGATGAACCTGTTCCTCATCTGGTACAGTGTGTCTGTGACCTCCCTTATGCAGCATTGCACTGCATACTGCGAGATGTTGCACATGTCGCCAGCAGAGGCCTGAAATGCTCCTGAGCCGTAGAAATTCAGCACCACGGTGACCTTCACAGCCACAGGCAATGCTGTCCTCGCCCTGCTCTGGGGCTGTAGTTGTGGCCGCACCAGTTGACAGATCTCGGTCACGGCTTCCTTGGTGAACATCAGGGCTCGGATGCAATCTTCCTCGGTCATGTTGAGGTATGAGAATTGGATCCGGAAGGCCCTCATTGGATATGGCCTCCTGCTCAGTGCTCTGTGCCTCCTCCTCCTGCTCCTCCGTCTCCTCGCAGCTTGACCTGCTGTGCGTAGCCTCTCTGCATGCTCCCAATTGTGCTCAATGCCCAGCGGGAGCCCTACCAGACCGCCCCTGGTTGCCTGGAATGTTGTTCAACCACGGTTGTAACTTTCTGAACCGTAAGGCAGTACCCGACAAACCACTCTCAAATGTAATGTTGCAACTCTAATAAGTATAGGGAGCTTCAAAAAACACTTTCTATTCCACCAGCAGCCAGAAGCAATAATCCAACAACTAACCTGCAACACCTGCATGGCCCCTTTAAATAGCGCTGGTGGGGGGGTCCTTCAGGCCGTCGGAGATATGTTCAGGTGTGCGTGGTTAAGGCTGTGCATTCAGTTGAATGTTAAGGTTCAAAATGGTGTCTATCACTTTAAATCAGCGTTGCACACTGATTGCATGCATTTTCTCCCTACTTTACATGCTGCCGGCATTCGCTCTCTGGGCATGCGCTAATACCTATACCAAGATGGCATCCAGCGCACATCTTGGCATTTTGAGAGGCCGCATAGCGCCGAAACAACGGGCGCCACATGGGCCAATTTCGAGCCCATCATCCCCACAATATTAGTAAAATACCCCTCCCTCTGAAAAATATCCCAACTACAGTAAAATTTCCCACCCTCTCAATAGTAGTAAAATATCCTTCACTCCGCATAGTAGTAAAATATACCATCGTTGGTAAAATATTCCACACTTGGTAAAATATCGCACCCTCCCAATATTAATTCAATATCCCACCCTCCGTAAAATATTCCACAATCCGTGAAATATCGCACACATGATATGATTTCCACACCTTGATAAAATAACCTTATTTCGGTAAAATATCCCACCCTATGTAACATATTCAACCTTCGGTAAAATATCCCACCCTAGGTAAAGTATCCCACTCTCAGCAAAATATCCATACCTCCCAATATGAGCAAAGTATCCCAATCTTGGTGAAATATCCCTCCCCCGGTTAAATATCCCACCCTCAGTAAAATATCCAACTCTCAGTAAAATATCCCACCCTCAGTAAAATATCCCACCCTGAGTAAAATATCCCACCCTCAGTAAAATATCCCACCCTCAGTAAAATATCCCACCCTGAGTAAAATATCCAACTCTTAGTAAAATATCCCACCCTCAGTAAAATATCCCACCCTCAGTAAAATATCCCACCCTGAGTAAAATATCCCACCCTGAGTAAAATATCCAACTCTTAGTAAAATATCCCACCCTCAGTAAAATATCCCACCCTGAGTAAAATATCCCACCCTCAGTAAAATATCCAACTCTCAGTAAAATATCCCACCCTGAGTAAAATATCCCACCCTGAGTAAAATATCCAACTCTCAGTAAAATATCCCACCCTGAGTAAAATATCCCACCCTGAGTAAAATATCCCACCCTCAGTAAAATATCCAACTCTCAGTAAAATATCCCACCCTGAGTAAAATATCCCACCCTCAGTAAAATATCCCACCCTGAGTAAAATATCCAACTCTCAGTAAAATATCCCACCCTCAGTAAAATATCCCATCCCCCTAATATTAGTAAAGTATCTCACTCTTGGAAAAATATCCCAGCTTTGGTAAACTTTTCCACCCTCTCAATATTAGTAAACTATTAGTAAAATACTAGTAAGTGTGGGAATGTCTGTGATGGAGGGAAGGCGAGCCTCCTTTGAGCTTCAAGCACGGCTCACAAATGAGTCCATTCAGGTCCTGACAACGACCGTTCAGACTCGCAGTGAACAACATTCTGCCTCCTTAAACAGGCAGACAGAAACTTTACATCTGGGCTTCCAGGGCATCACACATGTCCTCCAAACTGTTCTCCAGCAGGGTGGTAGGAGTGATGTGGGCCTGGCCCAGGAGAGGGATGATGGTGAAAGGGGACATGGAAGTGGGGACGCCACTCAAAGCGCTCCCCCCTCTCAACCAGTACCCACAATGCTGCCTCCTCTCCAGGTGGCCGAGTCTGCCACTGCACAGGTGCAGGTGGAGCAGTCTTTGGAGGGGCCCTCACAGGCTCCAAAACCCAGAGGGCGTAGGCCCAAAGCATCTAATTGGTCAGGGCATGAACATGAGCAACCTGCCACTACCTCTGCTGCAGCCACAGGGGAGGCACCACGTAGAAGTAGTCGTAAGAGAAAAGCGAAGGATTTGTGAGCACCAAGGGCTTGCACAAGGGTGTCTGACAGACTGTCATTTATATTTGGTTTTTCATTTATATTTGTTTTTTGTTGAAGTCACATTAAATGTCATCATTCTCACCACTACTGCCAAGTCTTGCCCATTCTTGACTGGGTTTTGTGATAGGGCCCTTTCATGAGTTTCACCATGAATGGTGAGACTTGATGCCACCCAGTGGGTCACTATTCATAGGAACATAGGAACAGGAGTAGGCCATTCAGCCCCTCGTGCCTGCTCCGCCATTTGATAAGATCATGGCTGATCTGTGATCTAACTCCATATACCCACCTTTGGCTCATATCCCTTAATACCTTTGGTTGCCAAAAAGCTATCTATCTCACATTTAAATTTAGCAATTGAGCTAGTATCAATTGCTGTTTGCGGAAGAGAGTTCCAAACTTCTACCACCCTTTGTGTGTAGAAATGTTTTCTAATCTCGCTCCTGAAAGGTCTGGCTCTAATTTTTAGACTGTGCTCCCTACTCCTAGAATCCCCAACCAGCGGAAATAGTTTCTCTCTATCCACCCTATCCGTTCCCCTTAATTTCTTATAAACTTCGATCAGATCATCCCATAACCTTCTAAACTCTAGAGAATACAACCCCAATTTGTGTAATCTCTCCTTGTAACTTAATCCTTGAAGTCCGGGTATCATTCTAGTAAACCTACGCTGCACTCCCTCCAAGGCCAATATGTCCTTCCGAGGGTACGGTGCCCAGAACTGCTCACAGTACTCCAGGTGCGGTCTAACCAGGGTTTTGTATCGCTGCAGCATAACTTCTGCCCCCTTGTACTCCAGTCCTCTTGATATAAAGGCCAGCATTCCATTAGCCTTCTTGATTATTTTCTGCACCTGTTCATGACACTTCAATGATCTATGTACCTGAACCCCTAAGTCCCTTTGGACATCCACTGTTTTTAACTTTTTACCATTTAGAAAGTACCCTGTTCTATCCTTTTTTGATCCAAAGTGGATGACCTCACATTTGTCTACATTGAATTCCATTTGCCACAGTTTTGCCCATTCACCTAATCTATCAATATCGCTTTGTAATTTTATGTTTACATCTACACTGCTTACAATGCCACCAATCTTTGTGTCATCGGCAAACTTAGATATGAGACTTTCTATGCCTTCATCTAAGTTGTTAATAAATATTGTGAATAATTGAGGCCCCAAGACAGATCCCTGCGGGACTCCACTAGTCACATCCTGCCAATGTGAGTACCTACCCATTATCCCTACTCTCTGTCGCCTTTCGCTCAGCCAACTTCCTAACCAAGTCCGTACTTTTCCCTCGATTCCATGGGCTTCTATCTTAACTAACAGTCTCTTATGTGGGACCTTATCAAATGCCTTCTGGAAGTCCATATAAATAACATCCATTGACATTCCCCTGTACACTACTTTAGTCACCTCTTCAAAAAATTCAATCAGGTTTGTCAGGCACGACCTACCTTTCACAAATCCATGCTGGCTCTCTCTGATCAACTGAAAATTCTCGAGGTGTTCAGTCACCCTATCCTTAATTATGGACTCCAGCAATTTCCCCACAACAGATGTTAGGCTAACTGGTCTATAATTCCGCGGTTTCCCTCTCTCTCCTTTCTTAAAAAGCGGAGTGACATGTGCAAATTTCCAATCTAGAGGGACAGTTCCTGAATCTAGAGAACTTTGAAAGATTATAGTTAGGGCATCTGCAATGTGCTCACCTACTTCCTTCAGAACCCTGGGATGGAAACCATTTGGTCCTGGGGATTTGTCACTCTTTAGTGCTATTATTTTCTTCATTACTGTTGCTTTACTTATGTTAATTTTATTGAGTCCCTGTCCCCGATTCAATATTAGTTTTCTTGGGATTTCCGGCATGCTATCCTCTTTTTCTACTGTAAATACTGACGCAAAGTAATTGTTCAACATGTCCGCCGTTTCCCCATTATCAATGACAATATCCCCACTTTCAGTTTTTAAGGGGCCAGCACTGCTCCTGACCACCCTCTTTTTCCTAATATAACTATGAAAGTTCTTTGTATTGGTTTTGATATCCCTTGCGAGTTTCTTTTCATACTCTCTTTTTGTAGCTCTTACTATCTGTTTTGTGACCCTTTGTTGATCTTTGTATCTTTCCCATTCGCCAGGATCTGTGCCATTTTTTGCCTTTTTGTATGCCCTTTCCTTATGTCTTATACTGTCCCTTACCTCTTTAGTTGTCCATGGCTGATTTTTTTGGCAAGTAGAGTTCTTGTCCCTCAGGGGTATAAACTGATTCTGTATCTCGTGAAATGTTTCTTTAAACATTTCCCACTGATTATCAGTCGTTTTACCCATTAACAGATTTGCCCAGTTTACTGGGGACAGTCTCCGTCTCATCCCATTGAAGTCGGCCTTACCCAAGTCTAGAATCTTAGCAACTGATTCACTTTTTTCCCTTTCAAACACTACGTTGAACTCGATCATGTTATGATCACTATTGGATAGATGTTCACGCACAGTTAAGCTGTTAACTAAATCTGGTTCATTACTCATTACTAAATCTAGTATGGCTTGCCCCCTTGTTGCCTCAAGGACATACTACTGTAGAAAACTATCCCGGACACACTCAAGAAATTCACTACCTTTCTGACAGTTGCTAGTCTGCTTTTCCCAATCTATGTGAAGGTTAAAGTCCCCCATTAAGACCACTATGCCTTTGTTACACGCTTGTCTAATCTCTGCATTTATACAATCTAGAACTTCAGAGCTGCTGCCAGGGCTCCTATACACAACTCCCACTATAGTCTTAGATCCTTTCCTATTTCTCAATTCAACCCATAAGGTCTCTGTTGGCTGCTTACCTCTCGTTATATCCCCCTTTATCATTGAAGTGATTTCATCTCTAATCACTAAGGCTACTCCTCCCCCTCTTCCATTTTCCCTGTCTCTCCTGTAGACCTTATAACCCGGTATATTTAGTTCCCAATCCTGACCATCCTGCAGCCATGTCTCAGTAATAGCTATCATGTCATACCCTCCAATTTGAATTTGAACCTGTAGTTCATTTAATTTATTCCTTATACTCCATGCATTTCTGTATCGAACTCTTAGTTGGGCCACACACCCTAGCCTGACCTTCAGCTTTGATGCTGGGTTAATCGCCTTACGCCTTCTAGTTTTTACTTTATCTGTCGTGCCTAAAGTACACTTTCTTTCCGCTGCTCTACGCTTTTCCCTTTCACTTGTTCTTGAACAACTGTTTGTACTATTTGTATTGTAAATTTCCCCTGGGTCTTCCCCTCTCTTGCTGCTCTCAACTTTACTCCCTTCTGACTCCCCGCTCAGGTTCCCATCCCCCTGCCACTCTAGTTTCAGGACTGTTCTGTGCAGGGAGGTGGAGGGGGTACTAGTGTTGGCGCTGCTCTTTCCAGGTGGTGTGAGGACTGATGATGTGGAGATACCGGTGATGGACTGGGGTGGACAAATGTAAGGAGTCTTACAACAACAGGTTATAGTCCAACAGCTTTATTTGGAATCACAAGCTTTCGGAGCTTTCCTCCTTCGTCAGGTGAGTCACTCACCTGACGAAGGAGGAAAGCTCCGAAAGCTTGTGATTCCAAATAAAGGTGTTGGACTATAACCTGGTGTTGTAAGACTCCTTACATTTGTGAGGACTGGACACACATCACCTTATCTTACGAGAACTGTTCACATATCAGTGACTCCCTGGCCTCACGAGCAGCCAGGTGAGCCGTTGCTCTGCCCATGGGTTCGTCCTCCTCCTGCTCCTTGTCCTCCTCCTCCTCCTGTTCCTGCTCCTCCTGCTCCTCCTCCTGTTCCTGCTCCTGATGCTGATGCTGCTCCTCCTCAATGTGGATGACAGGTGCGGATGCTGGATGAGGGCATGGGGCCTCATCAACTGGTACCCCTCTCTGTTGCGCCCTGTTGTGCAGGACACAACACACGACTATAATGTGACCCACTCTCGCTGGTACGTATTGAAGCTCTCCCCCAGAACGATCAATTGGAGCAGACGTGTTTCAGTCAGCAGCCAGTGGGAGGTGCAAAGGATTATTTGACAGTTCGGGGGAAAACCTCATTTATTGCAGCAGGGCACTCTGTCACTTCAGACAAAGTTTTGGCTGCAACACCTTTGTCTTTCCACTCAAAATTCTCAATTTATACCCTAAACTCTGCCGTGTAAACACATTTACCTACTTTGCGGACCCCCTCAAACTCTCACCGTCAGGATGGGGGGGGGGGGCGCCATAGCTGCATTCATCACGTCATCCGTCAGGCAGGCCGTCCGCCTCCGCCACGTGGAGCTCCACAACACACAGTGCTGCACCACAGGCACCTGCACAAAATAGTCGTGAACTACACATACACCCACTGTAGGGTGACCCAATGGGTGGCATCAAGTGTGGGTGTTCATGGTGAACCTCATGAAAGGGACTTATTACACAAGCCAGTCAAGAATGGCCAAGACGTGGCAGTAGTGGTGACAATAATAATATTTAATGTGCCATTAACAAAAATCAAATATAAATAAAAAACATGACAAAACATCAAACACCCTTGTGCATCCTCTTTGTGCTCACAAATCCTTCGCCTTTCGCTTACGACTACTTCTACGTGGTACATCCCCTGTGGCTGCAGCAGAGGTAGTGGCAGGTTGCTCTTGTTCATGCCCTGACCGATTAGATGCTTTGGGCCTACGCCCTCTGGGTTTTGGAGCCTGTGAGGGCTTTGCCAAAGACTGCTCCACCTGCACCTGTGCCGGGGCAGACTCGGCCACCTGGAGAGGAGGCAGCATTGTAGGTACTGGTTGAGAGGGGGGCAACGGGTGAGACATGGGAACGCTTTGAGTGGCGTCCCCACTTCCATGACCCCTATCGCCATCATCCCTCCCCTGGACCAGGCCCACATCACTCCTACCACCCTGCTGGAGAAGTTTGGAGGACATGTGTGAAGCCTTTTAAGGCCAATGTCAGAGTATCTGCCTGCCTGTTTAAGGCGGCAGAATGTTGCTCACCCTGAGTCCGAAGGGCCGTTGTCAGGGGCTGAATGGACTCATATGTGAGCCGTGCTTGAAGCTCCACAGAGGCTAGCCTTCCCTCCATCACAGACATTCCCACACTTACCTGCGACACTATCTCAGAGATAACCTCACGTCCCTGTGACACTATCTCAGAGATGCTCTCATGTCCCTGAAACAGTATCTCAGAGATTCCCTCCCGTACCTGTGCCACCATTCCACTAATGCAGGAGTTGGACTCCTCCATCCTCTGCACGATTGTGGAGAGTGCGCGCGGCACCTGTTCCAGCACCTCGCAAATGTGCTGCTGCCCCTCGATCATTCTCCTCTTAAAAGATGGCCCCCAGGATTCAGCGTCTGCGTCCAGCTGAGCAGAGCCTGGAGAGGAGTGCTCCCACTGACGCGGACTCTCCACAGCTGCCCCTGTCCCCAGTGTCTGCTCATGCTCATATGTGTGTGGTGTCTCACCATGTGTGACCCCAACTAACTGAGGACGGGGGCCCACTGAGGTGTCTGTATCTGCGCTGGTGGATGGTTCACTCAGATGTGACAGTGCACCCTCAGAGGCTGGCAGGTCCTCTGAGGAATCGCCCTCCGCCGTCACGGCGGTGCTGAAGGCCCTGTAAGAGAACAGAAGGCAATATTAAGCATGATGACAGATGTTGAGGTGCTGAAGATGCCAAGGCATGTTAACATCAATTCATATTGTGTGTGCTGAATGTTAAAGTTCTGTCACCAGCCGTTTGTCAGGTGGCAGTCTCGGCGTCCCCGACAGACAGGCACTCGAGGGTACGGCTTAGTTCAAGAGCCTCCTGCTCCGCGTCCATGAGGACGACCTGATGTTTCAGCCCCCCCTCTGACCTTCGCCCTCTCCCGTGCATTCTGGGCTCTCTTCTCCTAGAAGGGGAGAAAGTAGAGACGTGTGAGTGAGTGATGGTGACAACCGCTGAATACATTGGTTTGGGTGAGGCTGACCGTGAAAGAGATGCATCAGAGGGTGAGTATGAGACAGAGCCAAGACATTGTATGAGGATTGGGGTGAGTGGTAGTGGTGGGGTGAGTAATGGGGAGGTGAGGAAGTGCTGAGGAAGTGAAGGTAAGCTGAGGATGAGGTTTGAGTGGGTGTGAGGAGTGATGTGACAGAGTAGTGTTGGCAGTGCAGAATGAGTTGGAGGGAGGGTGGGGGCGGTGATGTGGATGACGGAGTGTAGGAGAATGAGTAAGTGTACTCACTTTTGCTGACCTAGTTAGGTCACTGAAGCGCTTCCTGCCCTGGATCCAGGTGCGGGAGATGTTGGTGGTGCTGGTGACCTCCTCTGCCACCTCGAGCCAGGTCATCTTGGTGGCAGAGGCAGGCCACTTCCTCCTGTCCACTGGGTAGAAAATATCCCTCCTCCTCCTCACCCCATCCAGTAGGACCTGGAGTGAGGCATCAGTAAATCTGGGAGCAGCCTTTCCCCTGGTCTGCTCCATTCTGTAATTTTGGTTGTTTGCTCCAGGAGCAGCATTGGAGGACTGCCCCTTTAAATAGGGCTCCTCCAGCTGACAGCCTGTGATGCGGGTGCGCAGTCCGCCTGCTGCGCAGGTTGACGACGGGAAACCCAGAAGCCACGGTAAGTGCCTTCAATTTACCCGCGATCGCGTGGGGAACGGATGGATTTTATTGGGCGGGTTACCCATGCGCTCAGTCACTCCCCCCCCCTCCCTCCGCTGGTAATATCAGGGCCATGGTATCCCACCCTCGGTAAAATATCATATCCAGGGCAGAATATACCAACCTTGGTAAAATATCCCTTCCTCCCAATCTCAGTAAAATATCTCACCCCCATAAAATATTCCACCGTCGGTAAATTATACTGTTCTAGGTAAAATATCTCATACTCAGTAAAATAGCTGACCCTTGGTAAAATGTCCCACCCGCAGTAAAATATCCAATTCTCACCCTCCACAAAATAACACATGTTTGGTAAAATATGCCGACCCCCACTTTATTAGTAAAATATCCCAATCTCAATAAACAACCTCACCCTCTGCAAAATAATCCACCTTCGATAAAATATCCCACACTCGGTAAAATATTCCACCCACAGTAAAATATCCCACCTCGCCCAATATTATCAAAATAAATTACCTTCGGTACAGTATCCCATCCCCACAATATTAATAAAATATCCCACCCTTGGTAAAATATTCCAACCTCTGTAAAATATTCCACTCTCAGTAAATTATCCCACCCTCAATAAAATATACCCACCTCGGTAAAATATCCAACCTTAGTGAAACATAGTACCCTCAGTAAAATATCCCACACTCGATAAAATATCCCACCCTCATCATATCAGTAAAATAACCCATCACCATAACAGTAAAATATTCCACCCTCCCCATATCAGTGAAATATCCCACCCTAGGTAAAATATCCAGTCCTCTCAACATGAGTAAAATATTAGTATTTCACTCTCAGATAAATATTCCACCCTCGGTATAATTTCCCACCCTCAGTAAAATATCCCACCCTTATTTAAATATCCCTTCCTCCCAATATTAGTAAAGTATCATAGTCTCGGTAAAATATCCCATCCTCGGTAAAATGCTGCACCCTCGGTAATATATCCCACCCTCGGTAATATATCCCACCCTCGGTAATATATCCCACCCTCGGTAATATATTTCATCCTCGGTAATATATTTCACCCTCGCCAAAATATTCCACCCTTGATGAAATATCCTACCAAGTGGTAAAATATCCCACACTTTGTAAAATATTCCAGCCTCAGTAAAATATCCCATCCTCCCTATATCAGTAAAATATCCCATCCTCGGTAAAAAATATCCCAACCTTGGTAAAATATCCCACCTTGCCAAGATTAGTAAAGTATTTCACCCTCCATAAAATATCCCACCTTCGGTAAAATATTCTACCCTCAGTAAAATTTCCCAATCTCAATAAAATATCCCACCCTCTTTAAAATATCTCCCCCTCATTAAAATATCACACTATTCCAATATTAATAAAGTGTATTACTCTCAGTAAATTATCCCAACTTCACTAAAATATCTCAACCACAGTAAAATACCCCACCCACAAAAAAAATTCCCCATCGTTAAAATACCGCGCCCTCTGTAAAATGTGATGTGGAGATGCCGGTGATGGACTGGGGTTGACAATTGTAAACAATTTTACAACACCAAGTTATAGTCCAACAATTTTATTTTTAATCCTACAAGCTTTCGGGGGCTTTCCCCTTCCACACCGCCTGAGGAAGGGGAAAGCCCCCGAAAGCTTGTGGGATTAAAAATAAAATTGTTGGACTATAACTTGGTGTTGTAAAATTGTTTACATCTGTAAAATAACAACAATCAGCAAAATATTCCACCATCAGAAAAGTAGACAATCTTCTGTAAAATATCCCATTCTCGGTAAAAATTCCCACACTTAGGACCCGATTTTACCAGGCCTGCGGGTTTCCGGCGGGTTGGGTTTCGGGAGCGTGGTCAACACGCCCGGTGAAATTAGTGGGTTGCCCGCGCGATCGTAGCAGGCAACACACTAATCG
This sequence comes from Heptranchias perlo, assembly GCF_035084215.1. Taxonomy (NCBI): domain Eukaryota; kingdom Metazoa; phylum Chordata; class Chondrichthyes; order Hexanchiformes; family Hexanchidae; genus Heptranchias; species Heptranchias perlo. The sequence continues at coordinate 54,856,181 of NC_090341.1, read as the reverse complement.
GAATCAATTACCTGCTCCTCCGGGGTCCGCGCTGCTGGTCTGCGCGTCGGGCGGGCTGCGCATGCGCAGTACGATCTGTCAGCTGGAGGCTCTCTAGTTAAAGGGGCAGTCCTCCACTGACAGATGCTGCAACCAATGGAACAAATTTCAGCATGGAGCAGCCCAGGGGGAAGGCTGCTCCCAGTTTAATGATGCCTCACCCCAGGTATCATCAGATGGGGTGAGGAGGAGGGGGACGACAGAGATCTTCCACCCGACGGGCGGGAGGAAGCGGCCAGCCTCTGCCACCAAGAAGGCCTGGCTCGAGGTGGCAGAGGGGGTCACCTGCGCAACCAACATATCGCCCACCTGCATACAGTGCAGGAGGCGCTGCAATGACCTCAGTAGGTCAGCCACAGTGAGAACACGAAATCTTTTCAGAGCAACAAACAGCACACATTATATTGGCACCACCACTGCCATGTCTCCGCGAATCCTGTCTGTTGTGTCCAATAATGCCCGCTCCTGGGTATCACTATGAGGACCCACCACTGATGCCACCCATCGTGTTACTGCAGAGTAGGTGCAGGTGTATTCGCAGGGCTCTTCCGCGCAGACCACTGAGAGACATCGGCGGTGTAGCCGGCTGCACCCTGGAAGGATGCGGAGGAGAAGTTGTGGAGGGCAGTGGTGACTTTGACAGCGACAGGTAAGCACTTGGTGCTGGGGCCAGCCAGGAGCAGCTCGGCATGAAAGAGGCTGCAGATCTCCACGACTACATGTCGGGCGAATCTGCGCCTCCGTGTGCAATGCTGCTCGGAGAGGTCCGGGGAGCTGCGCCTCGGTCTGTGGACCCTGTGGCGAGGGTAGTGCCCTCTGCGATGCGTCTCTCTCTGCGGTAGCCCTCCCTCCTGCTGTGCAGGTGGGCGTGCAACAACACCGTGTTGGGGGGCTCCACGTCTCTGTGGCGGACGGCGTGGACTGCGAGGCTGCTGGGGCTGGTCATGCTGTTCGTCCTCCGAGGGTGTCCACGCACCACCCATCTGGCAGGTGTTGGTCTGAGGGGTTGTGCAGGGTAGGTGGGTGGTTCCTCGGACTGGGGCTGCGGTTTCGTGTCGGTCTGTCCTCTGGCTTGGCGGGGGGTGGTGGGGGGCAGGGGTTGCCCTATGTGACACGGTGGCCTCCTGCGTGGGTGAGGGCTCTCCCCCGTGGAGTGCACCTTGGCACCTGCCACAGGCTGCTGGCTGCAACACGCCTGGTTGGAGAGAGACTGTTTCCCCCAGTGTGTGAAACACTCTGCGATGCAGGTAAAATCCCACACTTCCTCTTTTGACAGCTGATTCAGCTCATTAACTGACCTCAACAAGCAAGGTAAGAACTCTCAAGTGGAACCCCGCTGGCTTTAATTGCCTGCGGGATTCACACCAGCGGGGGCCACGCACGCAGCCCCGCACGTCATCGGGGAACCCGGAAGTGGTCGGGATCACGGCGCGATCCGGTCACGTGACCGCATATTGGGATTTTCGGGGCCCCCCCGCTGGAAACCCGCAGGAAACCCGACCCTAAAATCGAGCCCTTATTAAAATATCCCGCCCTGGGTAAAATATTCCACACCCGAGAAAATGTCCCACCATCGGTAAAATATCCCAACCTCAGTAAAACTTAACATACTTGATAAACAATCCCACGCTCAGTAAAATATCGCACCCACCCTCAGTAAAATATCCCAACCTCGATAAAATATCCCAACCTCGATAAAATATCCCACCCTCAGTAAAATATCCCACCCTCAGTAAAATATCCCACCCTCAGTAAAATATCCCACCCTCTGTAAAATACTCCAACCTCGATAAAATATCCCACCCTCTGAAAAATATCCCACCCTCTGTAAAATATCCCACCCTCTGAAAAATACTCCAACCTCGATAAAATATCCCACCCTCTGAAAAATATCCCACCCTCTGTAAAATACTCCAACCTCGATAAAATATCCCACCCTCTGAAAAATATCCCACCCTCTGTAAAATATCCCACCCTCTGTAAAATACTCCAACCTCGATAAAATATCCCACCCTCTGAAAAATATCCCACCCTCTGTAAAATATCCCACCCTCTGAAAAATACTCCAACCTCGATAAAATATCCCACCCTCTGAAAAATACTCCAACCTCGATAAAATATCCCACCCTCCGAAAAATATCCCACCCTCTGTAAAATATCCCACCCTCTGAAAAATACTCCAACCTCGATAAAATATCCCACCCTCTGAAAAATATCCCACCCTCTGTAAAATACTCCAACCTCGATAAAATATCCCACCCTCTGTAAAATATCCCACCCTCTGTAAAATATCCCACCCTCTGTAAAATATTCCACCTTCAGAAAAATAGAATACCCTTGGTAATATATCCCATCCTGAGTAAAACATCCCTGGATCAATGAAATATCCTGTCCTCTGTAAAATTTGACACACTTGATAAAATATCCCACCCTCGGTAAAATATCCGACCCTGGTAAAATATCCTAGCCAGGGTAAAATATCCCATCCTCGGTAAAAAATTCCCACACTCGGTAAAATATTTCACACTGGGTAAAATATCCCACCCTTGGTAAAAATTCCCACACTGGATAAAAATTCCCACACTGGATAAAATATCCGACCCTCGGTAAAATAACGTACCCTTGGTAAAATAGTCCACCTTCAGAAAAATAGACCACCCTTGGCAAAATATCCCAGCCTCAACGAAATATCCCACCCTCCCAACATTAGTAAATTATCCCATCTCTGTGAAATATCCCACCCTCAGTAAAATATTCTGCACTCAGCAAAGCATCCCAGCCTCAGTGAAATATCCCATCCTCGGTAAAATTTAACACACTTGATAAACTACCACGCTCAGTAAAATATCCCAACCTCGGTAAAATATCCCATCCTCGGTAAAATATTACACCCTCAGTAAAATATTACACCCTCAGAAAAGTAGGCCACCCTCAGTAAAATATCCAGCCTTCCCAGTGTTAGTAAAATGCCCCACCCTCGGTAAAATATCCTGCCCTCAGTAAAATATTCCATCTTTAGTAAAATATTCTACCCTCAGCAAAATATCCCAAATTCATTAAAATGGCAGGGTGGGGGGGGGCAGTGAAAATCAGTAAAATCCGGAGTGGGTAAGGAACCCGGCTCCAACCCACCCTCGATAAAATATCTCCCCATCGTTAAAATATCGCACCCTCCCTAAAATAGCACACCCTCGGTAAGATATTCCACCCTCAGAAATATAGACCACCCTCAGTAAAATATCCCATCCTTGGTAAAACATCCCTGTCTCAATGAAATAACCCTCACTCAGTAAAATTTAATACATTAGATAAAATATCCCACCCTCAGTAAAATATCCTCCCAATATTAGTAAAATGTTGCACCCTTGGTAAAATATCCCATCCTCGGTAAAAATTTAACACACTTGATAAACTATCTCACGCTCGGTAAAATATCCAACCCTCCGTAAAATATCATAACCTCAATAAAATACCCCACCCCTGATAACATATTGCACCCTCTGTAAAATAATGCACCCTTGACAAAATATTCTGCCTTTAGTAAAATATCCCAATCTCCGTAAAATATCTCAACCTCCGTAAAATATTCCACCTTCAGTAAAATACCCCAAATTCATTAAAATATCCCACCCTCCATAAAATATCCCCCCATCGTTAAAATTATGCACCCTCTGAAAAGTATCTCTTCCCTCGGTAAAATATGCAACCTTCCCAATTTTAGTAAAATATCCCACCCTCGGTAAAATATCGTACCCTTGGTAAAATAATCCACCCTCAGTCAAATATCGCAAATTCGATAAAATACCACACCAGCAATAAAATATCCCCTCATCGTTAAAATATCGCAGCCTTTGTAAAATAACGGACCTTCGGCAAAATATTTCACCCTCAGAAAAATAGACCAAACTTGGTAAAATATCCCATCCTCGGTAAAACAACCCAGCCTCAATGAAATATACCGTCTTCGGTAAATTTGACACACTTGATAAAATATCCCAGCCTCGGTAAAATATCCCAGCCTCGGTAAAATATCCCAGCCTCAATGAAATATCCCATCCTCGGTAAAATTTAACACACTTGATAAACAATCCCAAGCTCTGTAAAATATCCCACCCTCAGTAAAATATCCCAACCTCAATGAAGTATCCCATCCTCGGTAAAACTTAACATACTTGATAAACAATCCCATGCTCGATAAAATATCCCACCCTCAGTAAAATATCCCAACCTCAATGAAGTATCCCATCCTCGGTAAAACTTAACATACTTGATAAACAATCCCATGCTCGATAAAATATCCCACCCTCAGTAAAATATCCCAACCTCAATGAAGTATCCCATCCTCGGTAAAACTTAACATACTTGATAAACAATCCCATGCTCGATAAAATATCCCACCCTCAGTGAAATATCGTAGCCTCAATAAAGTATCTCACTCTCTGTAAAATATCGCACCCTCTGTAAAATAGCTCACCTGTGGTAAAATATCCCACCCTCTGTAAAATATTCCAAACTCCCAATATTAGTAAAATATCCCACTCTGGTAAAATATCTCATCCTCAGTAAAAATTCCCTCACTCGATAAAATATCCCACCCTCGATAAAATATCCCAGCCTCAATGAAATATCCCATCCTCGGTAAAATTTAACACTCTTGATAAACAATCCCACCCTCAGTAAAATATCTTAACCTCGATAAAATATCCCACCCTCTGTAAAATAGACCACCCTCTGTAAAATATCTTAATCTCGATAAAATATCCCACCCTCAGTAAAATATCGCACCCTCTGTAAAATATCCCACCCTCTGTAAAATAGACCACCCTCTGTAAAATAACGCGCCCTCAGTAAAATATCTTAACCTCGATAAAATATCCCACCCTCTGTAAAATAGACCACCCTCTGTAAAATATCTTAATCTCGATAAAATATCCCACCCTCAGTAAAATATCGCACCCTCTGTAAAATATCCCACCCTCTGTAAAATAGACCACCCTCTGTAAAATAACGCGCCCTCAGTAAAATATCTTAACCTCGGTAAAACCCGAAGCGGGTAAGGAACCCAGCTCCAACCGCCGATTTCCACGTCTCACACGTCTGTGTGCGTGCGCGGTTCCGGCGATTAAAGCCGGCGGGACGATATTTAAAGCAGCAAATGTACCTCATTGAGGTTATTAAGGTACTTTATTTGTTACATGGTAGGTAGTTACAACGATTTTCACCTTACCTGGGGCGGCTTTCCCACGGCTTCCAATTCACGCCTGGTGAAACCAGGGCCGGATCAGGCAAAAATAAACGAAATAAATTAAACTAAATAACATTTCACAAAGTTTAAAAAATGAATAAACCAATCTTTCAAACAATATCACCTGCACCCCCCCTGCTCTGATGTCCGATGTCTCCCCCCCACCCGATGTCTCTTCTCTGATGTCTCTTCGCCGATGTCTCCCCCAACTCCAACGATGTCCGATGTCCCCCCCAATCTTTGGGCTCGATTTTCGCGCCCCTGAGCCGGTGCGTTCATGGTGGGGGGGCTGCGAAAATCGGGGATTCCTGGGGTGGGTCCAGAGCCCGGCTCCAACCCGCCCACTTCCGGGTTCCCCAGTGACGCGCTGACATGCGCGTGCAGCCCCCGCATGTGGGACTCCCACCGGCAATTAAAGCCAGTGCGGTGCCACTTGAAGTAATTAACCAGGTACTTCAGGTCGTTTACAGACCTGATTGACCTGATATTTTAGGAAGGGTGGGATTTTCAGATCAAATGGGACTGTTTCCCATACTGGGGGAAACACTCCCAGTTCAAATGGACGTGATGCAGCCATCAGCCTGTGGCAGGTGCAAAGGTCCATTTGACAGGTGGCGGGGGGAGACCCTCACTCATTGCAGGAGGCCACTCTGTCACTTGGGACAAAGTTTGGCCTCCAACACCCTCCTCCTAACAATAAAAGTCACCGACTTGCACACTTACCCCGGGGTCCAGACACGTTTACCTACCTTACAGACCCCCTCAAATGTACATCTTCCAGATGGGGGCCGCCGTAGCTGCAGTCATGACCTCCTCGGAGGACGAACAGCATCACCAGCCTCGCCGGCCACGCCGTCCACCTCTGACACGTGGAGCTCCACAACACAGTGCTGTGACACATCCACCTGCACAGCAGGAGGGAGGGCAACCGCAGAGAGAGATGCGTCGCAGAGGGCACTACCCTCGCCACAGGTTCCACAGACCGAGGCTCAGCTTCCTGGACCTCTCTGAGCAGCAGTGCACACGGAGGCTCAGAGTCACTCGACATGTAGTCGTGGACATCTGCAGCCTCCTTCATGCCGAGCTGCTCCCGGTTGGCCCGAGCACCATCTTCTTACCTGTCGCTGTCAAAGTCACCACTGCCCTCAACAACTTCTCCTCCGCATCCTTCCAGGGTGCAATCGGGGACATCACCAACGTCTCTCAGTCGTCTGCACAAAAGAGCCCTGCAAATACACCTACACCCACTCTGCAGTGACACAATGGGTGGCATCAGGTGTGGGTCTTCATTGTGATCCTCAGGAAAGGGCATTATTGCACAAACCAGACAAGATTTGCAAAGACGTGGCAGTAATGGTGACAATATAATATGTAATGTGAGTTGATCAGAAATTAAATATAAGTAAAAACCATGACAAACCCTCAAACACCCTTGTGCATCCCCTTCATGCTCACGACACGTTTGCCTTACGCTGCCTACTGCACATATGTGATGCATGCCCTGTGGCTGCAGCACAGGTAGTGACAGGTTGAGTGAGGCTGACTGTGGAAGAGATGCATGAGAGGGTGAGTATGAGATAGAGCCATGAGATTGTATGAGGATTGGGTTGAGTGGTAGTGGCGGGATGAGTACTGGCGAGGTGAGTAGGTGCAGGTAAGATGAGGATGAGCTTTGAGTGGGTGTGAGGGTTGATGTGACAGAGTAGTGTTGGCAGTGCAGAAGGAGATGTGGGGTGGGGGCGGTGATGTGGCTGATGGAGTGTAGGGGAATGAGTAAGTATACCCACTTTGGCTGACCTACTTAGGTCATTGCAGCGCCTCCTGCACTGTATGCAGGTGCGCGATATGTTGGTGGTGCAGGTGACCTCCTCTGCCACCTCGAGCCAGGCCTTCTTGGTGGCAGAGGCAGGCCACTTCCTCCCGCCCGCCGGGGGGAAGATCTCTGTCCTCCCCCTCCTCCTCACCCCATCCAATAAGAGCTGGAGTGAGGCATCATTAAACTGGGAGCAGCCTTCCCCCTGGGCTGCTCCATGCTGTAATTTTGCCTATTTTCTGCAGCATCAGTCAGTGGAGGACTGCCCCTTTAAATAGGGCTGACAGCCTATGCTGTGCACGCGCAGTCCACCCGCTGCGCAGCTTTCCAGCGCGAAACCCGGAAGCAAAGGTAAGTGGCTTCAACTAGCCTGCGATTGCGTGCGGAGCACCCCGATTTCACTGGGCACATTACCCACGCGCCCAGTCGACCCCCCGCTGCGAACCCGCTGCCCTCCGAATATCGGGCCCTTTGTGACCCCCCATCTTTGCCCCTCCCTGATCTTTGCACCCCCTCCAATCTTTGCCCCTCCCTGATCTTTGCACCCCCTCCAATCTTTGTCCCCCCTGATCTTTGCCCCCCCTGATCTTTGTCCCCCCTGATCTTTGCCCCCCCTGATCTTTGCACCCCCTCCAATCTTTGTCCCCCCCGATCTTTGGCCCCCTCTGATCTTTGTCCCCCTCCAATCTTTGTCCCCCCTGATCTTTGCACCCCCTCCAATCTTTGTCCTCCCTGATCTTTGCACCCCCTCCAATCTTTGTCCCCCCCGATCTTTGGCCCCCCCTCTGATCTTTGTCCCCCTCCGATCTTTGTCCCCCCTGATCTTTGCACCCCCTCCAATCTTTGTCCCCCCCGATCTTTGGCCCCCCTCTGATCTTTGTCCCCCTCCGATCTTTGTCCCCCCTGATCTTTGCACCCCCTCCAATCTTTGTCCCCCCCCGATCTTTGCCCTCCCGATCTTTGTCCCCCCCAGATCTTTGTCCCACTCCCTCCGATCTTTGTCCCTCTCTCCAATCTTTGCCCCCTCTTCTGAACTTTGTCCCCCCCCCTCCGAACGTTGTCCCCCCGCTCCGATCTTTGTCCCCACCTCCAATCTTTGTGCCCCCTCCCACTCTGTTCCAAAGCCCGATGAAGCCAGGTGGTCGCAGACATCTGTCGCCTCCTTCCTACGGAGCTGCGCCTGGCTGGGCCTGGCGGCATCTCATTGCCCATTGTGGTTAAAGTGACCACTGCCCTCAACTTCTTCACCTCCGGATCATTCCAGGGTGCCACCGGGGGCATCGCTGGGGCCTCTCAGTCGCCTGCACATAAGTGCATAAGACAGGTCACCGACGACTTGTTTTGCAGGGCCTCGCACTACGTCAACTTCCCCATGGACGATCTCAACCAGATGGAGAGGGCAGTGGATTCCACTCTCTGACTGGCTTCCCATGGGTACAGGGTGCAATCGATTGCACCCATATAGCAATAGCAAGAGCATATAGCATATAGCACCTCCACACGAGCCAGGATTGTTCATCAACAGAAAGGGGTATCACTCCATCAACACTCAGCTTGTTTGTGACCAGTGGAAAAGATTCCTTCATGTGTGCACCAGATTCCCTGGCAGCTGCCATGATTCCTTCATTCTGAGGGAATCCAACATCCCACCCCTCTTCCACATACCGAACACTCTTAAGGGCTGGCTCCTCGGGGACAAGGGGATACCCCCTGCACACGTGGCTCATGACAACTCTGAGGAACCCCATCACAAGGAACAGAGTCGATACAATGACAGTCACATCACCACCAGGTCTGTAACTGACTGAAGATGTGATTTCGGTGCCTCGATTGATCTGCCTTCAATACTCACCAGCGAGAGTGGGACGCATTATAGTCGTGAGTTGGGTCCTGCACAACATGGCGCAACAGAGAGGGTTACCAGTTGATGAGGCCCCATGCCCTCATCCAGCATTCACGTCTGCCATGAACATTGAGGAGGAGCATGAGGAGCAGGAACAGGAGGAGGAAGATGAGGAGGAAGAGGATGAGGAGGAGGAAGAAGCCATCGGCAGAGCAGCAGCTCACCTGACTGCTCGTGTGGCCAGGGAGTCTCTGATATTTGAACGATTCTCATAAGGAGATTACAAAGTGAGAACAGTCCAGTCCTCAGACCACCCGGAAAGACCAGCACCAACACCAGTATTCCCCGACCCCCACACAAAACAGTCCTACAACTACACATACACCCACTGTAAACTCCCACTGGGTGGCATCAAGTGTCGCTGCTCATGGTGAATCACATGAAGGGGCGAATCACAAGAGGCAGTCAAGAATGAGCAAGGCATGGCAGTAGTGCTGAGAGTGATAACATTTAATACAAATTTAACAAAAAACAAACGTAAATGAAAAACATGGCAGTCTGTCAAACACCCTTGTGCATCCCCTTTGAGAAGGCATCAAGGGTTATGGGGAGAGAGCGGGAATATGGTATTAAGATAGAGAATCAGCCATGATCATACTGAATGATGGAGCAGGCTCGAAGGGCTGAATGGCCTACTCCTGCTCCTATTTTCTATGTTTCTATGTTTATATCACAAATCTTAAGCCTTTCTCTTCCGACTACTTCTACGTGGTGCAGCAGAGGTAGTGGCAGGTTGCTCTTGTTCATGCCCTGACTGCTTAGATGCTTTGGGCCTACGCCCTCTGGGTTTTGGAGCCCATGAGGGCCCCTCCAAAGACTGCTCCACCTGCACCTGTGCAGGGGCAGACTCGGCCACCTGGAGAGGAGACAGCATTGTGGGTACTGGTTGAGAGGGGAACAACGGGTGAGACGTGGGAGCACTTTGAGTGGCGTCCCCACTTCCATGTCCCCTTTCACCATCATCCCTCCCCTGGGCCAGGCCCACATCACTCCTACCACCCTGCTGGAGAACAGTTTGGAGGACATGTGTGATGCCTTGGAAGCCTAGATGTAAAGTTTCTGTCTGCCTGTTTAAGGCAGCAGAATGTTGTTCACTGTAAGTCCAAACGGCCTTTGTCAGGGCCGGAATGGACTCATTTGTGAGCAATGCTTGAAGCTCAATGGAGGCTAGCCTTCTCTCCATCACAGACATTCCCGCACTTGCCTGCGACACTATCTCAGAGATTCCCTCCCCTACCTGTGCCACCATTGCATGATTATAGAGAGTGCACCTGTTCCAGCACCTCGCAAATGTGCTGCTGCCCCTCGATCATTCTCCTTTTAAAGGATGGCCCCCAGGGTTCAGCGTCTGTGTCCAGCTGAGCAGAGCCTGGAGAGGAGTTCTCCCACTGACGCGGACTCTCCACAGCTGCCCCTGCCACCAGTGTCTGCACGTGCTCATTTGTGTGTGGTGACTCACTAGGTGCCAACCCAACTAACTGACCACTAGGACCCACCGAGGTGAGTATCTGTGCTGGTGGATGGACCACTAAGATATGACAGTGCGCCCTCAAAGGCCTGGAGCTCCTCTGAGAAATCGCCCTCTCCCATCACTGCAGTCGTTAAAGGGGCTGGAAGAGAACAGAAGGCAATATTAAGCATCATCACAGATGTGCCATGTTGCGATGAGCATAATGAGATGTTGAACATGCCAATCATTGTTAACATCAATTCATGTTGTGTGATGAATGTTAAAGTTGTGTCACCAGACGTTTGTCGGGTGCCAGTCTCAGCATCCCCGACGGACAGGCACTCGAGGGTGCGGCTGATCTGCAGGACCTCCTCCTTCGAGTCTGTGAGGACCACTATATGTTGTGGCCCCCCTCCAGTCTTCACCCTCTCCCGTGCATTCTGGGCTCTCTTCTCCTAGAAGGGGAGAAGGAACAGACGTGTGAGTGAGTGATGGTGACGTGGCCAACCGGTGAATGTATTGGTTTGGGTGAGGCTGACCGTGAAAGAGATGCATCAGAGGGTGAGTATGAGACAGAGCCATGACATTGTATGAGGATTGGGGTGAGTGGTAGTGGTGGGGTGAGTAATGGGGAGGTGAGGAAGTGCAGGTAAGTTGAGGATGAGCCTTAAGTGGGTGTGAGGAGTGATGTGATAGAGTAGTGTTGGCAGTGCAGAATGAATTGGGGGGTGGGGGTGGTGATGTGGAAGACGGAGTGTAGGAGAATCAGTAAGTGTACTCACTTTGGCTGACCTAGTTAGGTCATTGAAACGCTTCCTGCACTGGACCCAGATGTGGGATATTTTGCTGCTGCTGGTGCCCTCCTCTGCCACCTCGAGCCAGGTCATCTTGGTGGCACAGGCAGGGCTCTTCCTCCTGTCCGCCGGGTAAAACAGATCCCTCCTCCTCCTCACCCCATCCAGCAGCACCTGGAGTGAGGCAACGTTGAATCTTGGAGCAGCCTTGCCCCTGTGCTGCTCCATATTGTGTATTCTTGGTCTTTTCTCCAACAAAACCCATTGGTGCAATGGCCTTTAAATCCAGACGCTTCAGCTGACAGCATGTCATGCGGGTGCACAGTCCACCCACTGCGTAGCTTTTGCACAGCAAACCGGAAACAACATTAAGGGGCACAAATGTAAGGGGAACAGTAAGATTTTATTACTCGGGTCACCCGCGCGCCCATTGACCTCCCCCCCATCCCCCGCTGCCATTGCGCTGCCTTATTAAAATCGTGCCCCAGGTAAAATATCCCACCGTCGGTAAAATATTCCATCCTCAATGAAATAGCCCACTGTCAGTAAAATATCCCACCTTGGATATAGAGGCCAGTCAGTTTAACCTCAGTGGTGGGGAAACTTTTAGAACCAATAATCCAAGACAGAATTATCAGTCACTTGGATGAGTGTGGATTTATTAGGGAAAACCAGCACGGATTTGTTAAAAGCAAGTTGCGTTTAACTAACCTGACAGAGTTTTTTGATGAAGTAACAGAGAGGGTCGATGAAGGCAATGCAGTTGATGTGGTGTTTATGGACTTTCAAAAGGCGTTTGATAAAGTGCCGCATAATAGGCTTATAATCAAGATTGTGGTCCATGGAATAAAGGGGGCAGTAGCAATATGGATACAGAATTGACTAAGTGACAGGAAACAGAGAGTAGTGGTGAACGGTTGTTTTTCGGACTGGAGGGAGGTGTACAGTGGTGTTCCCCAGGGGTCAGTGCTGGGACCACTGCTTTTCTTGATATATATTAATGACTTGGACTTGGGTGTACAGGGCACAATTTTCAAATTTGCAGAAGACACAAAACTTGGAAGGGTAGTGAACAGTGAGGAGGATAGTGATAGACTTCAAGAGGATATAGACAGGCTGGTGGGATGGGTGGACACGTGGCAGATGAAATTTAATGCAGAAAAATGCAAAGTGATACATTTCAGTAGGAAGAATGAGGAGAGGCAATATAAACTAGAGGGCACAACACTAAAAGCGGTACAGGAACAGAGAGATCTGTGGGTATATGTACACAAATCGTTGAAGGTGGCAGGGCAGGTTGAGAAAGTGGTTAAAAAAGCATACGGGATCTTGAGGCATAGAGTACAAATGCAAGGAAGGTACGATGAACCTTTATAAAACACTGTTTCGGCCACAACTGGAGAATTATGTCCAGTTCTGGGCACAGCACTTTAGGAAAGATGTGAAGGCCTTAGAGACGGTGAGGGGCTTTAGTTACATGGATAGACTGGAGAAGCTGGGGTTGTTCAGAACAGAGAAGGTTGCGAGGAGATTTGATCGAGGTATTCAAAATCATGAAGGGTCCAGACAGAGTAAATAGAGAGAAACTGTTCCCATTGGCGGCAGGGTAAAGAACCAGAGGACATAGATTTAAGGTGATTGGCAAAAGAACCAAAGGTGACATGAGGAAAAACTTTTTCACACAGCGAGTGGTTAGGATCTGGAATGCTCTGCCCGAGGGGGTGGTGGAGGCAGATTCAATCATGGCCTTCAAAAGGGAACTGGATAAGTACTTGAAAGGAAAAAATTTGCAGGGCTACGGGGAAAGGGCGGGGGAGTGGGACTAACTGGATTGCTCTTGCATAGAGCCGGCACGGACTCGATGGGCTGAATGGCCTCGTTCTGTGCTGCAACCTTTCTATGATTCTATGATTGTTTGAATCTATCCTCAGTAAAATATTCCACCCTCGGTAAAATATCGCTCCGTCAGTAAAATATTATTAAAGTATCCCAACTTCGGTAAAATATTTCACCATTCATAAAATATCCCGCCTCAGTAGAATACCCCACCCTCGGCAAAACATTGCATACTGCCAATATTAGCAAAATATCGCTCCAGTAGTAAAATACCCCACCCTCGGTAAAATATACTGCCTCTGTAAAATACCCCACCCTCGGTAAAATATACTGCCTCTGTAAAATACCCCACCCTCGGTAAAATATACTGCCTCTGTAAAATACCCCACCCTCGGTAAAATATACTGCCTCCGTAAATACCCCACCCTCGGTAAAATATACTGCCTCGGTAAATACCCCACCCTCGGTAAAATATACTGCCTCTGTAAAATACCCCACCCTCGGTAAAATATACTGCCTCTGTAAATACCCCACCCTCGGTAAAATATACTGCCTCTGTAAAATATCCCACCCTCGGTAAAATATACTGCCTCCGTAAATACCCCACCCTCGGTAAAATATACTGCCTCGGTAAATACCCCACCCTCGGTAAAATATACTGCCTCTGTAAAATACCCCACCCTCGGTAAAATATACTGCCTCTGTAAATACCCCACCCTCGGTAAAATATACTGCCTCGGTAAATACCCCACCCTCGGTAAAATATACTGCCTCTGTAAAATACCCCACCCTCGGTAAAATATACTGCCTCTGTAAAATACCCCACCCTCGGTAAAATATACTGCCTCTGTAAAATACCCCACCCTCGGTAAAATATACTGCCTCCGTAAAATACCCCACCCTCGGTAAAATATACTGCCTCCGTAAAATACCCCACCCTCGGTAAAATATACTGCCTCTGTAAAATACCCCACCCTCGGTAAAATATACTGCCTCTGTAAAATACCCCACCCTCGGTAAAATATACTGCCTCCGTAAAATACCCCACCCTCGGTAAAATATACTGCCTCTGTAAAATACCCCACCCTCGGTAAAATATACTGCCTCTGTAAATACCCCACCCTCGGTAAAATATACTGCCTCTGTAAATACCCCACCCTCGGTAAAATATACTGCCTCGGTAAATACCCCACCCTCGGTAAAATATACTGCCTCTGTAAAATACCCCACCCTCGGTAAAATATACTGCCTCTGTAAATACCCCACCCTCGGTAAAATATACTGCCTCTGTAAAATACCCCACCCTCGGTAAAATATACTGCCTCTGTAAATACCCCACCCTCGGTAAAATATACTGCCTCTGTAAATACCCCACCCTCGGTAAAATATACTGCCTCTGTAAATACCCCACCCTCGGTAAAATATACTGCCTCTGTAAAATACCCCACCCTCGGTAAAATATACTGCCTCTGTAAATACCCCACCCTCGGTAAAATATACTGCCTCGGTAAATACCCCACCCTCGGTAAAATATACTGCCTCGGTAAATACCCCACCCTCGGTAAAATATACTGCCTCGGTAAATACCCCACCCTCGGTAAAATATACTGCCTCCGTAAATACCCCACCCTCGGTAAAATATACTGCCTCTGTAAAATACCCCACCCTCGGTAAAATATACTGCCTCGGTAAATACCCCACCCTCGGTAAAATATACTGCCTCGGTAAATACCCCACCCTCGGTAAAATATTGCAGACTGCCAATACTAGTAAAGAATTCCACCCTCAGGAAAATGTTCCTCTGTTGGTAAAATTTCACACCCTCAGTAAAATATCCCACCCTCAATACAAATATCAAACAGTTGCTAAAATATCCCACCCTCCCCATAGCAAAATATATCACACACGCCCCATATCAGTAAAATGGCTCACTCCTCCATACTATAAAATATCCCAGTAAAATATCCCACCCCACCCATATCTGTAAAATATTCAATCCTCCCCATATCAGTAAAATATGTCACTCTTTCTATTTCAGTAAATTATTCCACACTTCCAATACCAGTAAAATAGCCCACGCTCCCATATCAATGAAATAGCCCACCCACTGTATATCAGTGAAATATTCCACCCCATACCAGTAAAATAGCCCACAATCAACATATCAGTAAAATATCCGACCCTCCCCATATCAGTAAAATATCCGACCCTCCCCATATCAGTAAAATATCCGACCCTCCCCATATCAGTAAAATATCCGACCCTCCCCATATCAGTAAAATATCCGACCCTCCCCATATCAGTAAAATATCCAACCCTCTCCATATCAGTAAAATATTCCACCCTCTCGTATTAGTAAAATATCACAAGCACCCCATAGCATAAAATATCCACACTTCCAGTATCAGTGATATATCACACGTTCCCTGTATCAATAACGTACACCACTCTTCCCATATCAGCAAAATAGCTCAACCTCCCCTATCAGTAAAAGATTCCAGCCTCCCCATAGCAGTAAGCTATCCCACCCTCCACAAACCAGTAAAATATCCAACCCTCTCCATATCAGTAAAATATTGCACCCACCCTATATGATTAAAATATCCCCCATCCACATATCAGTAAACTACCCACACTCCCCATATCAGTAAAATATGCAATACTTCTCATATCAGTAAATTAGACCACCATCCCAGTATCAGCAATATATCCCACCATCCCCGTATCAATAAAATATCCTAATGCCTCATATCGGTAAAATAGCTCACTCTCCACATATCAGTAAAATATCCCATCCCACCCATATCAGTAAAATATCTCACCTTTCTGATATCAGTAAAATATCCCAACCTGCTTGTATCAGTAAAATACCACACTCTCCCCTTTTCAGTTAAATATGCTACCCTTCCCATATCAGTAAATTATCCCAACGCCCCAGTATCAGTAAAATATCCCACCACCCACATGTCAGACACATAGCCCACGCTCCAAAAATCAGTAAAATATCACACACTCCACATATCAGTAAAATATCCCACACTCCCCATAGCAATAAAATATTACACCCTCCCGATATCAGTAAAATATAGCACCCTCCCCAAAACAGTAGAATTCCCATATCAGCAAAATATCCCATCCTCACCATAGCAGTTTATTATCCCACATGCCCCATATCAGCAAAATATCATTAAGCTATCCCACCGTCCCATATCTGTCAAAAATTTCACTCTCCCCATATCAGTAAAATATCCCATGCTCCCCAGATTAGTAAAATATTTCACCCCCCTCATACCAGTAAAATATCGCACCCTCCTTATATCAATAAAATATCCCACATCCACATATCAGTAAATTATCTCACGCACCGCATAACAGTAAAGTATTCCACTCTCCTGTATCAGTCAAATAAAATACCCTCCCCATATCAGTAAAATATGCCGCACTTTCCACATAGTAAATCATTTCACCTTCTCAGTATCAATAAAATATCCCACCCTCCCAGTTTGAGTAAAATATGCCACTCTCTCCCCATATCAGTAAAATAGCTCACACTCTCCATGTCAGTAAAACATACCCTTCCCCATACCAGTTAAACATTCCCTCCTCACCATATCAGTAAAATATGCTACCCTCCCCATATCAGTATAATATTTCATCCTCCCCATAGCAGTATCACAACCCATGTAATATCACAACAACCCCTTATCAGGAAAATATGCCACTGATCCCATATCAGTACATTGCCCGACCTCCCTGCTTCAGTAAAATATTCCACCCTTTCCACATCAGTAAATTATCCCACCCTCCTAGGGCCCGATTTTAGCACCCGGTCTCGGGTGCGTTCTCGGCGGGGGGGCCTCTAAAATCCCGAAATCGAGGAGCGGGACCGGATCGCGCCTCGATCCCGCCCACTTCCAGGTTCCGCGCTGACGTGCGGGGGTGCGTGCGTAGCCCCCGCTGGTGGGAATCCCGCAGGCAATTAAAGCCAGCGGGGTTCCACTTGAGTGTATTTATCTTGGTATTTCAGGTCATTAAATGACCTGATTGAGCTGTTTTTATAACAAGTGTGGGATTTTACGGTGAAATGAGACTGTTTCCCATACTGGGGGAAACACTCTCACTCCCAACGGACGTGTTGCAGCCAGCAGCCTGTGGCAGCTGCCAAGGTGCATTCCACAGGTGGGGGGGGAGAGCCTTCACCAACGCAGGAGGACACTCCGTAACATTGGGCAACGCCTGCCCTCCACCACCCTCCTCCAAGCAAGAAGATTCACCGGCGTGGAAGTCCAACCCCTGTGCGAGGACACACTTTTCTAGCGTGCACAACCCCGCAAACCTAAACCTGCCAGATGGGTGCTGCGTTGACATCCTCGGAGGACGAACAGCATGACCAGCCTCAGCAGCCTCGCAGTCCACGCCATCCGCCTCAGAGACGTGCATCCCCACAACACGGTGCTGCGGCACATCCACCTGCACAGCAGGATGGAGGGCATCCGCAGAGAGAGATGCATCGCAGGAGGCACTACCCTCCGCACAGGGTCTACAGACCGAGGCTCAGCTTCATGGACCTCTCTGAGCAGCAGTGCATACGGAGGCTCAGAGTCACTCGCCAGGTAGTCGCCGACATCTGCAGCCTCCTTAATGACGAGCTGCTCCCGGATGGACCAAGCAGCATCTTCTTACCCGTCGCCGTCAAAGTCACCACTGCCCTCAACTTCTTCGCCTCCGGATCCTTCCAGGGTGCCACGGGGGACATCACCGGGGTCTGTCAGTCCTCTGCACACAAGTGCATAAGGCAGGTCACCGATGGGTTGTTCTGCAGGGCCTCGACCTACATCAACTTCGCCATGGACGAGCGCAGCCAGACGGAGAGGGCGGTTGGATTCCATGCTGTGGCTGGCTTCCCACGGGTGCAGGGTGTAATCGATTGCACCCACATAGCAATACGGGCACCTCCACATGAGCCAGGGCTGTTTATCAACAGGAAAGGGTATCACTCCATGAACGCCCAGCTCATTTGTGACCACCGCCAGAGATTCCTACACGTGTGCGCCAGATACCCTGGCAGCTGCCACGATGCCTTCGTCCTCAGGGAGTCCACCGTCCCGCCCCTCTTCCACGCACCCAACGCCGGCAACGGCTGGCTCCTCGGCGACAAGGGATATCCCCTGCACACGTGGCTTATGGCACCTCTGAGGAACCCCATTACCGAGCCACAGCGTCGGTATAATGACAGCCACATTGCTACCAGGTCTACAATTGAGCAGGCTATAGGGCTGCTCAAGATGCGCTTCAGGTGCCTTGATCGTTCCGGGGGAGCACTCCAATACACGCCATTCAGAGTGGGACGAATTATAGTTGTCTGCTGTGCCCTGCATAACATGGCACTACAGAGAGGGGTGCCGCTGGAGGAGGCCCCATGCACACCCGCCACCCACATTGAGGACGACAATGAGGAGGAGGAGGAGGAGGAAGAGGAGGAAGAGGAGGAGGAGGAAGAGGGAGAGGAGGAGGAACGACCCATGGGCCGAACACCGGCTCACCTGCGTGCTCGTCAGGCCAGGGAGGCACTCATATGCCAACGGTTCTCCTAACATCACACTGTGTGAGGCGTTCACATGTCATAACGTGCACAGACGAGGGTCCATACAGGCTCCCTCCACAGAAGAGTGGTGCCTGTACTCATTGGTGAGCTGTGCGTGACGCTCGAGGGAGGCTAGCCTGTCCTCCACCGCAGACGTTCCCACATCTACCCGCGACACTATCTCAGAGATGCCTTCACGGCCCTGCGACACTATCCCGGCGATACCCTCCTGCACCTGTGCCACCATTCCCCTCATGCAGGAGTTGGACTCCTCCATCCTCCGTGCGATTGTGGAGAGTGCGTGTGGCACCTCTCCCAGTACCTCAGCAATGTTCTGGTGCCCCTCGACGACTCTCCTTTTGACTGGTGGCCCCCTGGGTTCAGCATCTGGGTCCGGCTGAGCAAAGCCTGGAGAAGAGTGCTCCCACCGACGCGGACCCTCCGCGGCTGACCCTGCCACCAGGGTCTGCTCATGCTCACGTGTGCGCGGTGACTCACCATGTGCAATCCCAACTAACTGAGGGGGGGGACCCACCGAGGTGTGTGTATCTGCGCTGGTGGATGCTTGGCTCATGTGTGACGATGCACCCTCCGAGACGGGCATGTCCTCTGAGGAATCGCCCTCAACCGAGACGTCGATCGCAGACGGTCCTGCAAGAGAACAGAGGGAAATATCAGGCATGTGACCAAATGTGGCGGTGCGGCATATGCCATGTGATGCTAAGATCATTCACGATCATGAGTGATGAGTGCCAGCTTTCCCTTACCGGCCGTTTCGCCAGAACCAGACTCGCCATCCGCCATCGACAGGCAATGCAGCGTGTGGCTGATCTCCAGTGCCTCGACCTCGGCGTCTGTCAGGGCCACCTCGTGTGGCGGGCCCCCTCCGGTGCGTGCCCTATCGCGTGCGTTCCTGGCCCTCTTCTCCTGTGAGGGCAAAACACAAAAACGTTATTGAGTGATGATTACAATGTGAGACGCTTCAGGCATTGGTGTGAGTGGGTTGAGCGTGTGGCAGATGGATGGGAGGATGCGTGTGCCACATGGCCATCCCATTGTATGGGCATTGGGGTGTGTGGTAGTGGTCGAGTGGGGACAGGGACGGTGGGTACGTGCAGGCACTGTGAGGCTGATAGTTGGGTGGCTGTGAGGATTGGTGCGGGAGCGCAGTGCTGTCAGTGGAGATGGGGTTGTGAGGTGGTTGAGGTGATGTGGAAGACGGAGTGACGCAGAGTGCGTTAGTGTACTCACTTTCCCGGACCTGGTAAGGTCATTGAATCTCTTGCGGCACTGAATCCAAGTGCGGGTGGTGTTTCCCCTGCTTGTGACCGCCGACGCCACCTCCTCCCGTGCCCTCTTGGTGGCGCTGGTAGGGCACCTCCTTCCATCCGTGGGGAACAGCGTCTCCCTCCTCATGCGGACCCCGTCCAGCAGCACCTGGAGGGCGTGGTCCGTGAAACGGGGAGCAGCCTTACCCCTGTGCTCCTCCATCCTTGATGGAGTGTAGGTTGTGGCTGGAGGGGCTTTGGTGGACTGCCCCTTTAAATAGAGCGCAACCATCGCTCAGACGTCAATGCGCATGCGCAGGCCGCCGGCACGCAGCTGAGAAGCGCGGAACCCGTAACTGCCGGCTAATTACATCAATCATCCCGCGATCGCGTGCGCAACGCACTCAATTCAGACGGCGCGTTTTTCTCGAGCCCGCCTGACCACCCGCTGCCAACCCGCACCCCTGGTAAAACCGGGCCCCGAGTATCAGTATAGTATGCATCCCTCTCCATATCAGTAAAATAACCCACCCTCCACAAATGAGTAAATTACCTCACGCACCACATATCAGTAAAGTATCCCGCCCTTCTGTATCAGTCAAATAACCCACCCTCCCTATATCAGTAAAATAACCCACCCTCTCTATATCAGTAAAATAACCCACCCTCTCTATATCAGTAAAATAACCCACCCTCCCTATATCAGTAAAATAACCCACCCTCCCTATATCAGTAAAATAACCCACCCTCCCTATATCAGTAAAATAACCCACCCTCCCTATATCAGTAAAATAACCCACCCTCCCGAGATCAGTAAAATAACCCACCCTCTCTATATCAGTAAAATAACCCACCCTCCCGATATCAGTAAAATAACCCACCCTCCCTATATCAGTAAAATATCCCCTATCCACATATGAGTAAATTATCTCACGCACCGCATATCAGTAAAGTATCCCGCTCTCCCGTACTAGTAAATAAAATACCCTTCCCAAATCAGTAAAATAACCCATCCTCCCAATATCGGTAAAATATCCCACCCTCCCCATATCAATAACATATCCCACCCTCCCCGTATCAATAAAATATCCCACCCTCCCCGTATCAATAAAATATCCCACCCTCCCCGTATCAATAAAATATCCCACCCTCCCCGCATCAATAAAATATCCCACCCTCCCCGTATCAATAAAATATCCCACCCTCCCCGTATCAATAAAATATCCCACCCTCCCCGTATCAATAAAATATCCCACCCTCCCCGTATCAATAAAATATCCCACCCTCCCCGTATCAATAAAATATCCCACCCTCCCCGTATCAATAAAATATCCAACCCACTACATTTCGGTAAAATACCCCACCCTCACCATCATGTAGTCTCTTCAGTGATTCTTCACCGTGGGTCCACAGGAAGAAAATGTCGTCGATGTATCTGGTGTATAGCGTTGGTTGGAGGTCCTGTGCAGTGAAGAAGTCCTGCTCGAACTTGTGCATGAAAATGTTGGCGTATTGGGGTGCGAATTTGGTCCCCAAATATCTCACCCTTCCCATATTAGTAAAATATCCCACCCTACCCATATCTGTGAAATACCCCACCCTACCCACATCAGTAAAATATCCCACCCAACCCATATCTGTGAAATACCCCACCCTACCCACATCAGTAAAATATCCCACCCAACCCATATCTGTGAAATACCCCACCCTACCCACATCAGTAAAATACCCCACCCTACCCATATTAGTAAAATACCCCACCCTACCCATATCAGTAAAATACCCCACCCTACCCATATTAGTAAAATATCCCACCCGACCCACATCAGTAAAATATCCCACCCGACCCATATCAGTAAAATATCCCACCCTACCCATATCAGTAAAATATCCCACCCTACCCATATCAGTAAAATACCCCACCCTACCCATATTAGTAAAATACCCCACCCTACCCATATTAGTAAAATATCACTCCCTACCCACATTAGTAAAATACCCCACCCTACCCATATTAGTAAAATATCCCACCCTACCCATATCAGTAAAATACCCCACCCTACCCATATCAGTAAAATATCCCACCCTACCCATATTAGTAAAATACCCCACCCTACCCATATCAGTAAAATATCCCACCCTACCCATATTAGTAAAATATCCCACCCTACCCATATCAGTAAAATACCCCACCCTACCCATATTAGTAAAATACCCCACCCTACCCATAATAGTAAAATACCCCACCCTACCCATATTAGTAAAATATCCCACCCTCCCCATATCAGTAAAACACCCCACCCTACCCATATCAGTAAAATACCCCACCCTACCCATATTAGTAAAATACCCCACCCTACCCATATTAGTAAAATACCCCACCCTACCCATATTAGTAAAATATCCCACCCTACCCATATCAGTAAAATATCCCACCCTACCCATATTAGTAAAATACCCCACCCTACCCATATTAGTAAAATACCCCACCCTACCCATATCAGTAAAATACCCCACCCTACCCATATTAGTAAAATACCCCACCCTACCCATATTAGTAAAATATCCCACCCTACCCATATTAGTAAAATATCCCACCCTACCCATATCAGTAAAACACCCCACCCTACCCATATCAGTAAAACACCCCACCCTACCCATATCAGTAAAATACCCCACCCTACCCATATTAGTAAAATACCCCACCCTACCCATATCAGTAAAATACCCCACCCTACCCATATTAGTAAAATACCCCACCCTACCCATATTAGTAAAATATCCCACCCTACCCATATCAGTAAAATATCCCACCCGACCCATATCAGTAAAATACCCCACCCTACCCATATTAGTAAAATATCCCACCCTACCCATATCAGTAAAATACCCCACCCTACCCATATTAGTAAAATACCCCACCCTACGAATATTAGTAAAATATCCCACCCTACCCATATCAGTAAAATACCCCACCCTACGAATATTAGTAAAATACCCCACCCTACCCATATTAGTAAAATACCCCACCCTACCCATATTAGTAAAATACCCCACCCTACCCATATTAGTAAAATACCCCACCCTACCCATAATAGTAAAATACCCCACCCTACCCATATTAGTAAAATACCCCACCCTACCCATAATAGTAAAATACCCCACCCTACCCATATTAGTAAAATACCCCACCCTACCCATATTAGTAAAATACCCCACCCTACGAATATTAGTAAAATATCCCACCCTACCCATATCAGTAAAATACCCCACCCTACGAATATTAGTAAAATACCCCACCCTACCCATATTAGTAAAATACCCCACCCTACGAATATTAGTAAAATACCCCACCCTACCCATATTAGTAAAATACCCCACCCTATGAATATTAGTAAAATATCCCACCCTACCCATATCAGTAAAATACCCCACCCTACCCATATTAGTAAAATACCCCACCCTACGAATATTAGTAAAATACCCCACCCTACCCATATTAGTAAAATACCCCACCCTACGAATATTAATAAAATACCCCACCCTACCCATATCAGTAAAATACCCCACCCTACCCATATTAGTAAAATACCCCACCCTACCCATATTAGTAAAATATCCCACCCTACCTATATCAGTAAAATACCCCACCCTACCCATATTAGTAAAATATCCCACCCTACCCATATCAGTAAAACACCCCACCCTACCCATATCAGTAAAATACCCCACCCTACCCATATTAGTAAAATATCCCACCCTACCCATATCAGTAAAATACCCCACCCTACCCATATTAGTAAAATACCCCACCCTACCCATATTAGTAAAATACCCCACCCTACCCATATTAGTAAAATATCCCACCCTACCCATATCAGTAAAACACCCCACCCTACCCATATCAGTAAAATACCCCACCCTACCCATATCAGTAAAATATCCCACCCTACCCATATTAGTAAAATACCCCACCCTACCCATATTAGTAAAATACCCCACCCTACCCATATCAGTAAAATACCCCACCCTACCCATATTAGTAAAATACCCCACCCTACCCATATTAGTAAAATATCCCACCCTACCCATATTAGTAAAATATCCCACCCTACCCATATTAGTAAAATATCCCACCCTACCCATATCAGTAAAATACCCCACCCTACCCATATTAGTAAAATACCCCACCCTACCCATATTAGTAAAATATCCCACCCTACCCATATCAGTAAAATACCCCACCCTACCCATATTAGTAAAATACCCCACCCTACCCATATTAGTAAAATATCCCACCCTACCCATATCAGTAAAATATCCCACCCGACCCATATCAGTAAAATACCCCACCCTACCCATATTAGTAAAATATCCCACCCTACCCATATTAGTAAAATACCCCACCCTACCCATATTAGTAAAATATCCCACCCTACCCATATTAGTAAAATACCCCACCCTACCCATATTAGTAAAATATCCCACCCTACCCATATTAGTAAAATACCCCACCCTACCCATATTAGTAAAATATCCCACCCTACCCATATTAGTAAAATACCCCACCCTACCCATATTAGTAAAATATCCCACCCTACCCATATTAGTAAAATACCCCACCCTACCCATATTAGTAAAATACCCCACCCTACCCATATTAGTAAAATATCCCACCCTACCCATATCAGTAAAATATCCCACCCGACCCATATCAGTAAAATACCCCACCCTACCCATATTAGTAAAATATCCCACCCTACCCATATTAGTAAAATACCCCACCCTACCCATATCAGTAAAATATCCCACCCGACCCATATCAGTAAAATACCCCACCCTACCCATATCAGTAAAATACCCCACCCTACCCATATTAGTAAAATATCCCACCCTACCCATATCAGTAAAATACCCCACCCTACCCATATCAGTAAAATATCCCACCCTACCCATATCAGTAAAATACCCCACCCTACCCATATTAGTAAAATACCCCACCCTACGAATATTAGTAAAATATCCCACCCTACCCATATCAGTAAAATACCCCACCCTACGAATATTAGTAAAATACCCCACCCTACCCATATTAGTAAAATACCCCACCCTACCCATATTAGTAAAATACCCCACCCTACCCATATTAGTAAAATACCCCACCCTACCCATAATAGTAAAATACCCCACCCTACCCATATTAGTAAAATACCCCACCCTACCCATAATAGTAAAATACCCCACCCTACCCATATTAGTAAAATACCCCACCCTACCGATATCAGTAAAATACCCCACCCTACCCATATTAGTAAAATACCCCACCCTACCCATAATAGTAAAATACCCCACCCTACCCATATTAGTAAAATACCCCACCCTACCGATATCAGTAAAATACCCCACCCTACCCATATTAGTAAAATACCCCACCCTACCCATATTAGTAAAATACCCCACCTTACCCATATTAGTAAAATATCCCACCCTACCCATATCAGTAAAATACCCCACCCTACCCATATTAGTAAAATACCCCACCTTACCCATATTAGTAAAATATCCCACCCTACCCATATCAGTAAAATACCCCACCCTACCCATATTAGTAAAATACCCCACCTTACCCATATTAGTAAAATATCCCACCCTACCCATATCAGTAAAATACCCCACCCTACCCATATTATTAAAATATCCCACCCTACCCATATTAGTAAAATATCCCACCCTACCCATATCAGTAAAATACCCCACCCTACCCATATCAGTAAAATACCCCACCCTACCCATATTAGTAAAATACCCCACCCTACCCATATTAGTAAAATACCCCACCCTACCCATATTAGTAAAATACCCCACCCTACCCATATTAGTAAAATACCCCACCCTACCCATAATAGTAAAATACCCCACCCTACCCATATCAGTAAAATACCCCACCCTACCCATATTCATAAAATATCCCACCCTACCCATATTAGTAAAATACCCCACCCTACCCATATTAGTAAAATACCCCACCCTACCCATATTAGTAAAATACCCCACCTTACGAATATTAGTAAAATACCCCACCCTACCCATATTAGTAAAATATCCCACCCTACCCATATTAGTAAAATATCCCACCCTACCCATATCAGTAAAATACCCCACCCTACCTATATCAGTAAAATACCCCACCCTACCCATATTAGTAAAATATCCCACCCTACCCATATCAGTAAAATACCCCACCCTACCCATATCAGTAAAATATCCCACCCTACCCATATTAGTAAAATATCCCACCCTACCTATATTAGTAAAATACCCCACCCTACCCATATCAGTAAAATACCCCACCCTACCCATATTAGTAAAATACCCCACCCTACCCATATCAGTAAAATACCCCACCCTACCCATATTAGTAAAATACCCCACCCTACCCATATCAGTAAAATATCCCACCCTACCCATATTAGTAAAATATCCCACCCTACCCATATCAGTAAAATATCCCACCCTACCCATATCAGTAAAATATCCCACCCTACCCATATCAGTAAAATATCCCACCCTACCCATATTAGTAAAATACCCCACCCTACCCATATCAGTAAAATACCCCACCCTACCCATATTAGTAAAATACCCCACCCTACCCATATCAGTAAAATATCCCACCCTACCCATATTAGTAAAATATCCCACCCTACCCATATCAGTAAAATATCCCACCCTACCTATATTAGTAAAATACCCCACCCTACCCATATCAGTAAAATACCCCACCCTACCCATATTAGTAAAATACCCCACCCTACCCATATCAGTAAAATACCCCACCCTACCCATATTAGTAAAATACCCCACCCTACCCATATTAGTAAAATACCCCACCCTACCCATATTAGTAAAATACCCCACCCTACCCATATTAGTAAAATACCCCACCCTACCCATATCAGTAAAATACCCCACCCTACCCATATCAGTAAAATACCCCACCCTACCCATATTAGTAAAATACCCCACCCTACCCATATTAGTAAAATACCCCACCCTACCCATATCAGTAAAATATCCCACCCTACCCATATTAGTAAAATATCCCACCCTACCCATATTAGTAAAATATCCCACCCTACCCATATCAGTAAAATACCCCACCCTACCCATATCAGTAAAATACCCCACCCTACCCATATTAGTAAAATACCCCACCCTACCCATATTAGTAAAATATCCCACCCTACCCATATCAGTAAAATACCCGACCCTACCCATAGTAGTTTGGGGTAAATAATTGTATAGGGGCCGTTTTTGAGTGCAGGTAGCGTGATGTGCTATTACCCCGCACCCAATGGCCCCTGCGCAGGCAGGACGCAAGTTCCAGCCCACCCCAGGACTCACCTGCAATCAACGTTCCATTCCAGGCTTCGCACATGGAATCAGTGCAATTTGCACTATCCACCACCAGAGGGAGATCAATCTCTTAAAGCGAAGATGTTTCTGAGAAATCTCTTAAAGGTAGCTGGTACCTGTTATTTGCTGAAAATAACAGTCTACTGTCTGCACGGAGTCTGAACAGAGACCAGACATCGCACATGTAAAACACAGATGCAGATCCCATCCCTATGTTTACACATTGATGAGTTATGTTAAACATTGAATAAAAGTTGGGCACTGCTAAATCCCACATCCTCCAATCTGCACGGCAGGCCTCACCAATCTGCCGATCTGAGTTGGTACCAGGCCTGTGAGAGTGCGTGCACCAAGGTTCTCTGCTGATGCACTGGAGACCTAGGTGCAAGGGGTGGACAGAATGAGGGTCATCCTATATCCGCATGGGTGGGGGTGTGGTGGGAGGCCAAGAGGCCCACCAAAGATATATCCAAAAGACAGTGGGAGGCAGCGGGGGTCGAAGTCAATGCCCGGTGCACAGCATCATGAACATGGATGCAGTGCAGGAAGAAGTTCAATGCTTTGACATGAGTAGTCAAGGTGAGTGAGGTCAATTGTCAAGTGGCCTCTCCTACCAACTGCACCACACACTACACCCCCATCACCCACATACCAATAAACTCTTTCCATCAGTACTCAACTCTTCCAATCAGATGCTTCCTCTCACCCTTACACATTACCACTGTTTCAAGCCTCCCACCCACAACTCACAGGCCACACGCACTGGCAGCTATTCAACCATGACAGGCACATTACCCAGACACATGTCCCGCTTTCTTGCAGGAGAAGGTGGCGCATATCAAGAGGCAGCAAGTGGCAGTGGCATTTAGCCCCTCGAGCCTGTTCCATCATTCAATGAGATCATGGTGGACCTGTGACCTAACTCCATATACCCGTCTTAGCCCCATATCCCTTAATACCCTTGGTTCACTGAAATCTATCAATCTCAGATTTAACATTCACAAGTGAGCTAGCATCAACTGCCGTCTGCAGAAGAGTGTTCCAAACTTCTCCCACCCTTTGTGTGTAGAAGCATTTCCTAACTTCACTCCTGCATGTCCTGGCTCTAAATGTTAGACTATGTCCCCGCGTCCTAGTATTGGAGTCTAGGAGACCTCCATAAACAGTTACAAAAGTCTCGGCAGCCAGAAGCAATAATCCAGCAACTAATCTGTAAATCCTGCATGGTCCCTTTAAATAGCGCTGGTCGGGGGTGGGGGGTCCTCCAGGCACTCTAAGACACGTTCAGATGGTCAGGGTTAAGACTGTGTGTTGAGTTGAGCGTTAAGTCCCAAAATGGTGTCTATCACTTTAAATCAGCGTTGCACACTGATTGAAGCCATTTTCTCCCTACTATACATGATTCCAGCGCTCGTTATCTAATCGTGCGCAAACTCCTACACCAAGATGGCGTCCAGAGCACGTCACGCTGGAAACATGCGTGCGATTCCAAGATACCACCTTAGATGTCGGAGAGGCCGTGCAGCGCCAAAACAAGGGGCACTACATGTTCCAATTTAGTGCACTTTATTTTTTGTGTAGTGGGTAGTGTCAAGTGGCACATCCTACCAACTGCACCACTGCATCATACTCCCCGTCACCCACCCACCAACAAACACTGCCCATCCATACCCAATGCTGCATCTCACCCGCACATAGAACCACACTTGCAGGCCACACAACCATCAGTCACAGGTCACACAAACTAGCAGCTATTCGACCATGACAGGCACATCACCCACACACCGTGCAGGACACTCACTGACACACTGTCCTCTGTCTTGCAGGAGAAGGTGGCGTATAACACCCGGCAGCAGAAGGGACCTGAGGGTGGACGGGCACGTCTGCACGTCCTCACCCCTCTAGAGGAGACGATGCTCTGGATCATTGGGCCGGCCGTCGCTGCAGCCGTCACAACGTGCCGCGCTGGAGGTCCCGGTCAATGGGGTCTCTGCATATCTAATGCTCCTTCTCCTTTTCCACATCTCCCTCCTCCCATAATCTTTCCTGACTCACGTGCTGCACATGCTGTCAGCACACACCTCTTACTTGCTCCTCTCCCCACTCCACAACTCAACCTGTTTCCCTTTGTCATTGCAGATACCCAAGAACACGTGACGGCACCCGAGGAGGAGGAGGAGGGGGAGGAGGAGGGGGAGGGGGAGGAGGAGGAGGAGGAGGGGGAGGAGGAGGATGAGGAAGAGACTGAAGCCACACCGTCACTCGATCTGATACTTGCTTCCACCAGCTCAGAGACTGACACTGCGCGTCCTTTAGAGGTCAGGTTAGAGGAGGGATCTGCATGTGGTGAGACACCGAGCACAAGTGCCCAGGAGCCGGGGCGGGAGGAACGGATACCACAGGTACCAGCTCACCGGAGGGCGAGGTCACTCACTGGTTCTGCTGCAGAGAAGTCAGATGAGGACTTTAATGTGTCAGGCTACAGAAGGCGGCTGATGGGCGTACACCAACAAATGCTCGGGGCACTGGAAAGCCTGCCAGAAAGCCACAATGAGAAGGGGCATGGAGGAGTCCAGCTCCAACTTGGCCCAGGGCTTTGCGCAGAGCTTGGAGCCCATCCTTTCCAACATGGAACAGGTGGTCACCTCCATCAGCGCACCTGTGGAACCCACCATGATGCAGCTTCTGATGACTGATGTCACAGCTTCCATTGCAGCACAAACATCTGCCATCCAAGGTCTGACTGCTGCATTCGGAGCTCAGTCTGCTGTTATCATGGCTCTGGGGACCACTGTGGAACGGGGCTTCCAGGGCATCACAGCACTCCAGCAATCTGTTCTCCAGCCAATCACCAGGATTGCTGAGGCGCCGCCCGGGGAGAGTGGCAGTGGCGCCATGGCAGTCGGACCTGCTGTCCTCTCTCAGGACGACAACATTCCTGCTCCCACCCCTGCCACTCCGTCAGTGCCCCTGTTGTTGCCTCTCGGCCAGCCAGGCCAGACTGCTGCAGCCCAGGCTGAGATGGTTTATTCTGAAGCCGGGCCCTCCCAGAGCTGCTCGAGGTCATCCTCCAAGGCGATCTGCACGTTACTCCATTGAAGGCCAGCAGCCTTCCACCACCCATGCTCCAGACACTGGGGAAGCACCTCAGAGGAGCACTAGGATAGGTAAAGGCACACGGACAACAGGCACTGAGGGAATGCACAAGGGTGAATAGTTCTGTTCTGTTTGCATAATTTCATTTATTTATTGATAAATGAGAATTTGATTTGGCATTTGGTGATGGTTTTTATTTATGCAATGAGCTGAGAGGGAAACCAATGTGTAATCAGATGGAGGGTGATTTGATTGTCTTGTGGGAGGGGAAAGGTGGGGAGTGTCGGAGTGTTGGTGAGTTGGGGGATGTAGTTCACATTATTGATAGTGGGCACGGTTCAGGCGAGCACGCAGAGTCCTTGCAGACAAGGCCTGTGGTTCCTGTTGCACCCTTGCGTCTTCCTCCACCTCCACTTCCGGCTTCACTCCCTCCTCCTGCTCCTCCTCAGCTGTTTCCTCCTTCTGCTCCTCCTCCTCCATCTCCTCCTCAGCCTCCTCATCCTCCACCTCTGGCTCAGGGTCTTCTCCAATCATTGGTGGCAAAGGCTGGTCCCTCACGATGTCAAGGTTGTGCAGCATGCAGCAGACCACCACGAATCTGCCCACCCACTCAGGGGAGTACTGCAGGGCTCCTCCAGACTGGTCCAGGCAGCGGAAGTGTTGTTTGAGGAGGCCTCTGGTGTGCTCCACGATGCTGCGTGTGGCAGCATGGCTCTCATTATCGGTCTGCTGTGCACGTGTGCGTGGGTTCCTGACCGGTGTCATGAACCACGGTGTGAGGGGATAGCCCTTGTCGCCCAGTAGCCAGCCTTTGACTTGCCGAGTCGGGTGAAAGATAGCTGGCACGTTGGACTGCTGCAGGATGAAGGGGTCGTGACTGCTCCCAGGGTAGCGAGCATCGACCATCATGATTCGATGCGTGTGGTCGCACACCAGGGAGTGGAAGCCCTTTCGGTTGATGATGACGGCTGAGTTGATGTGCGGGGCACGCAGGGCAATGTGTGTGCAGTCAATGGCACCCTGCACCATGGGGAAGCCAGCAATGCGGGTACATCGGATCCATCGGAGCAAGTTCATGAATGCGCACACGCACATTAAAACCCGGAAATCGCAAACTTGCTCTGATTGGTTCAACACCGTTTCGACAGTCCTGAATTAAAGGGCCGACCACGCCACAATCAACACAATCAAATTCTGGAACGAGCTGCCAGAGGCAGTAGTAGAGGCGGGTACAATTTTGTCTTTTAAAAAGCATTTGGACAGTTACATGGGGAAGATGGGTATCGAGGGATATGGGCCAAGTGCAGGCAATTGGGACTAGCTTGGTGGTATAAACTGGGCGACATGGACATGTTGGGCCGAAGGGCCTGTTTCCATGTTGTAACTTCTATGATTCTATGATTCTATGAAACACAATCACCAAACAATCGTAAACTTCCCCATCTGCCCAGCTGGAACGAAGATACTTATACCATGTGAAGGTACACTTGAAAATACCAGCCCTACACGACTTTTTAAAAGCATGATGACTTATAATGACTGCAAAACAACAAAAAATTAAATTTTAAATCTATGGACTGTCTAATTATACTTATTTTAATATTTTTGATCATTAATATATTTATTAAAAAATAAAAAATTAATTTTTTTCAACTTTTAACTTCTGTATGTTTAAGTAAATTAAATCATTTCCTTGCATTATTATAATAAGATAAGTTAAATTTTTATTTAGACTAACATAGGGACTGCAGCGGTTCAAGAAGGCGGCTCACCACCACCTTCTCAAGGGCAATTAGGGATGGGCAATAAATGCCGGCCTTGCCAGCGACGCCCACATCCCGTGAACGAATAAAAAAAAATATCACTTTAAATTTATGAGATTAACTTGCCTACTTGTCATGATGTGGAGATGCCAGTGATGGACTGGGGTGGACAAATGTAAGGACTTGCACAACACCAGGTTATAGTCCAACAGTTTTATTTTAAATCACAAGCTTTTGGAGCTTACCTCCTTCACCTGACGAAGGAGCAAAGCTCCGAAAGCTTGTGATTTCAAATAAAACTGTTGGACTATAACCTGGTGTTGTGCAAGTCCTTACATTTGCCTACTTGTGGGCAGGGCTTGCAGACCTACAGGGGGAAATATTCGATAAGGGCCGTTTTTGGGCGGGGGTCGCGCGATGCGCTAGTACCCCGGGCCCGATGGTCCCTATGCAGGCAGCACGTGAACTTCATGCTTCCTACTACTTATCATGATATCTCCGTGCAGCAAGCACAACCTGCTCTGCTGAGAGGCTACACGGAGAATGAGGAGTTGGAAATGGGCCGTGCACCCGCAGGTTGGCCGGAGACCCTCCAGACTCCAGCTCCGTAGGCATTGGCAGGCTGTGGCGCAGGAAGTCAACGCCAGGAGCATTGCACGCACGTGAGAAGTTTAATGATTTGACACGAATGGTCAAGGTGAGTGAATACAAGTGTCAAGTGGCACATCCTCCCAACTGCACCAATACTCCATGCACCACACCTCCCGTCACCCACCCACCAACAAACACTGCCCATCCATACACAATGCTGCATCTCACCCGCACATAGTACCACACTTGCAGACCACACAACCACCACTCACAGGTCACACAAACCGGCAGCTATTCGACCACAACAGGCACATCACCCACACACCTTGCAGGACACTCACTGACACACTGTCCTCTGCCTTGCAGGAGAAGGTGGCGCATAACACCCAGCAGCAGGAGGGACCTGAGGGTGGACGGGCACGTCTGCACGTCCTCACCTCTAGAGGAGACGATGCTCTGGATCATTGGGCCGGCTGTCGCTGCAGCCGTCACAACGTGCCGCGCTGGAGGTCCTGGTCAATGGGGTCTCTGCATATCTAATGCTCCTTCTCCTTTTCCACATCTCCCTCCTCCCATAATCTTTTCTGACTCACGTGCTGCACATGCTGTCAGCACACACCTCTTACTTGCTCCTCTCCCCACTCCACCACTCAACCTGTTTCCCTTTGTCATTGCAGATACCCAAGAACACGTGACGGCACCCGAGGAGGAGGAGGAGGGGGAGGAGGAGGAGGAGGAGGAGGGGGAGGAGGAGGAGGAGGAGAAGGAGAAGGAGGAGAAGGAGAAGGAGGAGGGGGAGGAGGAGGAGGAGGGGGAGGAGGAGGGGGAGGAGGGGGGAGGAGGACACTGAAGCCACACCGTCACTCGATCTGACACTTTGGGAACTAAATTGGAGATCCAAGATGACGTCTTGGATTCGCGCGCACGTTTCCAGCGTGCCGTGTGCCAGACGCTGTCTTGGTATGAGAGTTAGCGCATGCGCTAATACCGTACAATCCGTGTGCAACACTGATTTAAAGTGATAGACACCATTTTGGACCTTACACTCAACTCAACGCACAGACTTAACCCCGACCATCTGAACGTTTCTCACAGTGCCTGAAGGACCCCCCACCAGCGCTATTTAAAGGGCCATGCAGGTGTTGCAGGTCAGTTGCTGGATTATTGCTTCTGGCTGCTGGAGGAGTAGGAAGTGTTTTTTGAAGCTCCCTATTCTTACTGAGAGTTCCTACATTACATTTGAGAGCGGTTTGGCAGGTACTGCCTTACGGGTCGGAAAGTTACAACTGTGGTTGAACAACATTCCTGCCAACCATGGGTGGTCTGCTAGGGCTCCCTGACTGGGAGCATGCAGAGAGGCCACGCCCAGCAGGTCAAGCTGCGAGGCGACGGAGGACGAGGGGGCACAGGGCACTGAGCAGGAGGCCCTACCCAATGAGGGTCTTCCGGGACCAATTCTCTTCCCTCAACATGACCGAGGAAGATTGCATCCGAGCCCTGAGGTTCACCAAGGAAGCCGTGACCGAGATCTGTCAACTGGTGCGGCCACAACTACAGCCCCAGAGCAGGGTGAGGACAGCATTGCCTGTGGCTGTGAAGGTCACAGTGGCGCTGAATTTCTACAGCTCAGGAGCATTTCAGGCCTCTTCTGGCGACATGTGCAACATCTCGCAGTATGCAGTGCACTGCTGCATAAGGGAGGTCACAGACACACTGTACCAGATGAGGAACAGGTTCATCACCTTCCCTCTCAACAGAGACAATCAGAACGAGCGAGCGCGGGGGTTCGCCCGCATTGCTGGCTTCCCCATGGTGCAGGGTGCCATTGACTGCACGCACATTGCCCTGCGTGTCCCACACATCAACTCAGCCGTCTTCGTCAACTGAAAGGGTTTCCACTCCCGCAACGTGCAGCTGGTGTGCGACCACACGCATCGAATCATGGAGGTCGATGCCCGCTACCCTGGGAGCAGTCACGCCTTCATCATGCGGCAGTCCAACGTGCCAGCTATCTTTCACCCGACTCGGCAAGTCAAAGGCTGTCTACTGGGCGACAGGGGCTATCCCCTCACACCGTGGTTCATGACACCGGTCAGGAACCCACACACACGTGCACAGCAGGCCGATAATTAGAGCCGTGCTGCCACACGCAGCATCGTGGAGCACACCAGAGGCCTCCTCAAACAACACTTCCGCTGCCTGGACCAGTCTGGAGGAGCCCTGCAGTACTCCCCTGAGTGGGTGGGCAGATTCATGGTGGTCTACTGCATGCTGCACAACCTCGCCATCATGAGGTATCAGCCTTTGCCACCAATGACTGGAGAAGACTCTGAGACAGAGGTGGAGGAGGAGGAGGCTGAGGAGGAGGAAGAGGAGGAGGAGGAGGAGGAACAGAAGGAGGAAATGACTGAGGAGGAGGAGGAGGGGGTGGGGCCAGAAGAGAAGGTGAAGGAAGACGCAAGGGTGCAACAGGACCCACACATCTTGTCTGCAAGGGCTCTGCGTGCTCACCTGATCCGTGCCCACTATCAATAATGTGAACTACATCCCCCAACTCACCAACACTCCTACACTCCCCACCTTTCCCTCTCAGCTCATTGCAAAACTAAAAACCACTACCAAATGCAAATTCAAAGTCACATTTATCAATGAATAAATGAAATGATGGAAACAGAACAGAACTATTCACCCTTGTGCATTCCCTCAGTGCCTGTTGTCCGTGTGCCTTTACCTATCCTAGTGCTCCTACGAGGTGCTTCCCCAGTGGCTGGAGCCTGGGTGGTGGGAGGCTGCTGGCCTTCAATGGAGGAGTGTCCAGATGGCCTTGGAGGACGACCTCAAGCAGCTCTAGGCTGGGAGATCCCGGCTTCAGACTGCACCATCTCAGCATGGGCTGCAGCAGTCTGGCCTGGCTGGCCGAGAGGCAAGTACAGGGGCACTGGCGGAGTGGCAGGGGTGGGAGCAGGAATGCTGTTGTCCTGAGAGAGGACAGCAGGTCCGACTGCCATGGAGCTACTGCCACTCTCCCGGGGCGGCGCCTCAGCAATCCTGGTGATCAGCTGGAGAACGGATTGCTGGAGTGCTGTGTCGCCCTGGAAGCCCCGTTCCACAGTTGTCCCCAGAGCCACGATAGCAGCAGTCTGAGCTTCCAAGGCAGCAGTCAGACCTTGGATGGCAGATGTTTGTGCTGCAATGGAAGCTGTGACATCAGTCATCACAAGCTGCATCATGGTGGGTTCCACAGGTGCGCTGATGGAGGTGACCACCTGTTCCATGTTGGAAAGGATGGGCTCCAAGCTCCCTCCGCCCCGGCTCCTGGGCACTTGTGCTCGGTGTCTCACCACGTGCAGATCCCTCCTCTAACCTGACCTCTAGGTCAGTGTCAGTCTCTGAGCTGGTGGAGGGAAGAGTCAGATCGAGTGACGGTGTGGCTTCAGTCTCCTCCTCCTCCTCCTCCCCCTCCTCCTCCTCCTCCTCCTCCTCCTCCTCCTCCCCCCTCCTCCTCCTCCTCGGGTGCCGTCACGTGTTCTTGGGTATCTGCAATGACAAACGGAAACAGGTTGAGTTGTGGAGTGGGGAGAGGAGCAAGTAAGAGGTGTGTGCTGACAGCATGTGCAGCACGTGAGTCAGAAAAGATTATGGGAGGAGGGAGATGTGGAAAAGGAGAAGGAGCATTAGATATGCAGAGACCCCCTTGACCGGGACCTCCAGCGCGGCACGTTGTAACGGCTGCAGCGACGGCCCGCCCAATGATCCTCAGCATCGTCTCCTCTAGAGGGGTGAGGACGTGCAGACGTGCCCGTCCACCCTCAGGTCCCTCCTGCTGCCGGGTGTTATACGCCACCTTCTCCTGCAAGGCAGAGGACAGTGTGTCAGTGAGTGTCCTGCAAGGTAGGTGGGTGATGTGCCTGTCGTGGTCGAATAGCTGCTAGTTTGTGTGACCTGTGACTGGTAGTTGTGTGGCCTGCTAGTGTGGTACTATGTGCGGGTGAGATGCAGCATTGGGTATGGATGGGCAGTGTTTGTTGGTGGGTGGGTGATGGGAGGTGTGGTGCATGGAGTATTGGTGCAGGTGGTAGGATGTGCCACTTGACACTTGTATTCACTCACCTTGACCACTCGTGTCAAATCATTGAACTTCTTCCGGCACTGCACCCACGTGTATGGTGCAATGCTCCTGGTGTTTACTTCCTGCGCCACAGCCTGCCAATGGCTGCGGAGCTGCAGTCTGGAGGGTCTCCGGCCACCCTGCAGGGACGTGGGTACGGTAGCATAGTGGTTAAGTTACTGGACTAATAATCCAGAGACCTGGATTAATAATCTGGAGTCATGAATTCAAATCCCATGACAGCAGCTGGGGAATTTAAATTCAATTAATTGAATAAAATCCGGAATTAAAATACTAGTATCAGTAATGATGGCCCTGAAACTACCGGATTGTCGTTAAAAACCCATCAGGTTCACTAACGTCCTTTAGGGAAGGAAACCTGCCGTCCTTACCTGGTCTGGCCTATATGTCACTCCAGACCCACAGCAAGGTGGTTGATTCTTAATTGCCCTCTGAAATGTAAAATCTTGCTTAAAAAAAATCACAATAAGAATAAAACCGGACACGACAAGGGCAAACCAAGCCCAGTCGACCCTGCAAAGTCCTCCTCACTAACATCTGGGGACTTGTGCCAAAATTAGGAGAGCTGTCCCACAGACAAGTCAAGCAACAGCCTGACATAGCCATACTCACAGAATCATACCTTTCAGCCAACGTCCCAGACTCTTCCATCACCATCCCTGAGTATATCCTAACCCACCAGAGGTGGTATACAGTCAGGAGGGAGTGGCCCTGGGAGTCCTCAACATTGACTCTGGACCCCATGAAATCTCATGGCATCAGGTCAAACATGGGCAAGGAAACCTCCTGCTGATTACCACCTCCCTCCCTCAGTTGATGAATCAGTCCTCCTCCATGTTGAACACCACTTGCAGGAAGCACTAACGGCACAGAATGTACTCTGGGTGGGGGACTTCAATGTCCATCACCAAGAGTGGCTCGGTAGCATCACCACTGACCGAACTGTCGAGTCGTGAAGGACATAGCTGCCAGACTGGGCCTGTGGTAGGTGGTGAGTGAACCAACACGAGGGAAAAACTTACTTGACCTCGTCCTCACCAATCTACCTCGACCTGTCGCAAATGCATCTGTCCATGACAGTATTGGTAGGAATGA